>NW_027556402.1:94601273-95206273 GCF_003287225.1 Phascolarctos cinereus | reverse complement strand
AACTTTGTATAGCAAGTAATGCTTAATATGAGTCTTGAAGAGAGCCAGGGGATCTAAGAGGCAAAGTTGAGAAGGGAGAACACTACAGGAATTGAAACTGACCTATGCAGATTTAGAACATGGACTACAATGTAAGGACTTTTTTGTAAAGATTGAACATAAAACTGAATCTCTATTATGTACAACTTTCTTTTTACACATAAAAATTCCCTCTATAATTTTCAAAGATGCCTTGCTGATGTGTAAAGAACTTTTGGAAAACATGTGTGCTTTAACTGTCATCTCATCCCTGTTCTTCACAACCATTTTGGAATCTGCATAACTCAATTGCAAAACAGAAATAAATTCTGATTAGGATAAGATGATCCTTAATAAGTGGTCAGTGATATACATGGTTTGTATTTATTATTGCCAGGAATAGGGATGGAGATGGACCTTTCTAAGATGAAGATGTTTAGTTAATACTGTTCTAAATGATCTGGTGATTGAAGTAATCTTTATAGGAGTCAGAAAACCAATATTTCTGGTGAATATGCAGTTTAATATAACCTGGAAAAAATAGTTTGCGTGAACCTACTTGAGTAAAATTAAGACTTCTCTGATAGGCAATTTCTCCATATTAATTTTAGCCCTACTTTTTTCTTTGTCCATCCCTTCTGACTTAGTTTTATTTTCCTTACTAATCAACCTTGATTTAGTGATCAGTTATTTCAATGTTACTTGGTTCTCCACTCCTGAATTTACCATTCCCTTGGCCTTTCAATAATCTGTTTTCCTTAATTTCTAGTCACTTTCAGTTCTGGACCTCAAGGCTCTCTCTTCCTTTGTCTTCTAATTTTTTCTTTCATATCATGATAAAATTTTATTGAGAGATATTCCATTTTAAAAAAACTTACAAAGACAATGGGTCAACATATATTGTGATGAACAAAAATTACCTGAACATTACTCATTTATACTTTTTAATTCTTCAAATTGTGAAAACACACACAATTGGTTGACTAAATAACAAGACAAAGAACAAAGAGAAAATCAGCACTGAGAAAGAAGAAGGGTGAAAAAAGAAGTACATTTGATTCAAATTGAAGATTTTACAGACAAATATTATGGAAAGTAGAAGGTGCAATACAGGAACAAGGATGTCAACAGAGAGCAATTCAGAGAAAACAATATCCAAGAACATAATTAGCAATGATACTCAGGGCTGCAATACTAGGATGTGAACTATTAAAAAAAATAGTTTAAGCCATGCAATAGAGGTCAACTATTCCAACCACTAATTGAGCAGTAATTTGAGTTGTCCAAAACTAGAAAGGGCTTCCTTTCTCTTGAGTACTAGTGAATTCCCAATCATTGGAAGTCTTCAAGCAGTAGATGAATTACCACTTGGTAGAGATTTTGTAAAGGAGACCTACCTGCATACCAATTTGATTTGGATTTGATGACCTCCAAGGTCCAGTACAGCTCAGAGATTCTAAAGTTTCTATGACTCCTGCTTTTAATTTTGGTCCTTGAAGAGACTGTAAATTATTTTACTATAGTTTACTATAGTTCCCAGGCATACTCTCTTGATTTCTTACTGAAGCTACTGAATTTATGATTACTTCTTTCATAAAATTGAATTGGGGACAGTTAGCATCTAGAATCTGGGAAGTGATCCCTCTGGAGAAGACATTGAACTTGGACATCAGACTTGAATTCTTATATAGGTTGTATTTCCCTTGTTAAGTCATTTAACCTAACCAGATTTCTTCCTTATAAAATGAATAAGTTTGGCTAGATCAGAACAGGGGTCCTTAACCTGAGGTGAGTGGACAATTTGCATTTTTTGATAACATAATTGGTTTCCATGGTAATCCTATGTATTTTATTTTATTGTATATTTATTTTATGTATTTAAAAAGATTATTCTGCAAAGGGATCCACAGGCTTCACCAGACTGCCAAAGGAAGCCATGAAACAAAAAAGGCTAAGAAATTCCAGACTAGATGTTTTCTAAGTTTCCTTTCAGTTTTAAAGCTATATCATTTTAAGATTCCTGTCTTAGGAAGCCAATTTTCTTTTGCTCTCTTTTCTCCATCCCCCTATGGTTCAGTGAACTCTGTGAGGTAGAATTTAACTCCTTGTTTTGAGCTATTTCATTGCCCTTGAATATTGCCCATGTTTTGTATATTTGGGCATAGATATCTGAGGCCCTGAGTCTCATTGCTAATTATGTTCTTGGATGTTGTTTTTCTCTGAATTGCTCTCTCTGTTGACATCCTTGTTCCTGTATTTTACCTTCTACTTTCATGATATTTGTCTGTAAAATCTTCAATTTGAATCAAATGTACTTGTTTTTTCCATCTTTTCCTTTCTCAATGCTGATTTTCTCTTTGTTCTTTGTCTTGTTATTTAGTCAACCAACTTCTCCCCAAGTGCCACATCAGTCATTTAACCAGAACAACTTGACTCTCAGAAATTCCACACTTTAAGTTCACCTTCCTCTGAGATATTTATGAAGGTTCCCACATCTACACTAATTTAATTATCTTCACCCTTTATCATGTCCCATTTAAGACATTATAACCCATGTATTCGATGCTGAAGGCTAAATTTTCTCTTCTCTCTCTCTCTCTTTCTCTCTCTCTCTCTCTCTCACACACACACACACACACACACACACACACACACACACACCAACTTCCTACATTTCAATATATGTGTGTGTGTGAGAGAGAGAGAGAGAGAGAAAAAGAGAGAGAGAGAGAGAGAGAGAGAGAGAGAGAGAGAGAGAGAGAGAGAGAGAGAGAGAGAGAGAACCAAAATTCATACCCATGATGGAGAAGGTAATGGTGGGAATGTTATGGGGTTATTTTGCCATTGTTTTTGGTAACTTTAAGGTTAACTTCAGTCATTCAGAAAATTGAAGAGTTTCATTTGAAAACCAGAAATTACAGTTTAGAGAGCTTTTAGTTAGTAAAGCACCAGGCAACACAGCTTTTCTTGCATTCTCTTTGACATCCAGGTGGAAATATTGTTGTGATAAATAGTGATGTAATCTCTGAAGTGTATAGTTTGTTGTTTGTTTCCTGACATTTCCAGTGCAAAGAAGTGAATATAATATAATGTATATGTGTATGTATTTATGGCCAAATGCCAGAACAATTTTAGCATTGGTAGTATCATTTGAAAGTCAGTGATGTATAAATGTAGCATATTGTCTTGGTTCTAATTAAAAGGATCAGTGGTCTGTAGCTCAAAAAAACATTTGTGTGTGCTGGGCCCTGAAGATTTGGAAGCTTAGAGAAATACAAAGTGGAGAAAAATAAAAGCAGGAAAATGTATATAAATGATATAAATGAATAGATGGGGAGAGAAGCCAAGAGACACAAAGTAAGTAAAATATCTTTACATGACGATGGTGTCAAGTAAAGTCAACAATATCAATAGTTGGATGATCTCATCACTATGGGTACTCCTTCCATTGGTATAGCTCATATCCTTCTCCTAGATCACATTTTATCCTGCACAAATTTCATCAAACTTTTTTGTTAATCCTCTGGGGAGAGGTTCAGGAGGTAGATGAGTCCACCCATTGGACTTGGGGCCTTCCTATAGATTCAGAGCTCTGATTGCATGACTGACCCATGTCGTTTTCTAGTCTTATATTTCCTCGATGGTATTTCTTTCACTCCTTCTTGTGTGCGATTCTCTATTGGTAAGATGCTGCAGTCTGAGTCTTACCAATGTAGAATGACTTACATATTCAATAAAATGACAAAAACAGGGAAGTAAGTAATAAAGTCTCTCTTCTCTTATGTCAACCAAAAGTATGATTTCATGTTCTAGTTGTCTTGGGGCCACTGAGGTGCTCAATTTTTAGAAGTTCTTTACCTGAACCACAAGATCAGGAAGCTGGGAAAGTTTCATGAGCTTTCATTGCCACAGCTCTCAAATACAATGATCCTGTTGGATCATTTATTGGGCACTGGGAGATTTTTTCCAAATGAAATCTTTCCCTAGCATTTAAAAACAGATTGTGCAACCTTTAGTCATCTCAGATCATAATTTCAGAAGTGGGAGAGGAACCTTAGAGATCATCTAGCATGTTTTGAGAATTTACAGATACTGAAACACAGAGTGAATATCTAAGAAAACTAGGGCAGAAATCAAAGGGGAAGGGAACTTTATAGATTATTCTCAATATATTGACTGAAACCCAGAAGCAAATAGGCAGCCAGTGTTAATAGAAAAGTTGATTTATTATAATTGAAATTCTCTAACATGAGGTCTCAGTAAATTTGATTCTACATGGCATATTTATTTTTCCCTTTCATGATTGTCTCATCTTCTAAATGCCACTAGCATGTCACTTTTTGAGGAAAGCAAGTGCAGTTTAGAAGAGCAAAAATAGAATACTCTCTGACTAGAAACTACTTGGTCTGTTCTCAGCTCCTTCTTTTTCATTCTCTCTCTTTCTTAATTTCAGCAAAGTGCACTTGACGAGATATTTCTCTCCAATAGAATGTAGTCAGTGACAAGAAGTGGATATGCTTTATTCTTGGAAATATAAAAATGCTATTAGTGGTGATGGACATGGAGCAGATCAGCAGCTCACAAGAAGGTATTGCAGCCTAATCAAATGATGTTCATGCCCTGGAAAAGGTAATGAAGAATCAATCAATGATTGTAGGAGAAAGTTATCCATCTTTTTACAGTAATTCAAAACAACTTGGTATTAGTTTCATGTAGCAACAATTATTCATAAACTTGGCAGGCTATTTGCATATCTAGGGGTTATTTGATAATAAATGTAAGTAACAAGGGATCTGTTTTTAACGTTTTTTAAAAAATTCCAGATTCTAGGAAAAAAAGACAGGAGTGAAGTTTAGCTTTTACCACCGGGGAACACAAGCTATACGTTGTTTCACAGTAGCACATAAGTAGAAGCAAATTATTTACCATAATGTAGAAAAAGAAAGTCATTCTGAAATGTCTTCTTTCCAATGACTTGAAAATAAATTGATTTTATTTCTAATTAAGCACAGGTAGCAGAAGATTTATGACACATGTATTAATGTGAGACACGGTTTTTTGGGGTAGGGCAGATTTCTAAGCAAGAAGAGAAAGGATCAATAGGACCTTATGCCCTACAACTTTACAGGGCAAATCAACTCAAGAGCTATGAGAATCTCTCAAGAATGACAAACTGGGGAGTCATATTAAGAGACCAGTGTGGTTGTGCAGGGAACTCACTGATCAACTTAGATTTTATAAAGAGTATAAAAACTCAGAATGAATGGAACCCCAGGACATAAAAAGGTCTTTTTTTCCTCCTACACTAGCAACAACAACACCCTTCCCATCACACCTGACACACTGTTATTCAGTCTTTGCCTAAAGACTTCAAGTGAGAGGAACCCACTTCCTCCCAAGGCAGCCCATTTTGGTTTGGGTTTGTTTTTTGTTTTTGTTTTTTTTTTTATTTTGTGGTAACTTTAAGTGTTAGAGAGTTTTGTTTTTTATAACAAATCATTAGCTTCATCTTCTAATATCACTACCATGTCACTTTTTAGAGGAAACCAAGGAAATTTTAGGAGAGTAAAAACAGAATTCACTTTCTGAATAGAAACAACTTGCTTTGTGCTCTGCTCCCTCCTCATTCTCTTTCATTTAGTTTCAGCAAAATGCATCTGACAGATTTTTCTTCCTATTAAAGAATGCTGTTAGCTTCTTAGTGGAAGAATTATTTTGGTCTTTTCTCTTCTCTTTAGTCATTATAGTCAACAGTGTGTCTATAATTAAACTATTTACTGCCAGTTCCTCATAAACTTTCTATAGAATTATCTGTTTATTGATGAAAATAATTGTTAAGACAATTCTGATACGAAAGAAGTTTCCATTCACCTTCTTTTTCTCATCTTCTCCATAGATTACAGTAGGCCCTTATAACTCAAAATTGATAATCCTTTCCCAACACATACACTTTCCCCAATTCCATGGAAAAAAGAATCTGGTAGTGAGACAGTAACAAATGAAAATCCAAATTGCTTTTTTCTGCAATATTCCATTTGGCTCTTAAAGAAACAGCAATAGTATATGTAATCACTATGGGAAACGGACACACACACACACACACACACACACACACACACACATATTTGAAATCTAACATGGTAGTTTCAACATTTCCTTGATTGCTTGCTTTCCCACTGGGATAACAGGGTCCTAAGTGATTGAATGGTATGGATATAACAAGACCAAAATCATATCTCCAGATTGATGTTCTATGGACAGATTTTATGGAAAGACATATACAAGAATTTGTAGGCAGAGTGCAATTGGATGGGTTGTGAAGTGCACCATCATAAAGGTGTGACCAGAAATTACATCAAAATGTATTGAAGAAACCATGTTCCTGTTTTAGGATTCATGATGAAAAAATAGTAAAATAATTTTTTATTGTCCTAGTGTTTAGTAAGAGGTATATTAAAGGTAAAAAAAAAACTTTCTTTATCAACCAATCTGTATTTAAAAATTGAGTTTGTGATTTTTCTGGCTTTACAAAAGCTCAGAATCCAATGGACTACATTTAAGTCTATAGTGCTAGAATTTGAACTTGGGTACACAGAATTCCTGCTGATGCCTGAAGAATTAAGTATGAGAAAGTGAATAAAGTCAGGTGGAAAAAATTAAGTACAAAAATTAAAGGACAACTTGTATGTAATGTGTTATTACAAAGAAGTTGATGATTAACAATTTGCAGATGATAAAAGATAATTAAAGTCCCTTTCAAAAGTGAATAACTTCAGTGTATTAAAAATGGCCAGGTCATTCTACCTGTTTTTGATTGACATATGAAGGCCATTTCACTCTGGAAGCCCAGCTTCCAGGGTTGAGCCATCCATTCCTGAATGTCTGGAATACCTAGTTCACACAAGGTAATATATATTCTAGTTAAATGACTCACTCTCTCCAAACTAACTTGGGACTTGATTGTTCATAAGAATATCAAGTAATTTATGGAGAGATATTTTTGTCACCATAAATAATGGAAACTTTGTGTCTACTAATAAAATACCTAATAGAGTCATCAATAATCTGAAGCTTATTAGGTGAATATAGGCTCAAAGATTTAACCTTTTGTTACTGGGAGAACAGTGATATATATGAACAGAAATGGAGTAGTGAAAGGGACAGTCAATCTTCTAGTGAAAATTTTGAGTTTAATTTTAGATGATAGGATGTTAAAGTGGTAATATCTATCCAGTGGATTTTTAGATAGTTTAGGATGGATATTGCTATTTGGAAGTCATACAGGTATACAAATATACAGGTAGTCATACAGTTAAGGGAAAGTATCAAGGAAAAGCAGCAGAAAGATATTGTTTTCATGGATCTTTGGGAAAACTCATATCTAGATGGTGGGAGAAGGAAGAAGCAAGGGCAGTGATTGAAGAGGCGAAATGAAATCAATGTGTTAATCAATGATCAAGCATTTTAAAGCACCTAATATGCTAGGCAATTTGCAAAGCAATGGGTTGGAAAATAGAAAAGCAAGATAGTTTTTGCCTTAGGAAGTTTCAAAGAGGCACATTGAAATCATAGGCATAAATTATACTCCCAAGTAGGAACCTAAATATCATTGCTAAAAATTACAGTTTTGGACAAAAAAAACCCCCTGAATGATATAGAGGAAAAGGGGGGGGGAAGGTCTTTTCATTACTGTTCTTTGAAGGCAAAGAATTCAGAAAAGATTTTTTTTTAACACCTGTGTAACAAATTGGTATCAGAGACTGGGATTTGTATTTCAGAACCACAGTTTAGCATATTGTAATAGCAGCCTCCTAATCCCAGCACCTCACAGTTCACCCATTTGTACTGTCTCTATAAATTCATATCTATGTCTTTCCAAAATCTGTCCATAGAATGTCAATCTGGAGACATAATTTTGATCTTGTTACATTCATACCATTCAATCACTTAGGGCACAGTTATCCTAGTGGAAAAGCAGCAAGCAAGGAAATGTTGAAACTACCATATTAGGTGGAATGAACCATGTAAGGGCTGACAAAAAATGCATTTTCCTGGAGAGTTGTATATCTAATTTAAAATTATATAAACTGTAAAGGAAAAGGGAAAGAGAAAACAAAGACTATATCTATAAGTTAATGAGAGTAGCTAGATGAAAGCTTTCAATAAATATCTTAGTAGAATCAAGCTAAGCCAGAATCTTCCTGATCTAGACATATAGCAAAGATTTTTAAATAGAAAGAAATCAATTAGTGGGCCAAAAGTTATTCTTGATATTCCCATACTGGGTCATAGTGATCATTACACTTCATTTTGTTTTCTTCTTGAAATTTGTTAAATTTCTTCTGCAACTTGTTAAAGGGACATGTTATTATCTCTGATTAAAGAGCAAGGAGACATTTCTCTGGTCCTTTCACTTTCCTCTATCATGAATAGAAACCTGTGTGCAATATAAATGTGGTTATTGGTTGTGTAACTGAAAGTAGCACAAATATAGCTCAATCTTTTCAATTCTGTGGAGTGTCCTCTTCATATTGACTGAAACTGAAAGCCTTAATTCCTTGTGACTTGTTTTTAACAGCCTTGTCATTTGAGCTCTCATGGACCTCTCATGGTTCCAAAGTAAGGTTATCATTTTTTTATACAGTAGACTTTCCCTAACTTTTTGTTCTTTCCATTTTAGTGTACTTTCCCAAGAGCTTTTATCTAAAATTAGCTGATTCTTGTTGATATGAAATATGACCAGAATTTGTATTCATAGTTCTAGAAAAATCCCAAAACAATTTAATTTGGATCTGCTACACCTGAGCATCACTGAAAAATACCAACTTTCAAATTCATTCCTGGACAATTGTATGCATTGACTATTAACTTCAGAATCTTTCAGTACTTTGATAGATTTGTGGTCTCATTGATAGGATTATTCTTGTCATCATTGTAAATCACAGATCACCCCTATAGCCCTTCATCCTCTGTAACTGTTGTTTATGTTCTCCCAAAGACCATCCCTTCATCCCCATGGGATCTACCCAATATTTTGAGGCCTTTTAGGGTTCTGTTTTGTATGTCATAGGTACCCACTTATAGCTCAGGCTCCCCATATGCAATCCCATATTCTCACTGAATGACCTCTTTTCCAATCATACTTTTCCTAAAGGATACTCTTTATGCCACTTCTTGCACATAGATTATCACTGAAAACAAGTTACAGCTATTTGCTCACTAAATATCTCTATGTTGCCATACAGGTGGTAGAGTGCACAGAACTCTGGCCTTGGAGTCAAGTTCAAAATCCAGCCATAGACATGTACTAGTTGTGTTACCTGTCAAATCACTTAACATCTGCCTGCCTCCAATTCCTCAGCTGTAAAATGAAAATAATAATAACACCTGCCTTCCCTGGTTGTTTTAAGAATTAAATGAGATAACTGTAAAGTACTTAGTATAGTGCTTAACCATACTAAGTAAAAAAAAAGATAAAACAAAAAAGGTAAGGGAAACAAACAGTTTTAAGCAGGTGGGATCATGAATAGAGATCATAGCATCACTAGCTAAAGTGTGCTCCAATTTAATGCTATGATTATAAGTTATATTCCAATCTTTGAATCATGGGCAAAAATGATTTGAACTCTTTTAGGAGAGTAACAAAAGGATATATCTTTGCAATGTCCAAAAGTATACTGTGGAAAAACTCCTTATTTGTTCATCTGGAAGTCAAACTAGTTTGGATGATAAAAGCTTTCCCAAGCTCCTCGCTGATCACACATGGTCATTACTATCTGATGCATGGAATATTTCCTAGTTTGCTTTGGATAGCTTCCTAGACGTCCATCTGTTTTGAATCTTTTGAAACAAGATGATTAACTATTAAAAGAATGAAGTTTGCAGGTTAAAAAATCATCTATGCTGAGATTATTATCTAATGCTAAAATGAACATAAAGTATACTAATAGAAAACTCAAAGAATATTAAAATCCACTTTTCCTTCAACTTCTTTCCTTTCAGGAAAAAAGGACTCATTTCTATGCTTATTTCAAGCCTTCTTCAGCTGCATCCAATATAGAACTTACTATGAGGATTTGTACATCTTAGTGATTTGGGGGTATAGTTCCAAATTGTTTTCCAGAATGGTTAAACTAATTTACAATTCTACTAGCAGTGAATTATTGTGTCTGTTTTCCCAAAAGCCTTTCAGGGTTGACATTTTCTTCTACTGTCACCTTTGCCAACTGTAGGGCATTAAATGAATCTTTAGATTTGTCTTAATTTGCATTTTTCTAAATGTTATTTGTATAGAGAAGTTTTTTCAAAGGGATGGGGATTGGATCTGTGATTTTCAGTCATTTAAGGAAAGCTCAGATGAAGAAACTCTCACTACCAATACAGGTTAGCACTTTCTCTGCAATTTGTAATCTTAGAAGTTCGCCCACAGATGCGTAGAGGTGAATGGATTTGGCTGGGGTAATGTAGCCAGGAAATTTCAGAAGTGGTGCTTAAACCTAGATATTCTTGGCTGCAAGGTCCACCCATCATAGCAGGTTGCCTTTCACATTTCTTCATATAGCTAATAATTTAGAATTCTTCATTTGAGAATTACCCTCCTTTTAGCTATTTATCTATTGGGGAATAATTATTTATTCATGTATATTGACATCAGTTCTTTATATATTTACATATTAGACCTTTATCAGAGAAATTGAAGATTTTCTGCCAATTGTTTTCTTTTTAATTCTAATTGCATTGAGTTAACATGCATAAAAGGTTTTTTAATTTAATTAAATGAAATAGTTGACTTTAACTTTTATAATCACTTTTATTCCTTGTTTAGATAAGAATTTCTTTTCCCCTATCCAAAGTTGTGAACATATCTTTCTGATAGTTATTCCCTACTTCTAAATCATCAACAAATCTTCATTTTGTTTACTTCATCTCTTGGATTTACTTCTCCCCATTGTCACTGCCTGCCTCCCTGATTAGCTAATTTAAATTATTTGTTGTTGTTGAGTTGTTCCAGTTATGTCTGAGTCTTCATGACTCCATTTGGGGTTTTCTTGGTAAAGATACTAGATGGTCTGCCATTTTCTACTCCACTTCATTTTACAGATGAGGAAACTGAGGCAAACAGGGTTAAGGGACTTGCCCAGGGTTATACAACTTGTGAGGGTCTGAGGCCAGATTTGAATTCATGAAGACCAACCTTGATGACTCTAGTCCCAATACTCTATCCAGTGCACCACCTGCTGTCCTTAAATTATCATTGCATTCATGTTTGATGATTTTAATTAAATTTATTTAGTTTTCCCATTAGAATTCCTTACTGTAAATTTTGTCAATCTCTTCTCATTCTAACCAGGATAATGCTACTAGAATAATATTTCTAATGCATTCTTTATTTGTTTTTTTAATGTTATTCATCTGCTCAAGAACTTTGCTCCTCCAATTTTCTACTGCTTCAAGTTTAAACTTTTTTAATCTAGCTTTTGAGACTCTTTATACTCTATCTCCACCCTTCCACTTACTATATTTCCCCATTTGTTTATACAAAGTCTTTACTCCAATCAGAACAATTACCTCACAAATATGGAATGCTGTTGGTGCTTTTTACATACTATTCCACCTTCTTAAAGTGCTTCATTTTCTACTTTGCACCAGTGTTTCAACTTCCATCCAAAAATCCAACAATACGTTATTTAAAAGAAACAATGGTGGGGAGGAGCCAAGAGACTGGCTTGAGCTCTCCCCCAAACCTCCAAACACATGTGAAAATGACTCTAATTCTAGGGCAGCAGAACCCACAAAAAGACAGAGTGAAACAAATTTCCAGCCCAAGACAACCTTGATGGTCAATGGGAAAGGTCTGTTGCACCAGGCTGGAGAGGCTTGCAATCCAGCTTGGGCTGCACAGGCACAGACCAGGCCCCAGCAAATTCATAGCAGGCCTCAGGGGACTAAATCATAGTCAGCTGTGGCATTTTCCAGACTTCTCAACCCACAAATGCCAAAGACAACTTAAAAAGTCAACGGGAAAGGTCTATCAGACCTAGGTGAGAGAGGAGCACAGTCCAGCCCCTGCCCTAGCACAGCCCTGGGGCAGCACTGGTAGTAGCAGCAGTAGCTACTCCCAGAGCTCTCAGCCCACAGATGGTAAAGGGATTGAATAACTGATCAGAAGGAGGTTACAGGTATCTCTTTGATGGCACTGAGGCAGGATTCTGTTGCTTTGCCCATATTTGGATCTCATTCTCAGTCCTGGGTGACAGTCCTGGGGCAAGGAGGAGCACTGGCATAGCAGAGCTTATGGCAGCAGTGGAGAGAGAACCCTCCTCAAAGTTCCAGAGCAGAAAATTTGCTTGTGGTCACTCAGAGACCAGAGCGCAGGCCAGGAGAGGAGTAAACACCTCTCCTTAGATCGTATCACCTTGTAAGAACTGAAAACATACAGGTCCCTAGAAATATCTCTGAAAACTGCTGCACAAACCCCTAAAGACTAGAACAGTACACACACCTTCCACACTGGAAGCAGAGTCCTAACTTAACAAAGAGTTAAAAAGTCAAGTAATTGGCTAAGAAAATGAGTAAACAATAGGAAAAAAAATCAGAGTATAGAATCTTACTTCGGTGACAAAGAAGATCAAAACATATAATCAGAAAATAACAACAAAGTCAAAGCTCTTACATCCAAAGCCTTCAAGAAAAATATGAATTGGTCTCAGGCCATGGAAGAGCTAAAAAAGGATTTTGAAAATCAAGTAAGAGAAGGAGAGGAAAAATTGGGAAGAGAAATGAGACTGATGCAAGAAAATCATGAAAAATGAATCAACAGCTTGCTAAAGGAGAGCAAAAAATACTGAAGAAAATAACACCTTAAAAATGGACTAGATGAAATTGGAAAAGAGGTCCAAAAAGTCAATGAGAAGAATGCCTTAAAAAGTGGAATTGACCAAATGGAAAAGGAGGTCCAAAAGCACACTGAAAAAAAATAATTCCTTAAAAATTAGAATTGAGCAAATTGAAGCTAATGGCTATATGAGAAATCAAGAAATTATAAAACAAAAGCAAAAGAATGAAAAACAGAAGATAATGTGAAGTATTTCATCAGGAAAACAACTGACCTGGAGAATAGCTCCAGGAGAGATAATATTTAAAATCTTGAACTATCTGAAAGCCATGATCAAAAAAAGAGCCTAGACATCATCTTTCGAGAAATTATCAAGGAAAACTACCCTGATATTCTAGAACCAGAGTGTAAAATAGAAATTGAAAGAATCCAGTGATCACCTCTTGAAAGATACCCCAAAAGGAAAATTGTCAGGATTAGAGCCAAATTTCAGAGTTTTCAGGTCCCAGCAAAACAGTATAATCAATGAGGGGAAAAACTGACATTCAATGATATAGAGGAATTTAATGCATTCTTGAGAAGGCAGAGCTAAATAGAAAACTGGTCTTTCAAATGCAAGACTCAGAAGCATGAAAAGGTAAACAGGAAAGAGAAATCATAAGGGACTTATTAAAGTTGAACTGCTTACATTCCTACATGGAAAGATGATATTTGTAAGTATGAGACCACTCTCACTATCGAGGTAGTTGGAAGGAATATATGTAGACAGAGGGCACAGGGTGGGTGAGTTAAATATGATGAGGTGATATCTAAAAAATAAAGTTAGGGAGTGAGAGAGGAATATACTGGGAGAAAGAGTAAGAGAGAGGCAGAATGTGGTAAATTATCTCACATAAAAGAAGAAAGAAAACTTTTACAGTCAAGTAGAAGAGGGAGGAGGTGAGAGGGAAAGAATAAAACCTTACTCTCATCAGATTTGGCTTAAGGAGGGAATAACTTATAGACTCAATTGGGTGTGAAAATCTATTTTACCCTACAGGAAAGTAGAGGGAAAGGGAATGAGAGTGATGATAGAAGGGAGGGGGGAATCAGAAGCAAATACTTTTGAGGAGGGACAGGGTGAAAAGCGTAAGCATAAGGGAGAGAATTTGGAACTCAAAGTTTTTTTTTCAATTTTCTTAATTTCATTATTTTTAATTTTCAACATTCATTTCCACAAGATTTCGAGTTCCAAATTTTCTCCCCATCTCATCCCTCCCCCCACCCAAGATACAGGGCAAGATGGATTTCTATACCCCATTGCCTGTATATCTTATTTCCCAGTTGCATGTGAAAACAATTTTTAACATTTGTTTTTAAAACTTTGAATTGTGAATTTTCTCCCTTCCTCCCTCCCCATCCACTCTCATTGAGAAAGTAAGCAACTCTATACAGGTTGTACACGTGTAGTCATGCAAAACACTTCCATAGTAGTCATGTGAAAAACTTAATTATATTTCCCTTATCCTATCCCACCTCCCATTTATTCTACTCTCTCTTTTGACACTGTCACTCCCTAGAAGTGTTTGCTTCTGATTACCCCCTCCTCCCCTGATCTGCCATCCTCTCTATTATCTCCCTGCTCTGTTATCCCCTTCCTCACTATTTTCTAGTAGGGTAAGATAGATTTCAATACCCAATTGAGTGTGTATGTTATTCCCTCCTTAAGCCAAATCCAATGAGAATAAGATTCACTCATTCTCTCTCACCTTCCCCCACTTTACCTCTACTGTAAAAGCCTTTTCTTGTCTGTTTTATGAGATAATTTACCCCATTCTACCTCTCCCTTTCTCCTTCTTCCAGTATAATCCTCCGTTACCCCTTAATTTTATTCTCCAGATATCACCCATTCATCTTCAACTCACCCTGTGACCTCTATATATCAATCTATCTGTACATATATTTTTTCCCCTCCAGCTATCCTAAATACAAAGGTCTCATGAGTTACAAATATCATCTTTCCATGTAGAAATGTAAGCAGTTCAACCTTAATAAGTCCCTTATGATTTCTCTTTCCTGTTTACCTCTTCATGATTCTCTTGAGTCTTGTATTTGAAAGTCAAATTTTCTATTCAGCTCTGATCTTTTCATCAAAAATGCTTGAAAATCTTCTATTTCACTGAATAGCCATTTTTCCTCTGAAGGGTTATACTCAGTTTTGCTGGATAGGTGATTCTTGGTTGTAATCCTAGCTCCTCTGACCTCTTGGAAAATCATATTCCAAGCTCTGTGGTCCCTTAATGTAGAAGCTGCTAAATCCTGTGTTATCCTGATTATGCTTCCGTAATACTTGAATTGTTTCTTTCTGGCTGCTTGCGATATTTTCTCCTTGACCTGGGAACTCTGGAATTTATCTACAACATTCTGAGGAATTTTCCTTTGGGGATCTCTTTCAGGAGGTGATCAGTAGATCCTTTCCATCTCCATTTCCATTTTATCCTTTGGTTCTAGAATACCAGGGACGTTTTCCTTGATAATTTCTTGAACGATGGTGTCTAGGCTCTTTTTTTGATCAGGGCTTTCAGGTAGTCCAATAATTTTTAAATTATCTCTCCTAGATCTATTTTCCAGGTCAGTTTTTTTTTCCAATGAGCTATTTACATTGTCTTCTATTTTTTGGGTTTTGTTTTACAATGTCTTGATTTCTCATAAAGTCACTAGCTTCCAATTGATATATTCTAATCTTTTTTCTTTTTTTAATTTTTTTTTAAAGGCAGTTGGAGTTAAGTGACCAGCCCAGGGTCACACAGCTAGAAAGTGTCAAGTATTTGGTCTGAGGCCAGATTTGAACTTGGGTCCTCCTGACTTCAGGGCTGGTGCTCTATCCAGTGTGCCACCTAGCTGCCCTGATACATTCTAATTTTTAAGGAAGTATTTTCTTCAGTGAGCTTTTGGACTTCCTTTTCCATTTGGCCAATTCTGCTTTTTAAGGCATTCTTCTTCTCACTGGCTTTTTGGACCTCTTTTGCCATTTGGGTTAGTCTATTTTTCAAGGTGTTTTTTCTCAGTATTTTTTGGGTCTCCTTTAGCAAGCTGTTGACTTGTTTTTCATGATTTTCTTGCATCACTCTCATTTCTCTTCCCAGTTTTTCCTCTACTTCACTTACTTGATTCTCAAAATTCTTTTTGAGCTCTTCCATGGCCTGGGACTGATTCATATTTTTCTTGGAGGCTTCGGATGCAGGAGCTTTAACTTTGTTGTCTTCTTCTAGCTGTATGTTTTAATTGTCTTTGTCACCAAAGAAAGATTCTATGGTCTGATTTTTTCTTTTGCACAGTTTGCTCATGATACCAGCCAATTACTTGAGTTTTAAACTCTTGGTTAAGGGTAGGGTATGCTTCCAGTATGGAGAATGTACTGTCCCAAGCTTTGGGAGTTTTGAGCAACTGTTTTCAAAGATACTTCTAGGGACCTGTATATTTTCAGTTCTTCCAAGGTGGTATGATCAAGGGCAAGGCATTTACTCCTTTCCTGGCCTGTGCTCTGGTCTATGAGTGACCTCAAGCATTCTTTTCTGCCTTGAAACTGTGAGAAGGATTCTCTCTGAACCACACTAGTACTTTTCCTCAACTCAGCACCGCCACCCAGAACTGTGACCCAGAACCTGGCACAGGCAAAGCAAGAGAATCCTTTCTCACCACCAGCAAAGAGATCCCAGTACTCTCCCTCTGATCAGCCATCCAATTACTCCTTGGTCTGTGGGCCAAGCTCCAGAAGCAGCTGACACCCTGGGACTGTGCAGGAACTGGGGTTGGGACTGAGCTTCTCTCTCACCACAGTCACAGACTTTTCCTACTGACCTTCTAAGTTGTCTTTGGCATTTGTGGGTTGAGAAGTCTGGAAACCATCACAGCTGCCCATGATTCAGTCCTCTGAGGCTTGCTCTTTGCTTGCATGCCCATGCTGAACTTTGTTCCTCTCCCCTCCCAGTGCAATAGACATTTCCGACCAACCATCCAGGTTGTCTTGGGCTGGAAATTTGTTTCAGTCTGTCTTTTTGTGGATTCTGTTGCTCTAGAATTTGTTTAGAACCATTTTTTTTAGATATTTGGAGGGGTTTGGGGGAGACCTCAAGCAAATCACTGCTTTTACTCCACCATCTTAGCTCCTTCACTTGGCACTCAAAGTTTTAAAAAATGAATGTTAAAAATTGTTTTTATGTGAAACTGGAAAATAAGATACACAGGCAACAGGGTATAGAAATCTATCACCCTACAGGAAAATAGATGGGGAAGAGGATAAGAGAAAGGGGGGGGGTGGTCAAACTGATGACAGATTGGGAGAAGGGTAATCAGAATGCATGCCATCATGGGTTGGTGGAAGAAGAGATACAGGCAGAAAATTTGGAGCTCAAAATCTTGTACAAGTGAATTTTATAAACTAAAAATAGAAAAATAGGAAAAAAAAGAAACACAACAGAAAAAGAAAGATAAAGTTAAGATAAGAGGCTGGTCAAGAATGTATTATGCTGGGGCAGCTAGGTGGCACAGTGGATAGAGCACTGGCCCTGAAGTCAGGAGTACCTGAGTTCAAATCTGGACTCAGACCAAACACCTGACACTTACTAGCTGTGTGACCCTGGGCAAGTCACTTAACACTAATTGCCTAAAAAAAAAGAATGTATTATGATTTAGTGGAAATTAATAAGTCAGGGATTACAATCATGATCTTAGATAAAGCAAAAATAAAAATAGGCTTAATTATAATAGATAACAGGGAAACTGCATTTTTTAAAGGGTACGAGAGACATTGAAGTAATACCAACACTGAACACATATGCACAAAATGTCTTAGCATACAAATTCTTGAAGGGAAAAGTTAAATGAGTAACAGGAGAAAACATACAGTAAAACTCTCCAGATAAAACTAGATAAAACCTAGATAAATCTAACAATAAAAAGGAATAAAAAGGAGTTGAGATGAATGAAATTTTAGAAAAGTTAGATGCTAGGCTATTAGAGAATACTGAATGTGAAGAGAAAGGATATAGCCAGTTCTCACTTAACATAAATAGACCATTCCACAGACCTCCCACTTCCCTCACTAGGTCCATGTGGCCCTGCCTTCTCTCTGACTCGATGCCCCCTGCAAACAGAGCAGCTTTATTGCCTTAAGCAGAAGACCCCCAGAGTGGGGTGGCACTTGCCACTGCCACCACTACTGCTGCCACACCTGCCACTGCCTGCCACAAGCCAGAGTTGGACCCTGAGCCTAAGCTTTGTGAGGTTCTGCTGTCAGCCCATAAGGAATCTGGATTTGCATAACATGCATTTACATAAAGTGAGAACTATCTCTATTAGGGCACAAAAATCTCACAAACAAATGCAGAAAAGCATAAATACCAAATGTACTCTTTGAGTTATCACATCATGAAATTATATTTAATAAAGGGATTTTGAATCATAGATGAAGATTAATTAGAAATCAAGTAACCTAATCATAAAGAATGAATAGGTCAAAGAATAAATCATACAATCAATGATTTCATTAAAGTTAATGCTGACAATGAATCAACATTGCAAAACTTGTTGGATGCAACCAAAGCAATACTTAGGGGAAAATTTTTTCCTCTCTAAATGCTTACATCAATAGAAGAGATAAAGAACAGATCAATGAATCACACAGAAACTAAAAAGAATAGAAAAGGAACAATGTAAAAATCTCCAATAAAGCACCAAAAAAGAAATCTTGATAATAAAAAAATGTAATAAATTAAAAGTAAAAAAAAAACACCTAGGAATTAATTTTATTTTTAAAAAAGTGTTAACACAGTTAAACCATTTAATAATTTGATTTTAAAAGAGAAGAAAACCAAACTACCAGTATCAGAAATGAAAAAGATAACTACACGCAATGAAGAAAAAAATTAAGACAATTATTCAGAGCAATCCAAGTGAAATCAATGAATATTTACAAAAAAGTTTTTTTCCCCCAGATAAGCAGAAGAGGGAACGAATACTTAAATAACCCTATCTCAGAAACAAAAAAAGAATAAACCATAGATTAGCTCTCTAAGGAAAACAACCACAACAACAACCACAACAACTCAGGACCAGATGGATTTACAAGTAAATTCTACCATTTCAAGAATAATCAATTCATTACTATATAAACTGTTTGAAAAGATAGGCAAAGGAGTGCTACCAAATTGAATCCATTTCACTAATATGGTTTTGATACTGAATCCAGGAAGAAGGAAAAAAAAAACAGAAAGAAAACTATAGCCCAATCTCTCTAATGAACATTGATGCACATTTTTAAAGTAAAATACAAAATGATTACAGTAATTCAACACAAAGGCCATATACTATGACCAAGTTGTATTTACATCTGTAAAATAGGGCTTGTTCAATTTCAGGAAAACTATAAATACTATTGACCATTTCCATAACAAAAATAATAAAAATCTTATGATTATGTCAGTAGACAAAGAAGCTTTTGACAAAAACACTCATTCCTATTAAAACATTAGAAAGCACAGGATTAAATGGCATTTTTCTTAAAAATGGTAAGTAGTATTTATTTAAAATCAAGAGAATCTGTAATTGGGTTAAACTAGAAGCCTTTCCAGTAAGAGCAGGGATAAAGCAAAGATTTTAATTATCACCATTATTATTCAACACTGTATTAGAAATGCTATTGAGAGTTATTAGACAAGAAAAAATAAATTGAAGGAATATATGCAAAGAGCAAATAAAACAATCACTTTTTGCAGATGACAATGATGATAACCCTAGAGAATCAACTAAAAAACTAGTTGAAACAATTAACAACATTAGCAAAGATGCAAGATATAAATCTACACAAATCTTCAGGATTTTTTATATCATTAACAAAATCCAGCAGGTAAGGATAGAAAGAGAAATTCCATTTAAAATAACTACAGACAGTGAAAATACTTGGGGGTCTATCTATCAAGACACACAAGAACTATACGAACATAATTACAAAATGCTCTTCATGAAAATAAAAACATCTAAGTAATTACAGAAATATTAATTGCTCTTCTGTGGGCTGAGTCAATAGTAAAAATGACAATACTATCTAAATCAAATTACCTATTCAGTGTCATACCAAATTACCAAAGAATTAGCTTATAGAGAAAGAAAAATTAATAATAAAACTTATTTGAAAGAAAAAAGGTCAAGTACGGCAAGGAAATTAATGTAAAAAAAAATAAAGCAAAATCAGGGAACCTAATAGTATCAGATCCCAAACTATGCTACAAAGCTGTAATCATAAAAACATTTTGGTACTGGATAAGAAATAGAGTGGTTGATCAATGGAATAGAATAGGGATACAATATACAGAAGTAAATGAGCATAGTAAGCTAGTGTTTGATAAACCCAAAGATCCCAGCCACTTGGGCAAGAATTTAGTTATTTGACAAAAACTTCTAGAAAAACTGGAAAGTAGTCTGGTAGAAACTAGACACAGACCAACATCTCTCACCCTATGCTAAATTATGCTCAAAATTGGTACATGATTTACATATAAAGTTAAAATCATGAGCAATTTAGGGGGACATGGAAGAAATTACTTGTCAGATGTATGGATAGAGGAAAAGTTCATGACCAAAAGGGAAGAGAATTTCAAAGACGGTAAAATGGAATTTTAAATGGATAATTTTGAGTACATTAAATTATAAAGTTTTTATAAAAACAAAACCAATGCAGATAAAATTAAAAGAAAAGCAGGAAATTGGGGGGAAATTTTTACAACAAATTTCTCTAGTAAAGGTCTCATTCCTTAAATGTACACGGAACTAAGCAAAATTTAATAAAAATAAGGACAAAAATAAAAGCTATTTCCCAATTGATAAATGGTCAATGGTCAATGGAAATTTTCAGAGGAAGAAATAAAAGCTATCAATAATCATAAGAAAAATAATATAAATCATAATAATTAGAGAAATGTAAATTAAAACAACTCTAAAATACCACTGGACACCTTTAAGATTGGCTAAAATGAGAGAAAAGGACAATGAGAAATTCTGGAGTGGATGTTAGAAAATAGGTACATTAATGCACTGATGGTGGAGCTGTGAACTAATCTAACCATTCTGGAGAACAATTTGGAGCTATGCTCAAAGGGCCATAAAATTCCGCATATCTTTTGATTCAATCTTGCTACTATTAGATCTAGACCTTAAAGAAATAAAAAAAATACTTATAGCAGCAATTTTTGGTGCCAAAGAATTGGAAATGAGGGGTTGTCTATCAATTGGGGAATTGTTGAACAGATTATGGTATGTGAATATTGTGGTATGCTATTATGCTGTCAGAAATGATGAAAAGGATGATTTGAGAAAAAACTGAGAAGACTTATATGAACTGAAAGAAACTGAAGTGAGCAGAAAAAAGAGATCGCCATACACAGGAACAGCAATATTATAAGATAATCTACTGTGAAAGACTTAGTAAATCTGATCAATACAATGATCAACCACAACTCCAAAAGATTATTGCTGAAAAATGCTATCCACCTCCAGACAGAAAACCGATGGACTCAGATTGTAAACTGAAGCATATTTTTTTTCCCTTTATTTTTCTTGTTTTTCCTCTGGAACATGGTTAATGCAGAAATGTTTTACATGACTTCATATGTCTAATGGGTATCATATTTCTTATCTTTTCAATGTGTAAAGAAGGGGGTGAAGGGGGGAAGAATTCAAAACTGAAAATATTTTTTAAAAGATAAATATTTCTGGGAATCATATGTAATACAAAGAAGATTATAGGATTGAGATCAGAAAGGTATTTTAGATACCATCTAATTGCAGATCATATATTGAGGGCTACAAAGTACCTCAACTATCATCTAGTATAACCTCACATTTTACAGAAGAGAAAACTGATTGCCACCCTCCCTCCCACCAATAACTTATCTGAAGTCACCCTTGTCTTCTGTCTTCAAATTCAGCACTTTTTATAGTACCACGATAACATCTCTAGTCTGAGACCTTCATTTTACAGAAGAAGAAAATGAATCTCAGAGAAACTCAGGGTTGACAGGTGGCAAAGATGGAAAGACTGCTATTTAAATGCATGCTGTCTGAAAGAGTATGTGGAGGGACAATTGAATTTATGGTCAGAGGACCTGAGTTTAAATCTCAATTCTCTTATTTAGTACACATAAGATGTGGGGCAAGTCATTTGCCTTCTCTGGGCATCATTTTCTTTTTATGTAAAATGAAGAGGAACCATTAGATGACTGCTTTGATCTCTTTTAACTTTCAGTCTTGGTCCTGTGAACCCCTAACCCCAAATTGTCTACTCTTCCCAGTACCCAAAGTAGTATTTAGACACAACTAGAAAAAAATGAGGCTTGTCTCAAAAGAAGTGTTTAGAAAACCCTTGGCTTGTTTGCTAATATAATGTCTGAACACAAATATGAGTCTGTCAATTTCCCTTTATGGCTTTTTTACTCCCCATGGGAACAAATATGGAAGGTTACACTTAAAAAATTAACCTGACAGTAGATTAATAGATAATAAAAAAAATCAACAGTGCTCTCATTTCGTTACTAGTTAAAAGATGTAAGCTCACCTTCTTGTTCACTTAAAGGTATTCTGAAATTATTAGAAAAATGTCCCTCACATTTTGTATTTTCTACCCATCCTTCAATGAAAAAGAATCAATACTGAGTTGGTCTAATATTGGTCACCTTTTTGTCCCAAATCAAGTTTCTATTAAACATGAGGATTGGTTTGTAATCTTAGTTTTGGAACCAAAAACACCACTTTAGCCCTTCTGATCTCTCCAGCAGCAGCAGAAGCATGATTGTTGTTGTTGTCCTTTGTTTTTGAAGAGGACCAAAATTACATCACTATGCTAGAGTCAAGTTCTAGAGTGTCCAACTGTGGCTAATCAGACCAATACAAGCTCAAAATGTTGTACCACAAATGGTCCGTGTGAACCTTTGGGTGGATTCTCTAAGTTTGCAGAACTTGTATTTCAATTCTGCTTTGCTCATAGATCACAGCACCTTCTCTCACAATCAGTTCCAAAGTTCTTAAGAGAGAACTTGAGAGTGTCCTTGCATCACTTCTTTTGACCACCACGTGAATGCTTGCTCTGTGTGAGTTCTCCATAAAATAGTATTTTTGGCAAGTGTACACTTTGCATTCGAACAATGTGGTCAGCCCATCAGAGTTATGCTCCCTGAAGCAGAGTTTGAATGCTTGGCAGTTTAGCCCAAGAAAGGCCTTCAGTATCTGGTATCCTACCAGGTGATCCTCAGAATTCAAATGCAAGCGATTCAGTTTCCTGGCATGGTGCATGGTCCAGATTTCATAGATATACAACAAAGGGGTCAGCACAATGGCTCTGTAGACCTTCGGTTTGGTAATCTGTCTAATACCTCTTCTCTCCTATACTTTCCTTTGGAGCCCCCCAATACTGAGCTAGCTCTGGCAATGTATGCATCAACCTCATTATCAATGTGTACATCCCTGGAAATTACACTACTGAGGTAAGTGAACTTATCCACAGCATCCAAAATTTCTCCATTTGCTATAATCAATGTTTCCATGTTTGGATGGTGTAGTGAAGGCTGATGGAGCACTTGTGTTTTCTTTCTAACAATTAGGCCAAAATTAGCACAAGTAGCAGAGAATTGATCCATACTTTGTTGAATCTCAGCCTCAGAGGCTGCATTGAGCACACAATCACTTGCAAACATAAAATCATGCACCACTTTGGTCTTGGCTTGTAGCCTTTTCAAGTTGAAGAATTTACCATTAGTGCAAAAGCATTTGACAACATCGCTGAAAACATCATGCTAAAAAGCATGGGAGCAAGCACACAGCCTTGTTTCACTCCATTGGTGACTGGGAAAGCATGGGAACATTGTCCATTATCTAGAACCTAGGCAAGCATGCTGTCATGAAGTTGACATACAATGCTGATGAACTTCTCTAGGCAACCAAATTTTGACATAATTTTCCATAAGCCCTCATTATTAACAGTATCAAAGGCCTTGGTCAGATCTACAAAATTGCATACAGACCTCTGTTCTGCTCCTGGCATGTCTCCTGAAGTTGACTAGTAGCAAACACCATATCAACTATTTTTCAGCCCTTTCTGAAGCCACACTGGCTCTCAGGTAGATGACCATCTTCCAGGCAAAGGATCAGCTTTTTAAGGAGGAATCTGGCAAGAATCTTGCTGGCAATGTCTAAGGGAGAGACCTCCTCCCCTCTGCCCCTGTGATTGTCACAGAACAATCTGTTTCCTTTACTTTCATACAGGTGGACAATGCAGGCATCCTTGAAATCCTGGGGGATAACCTCCTTTTGCCATATAACCTAGAAAATTTCAGTCAGCTTTTTTATGAGCAAATCTCAGCTGGAGTAGAATCAACACCAGGTGTTTTGCCACACAAAAGGAGCCTAATGGCATTCAAAACCTCTTCTTCAGTTGGAACTTCAGCTAGGCAGGGATTGACTTCAACCTGAGGTAAACAGTCAATGGCTTCAGCATTGATTGATGACGGTTTATTGAGAACACTATGGAACTGTTCTGCACATTCCTCTGGGATCATGTCCTTATCACTAATCAAAGTGGCTCCATCAGCACTGAGTAGTTGAGATGCACCACAGGTTTTTGGCCCATAAATAGCCTTCAGGGGATCATAAAAGCACTTAGGATTGTTACTATTAGTGTAAACCTGAATTTCATCTGCCTTATTATTCAACCCAAAATCCAGTATCTCTCTAAGCTTTGCTTGCGCTTTACTTTTGATGGGATTAAATGTTGGTTTCTTAGAGACTGATAAACTATCTTGCTGGTAAACCCTGAGCAGTTCTCATTTTTCACTTAGCAGCTTCTAAATTACCCCATCATTCTCATCAAACCAATCTTGATATTTGTAAGTATTCTGACCCAGATGAGCAAATGTAGTGCTATATACCAAATCTCTGAAAGCTGCCCACTACATTTCTGCTCCACTGTGTTGGCTCAACTTTCCCTCCAAGTTAGCAACCTACTGTTACCTCTCAGAGAACTCTAATCTGTTGACATTAATTCTTCTGGCAGTCATTTTGCCTGGGTCCACCACTTGTATTGAATGCGAATATTTAACTTGGAGAGGATAAGTCTACGTATGGTCAGTCCAGCACTCTGCGCCACACATTGCCTTCACCACTCTCACATCCTGTCTGTCTCTTCTCCTTACAATCACATAGTCTATTAAATGCCAATGTTTGCTGCAAAGGTACATTCACAAAGCGTTACTGCATTTAGGTAAATGGAAGAAAATGTTGGTGATGAGAAGGTCATGAGATGCAGAAGTCTCCTGTAGTAAATGATCATTGCTTTTGCTGTTTCCAACTCTATTCCTCCTTAGAACTCCCTGCCAAGGCTGGTAGTCTGAGCTTACTCTAGCATTAAAATCACCCAGAGTTATAAGTTTGTCCCCTTTTGGCACATTGATGATAACAGTCTCTAGGTCTTCATAAAATTTTTCTTTAACGTCATCAGGGCTTGTCATGGTGGGAGCATAGGCACTGATGATAGTGGAGTGATGTTTTCCTGCAAGTGGCCATCGCATTGTCATTAGCCTGTCATTCACTCCTTTTGGTAAGCATACCAGCTTGTTGTCTAGATTAGTTTTGATTGCAAAACCTACCCCAGCTTCACAGTATTCCCCTTCACTGTGGCCACTCCAGAAAAATGTGTATTCAGCTCCAACTTCAGTAAGCTTCATTTGCCAGCCTTGTTTCACTCAGGGCTGCTATTTGGATGCAATACTTGCTGAATTCTCTTGCAACAAGAGCGGTTTGTCTTTCAGGTCTACTGGATTTTGTGTGGTCTGTAAGTGTGCACACATTTCACATGCTGATGGTGAGTGGAATCATCTTTGCAGATATTTTTGTACATTTTTTTCGGTGTTTCTACTGCAGAGTGGTATTCCCTACCTGCCGCGGTAATCAGGGTTGGGTAAATAGACAATCTTTAGGGCACCTTTTCCAGCCTGTTCCTCACACCAAAGGTGAGCAGTGAGGTCCTTGAAAGGCTACTCAGACACCCAGGGGGCTGCTGAATCCTACTGCTGCATTCAGTGAGAAACGACTCCATGGCCTGGGCCTCCTGTGTGCAGGATTGTGACTACAGCTCCCAGTGTATCCACACCTGCTGCTTCATCACTTGCCTGTCGTCACAGGACTTTGAGATAGGTAAAATGGTATGGGTAATGTCCTTTGATTCCTGAATAAATTGAATTTGAGGCAGAGTTGCATGAAGTTATCGACCTCACTCTCTCCTCTAGAGTCATCAGTCCAGCAGCAGGATGGCTCAAGATGCAATGTGTCTTTGCTGTCTAGCCAAGCTCTAAGCACTAAAATAAGATATTTGTAAAACTCTTTGCAAACCTTAAAATGATATTACATGCACACACACAAACACACACATAAATATATGTACTTACATATGTATATACATACACACATTGCCCCATGGGGCTGCGTAGAACACAAATGGTCCCTCTTATAGGTGACTGTCCTTCAAATACTTGAACACAGCTATTGTGTTCTACTTGAGGCTAAATACTGCTTTAATCCATCCTCATATAACATAAACCTCAAGGACCTTCATCATCCAGGTATCTTCTGGACATTCTCCAACTCCTCAGTGTCCTTTGTAAAATGTGGTATGCTGTACTAAATCTAATAATCCATATGTCATCTCACTGGAACAGATTACAGCAAGAAAAATCATTTCAATATTCCTGAACACTGTGTTTCTCTTACCACAGTCTAAGAGACAGGTAGCTTTCTCATAGGCAGTATCACATTGTTGGCTCATTTCAAGCTTTCAGTCTGCTAAAACTTATTTTATACATACATATATATATATGTGTGTGTGTGTATCTGTGGTATATGTATGTGTGTGTATATATATGTATATATGTGTGTGTGTGTATATATATATGTATATATATACATATATATGTATATATATATGTATATATATACATATATATGTATATATATATATATATATGTATATATATATTTCCAAATCAACTGTCTAGAAACATCTCTCCCATCTTATACTTTTAAGGCTAATATTTTAACCTAAATATAAAAATTTACATGAAAGCAAAACATTCAAAGACAAAAAGAATGAAAAGAAAGGCATTGTCCTATACTGAGCAGTGATTCTGTGCTAAGATAGACAACTTGCAATAAAGAGAAAGTGTCTGTCTCTGATCTAGAGGCCAGGTCACAGCACGATGCTTAATGAGTTTGTCCAGCTGAAGTCTAGAAATCTTAAGAAAATGTTAGTGTCTTCAAATAAGCATGCACAATATTAGCCTTAAAGCAACAGAAAAAGATATCACTTATCTGCTGGAAATCACTTCCCCCCATTAGACTGTAACAGTAGATGAAGATGTTTCCTCAATCTATTCTCAGACTCTTCCCTTTTCTAGGAATTTCTTAGGGCTCAGCATTTTCAATAGCAATTGAGCTATTTCCTCCACTGCGCAACAAGGCTCAAAGTGGAACAATTTTAACTTCATTTTTAGTGAATTCTATATCTGCTTTCCCTGCCTGTCTGGAAAGGTGACTGATGGACTCCTTTTCTGCTGCATCTGATCTGGTGCTCTTTGTAGCGTAATAATTGAAATCTCCAGGTAGTGTGACCTCTTGGATTACTAAAGAGTCTGAAGCCTCCAGAAAGGAAATGATCATATGAGCTAGAGTTTGGAATGCTCAATGTAATGAGAAAAAAAGAAAATAAAAGCTAGTGGATACATTGATCACTTTCCATCTACAGAGAAACCTCATCCAAATGGTTGTAAAGCAGGCACATGCAAACACCTAACCTTTAAGTATTGCTTGTCAACAGGCTACTGCTGGTCAGTTGAGGATCTAACAGCTTGTTGCAACCTTGTACTGTTTTCTTTTTTTTAAAGTTGCTGGAGGATTTCTTGACTACTTCTGAAATAGCTTAAGCCAAAGACAGTTTCTATGGGATTCCCTCTCTGAAAGTAAAGCTTGTCTCTGTGAGCCCATTAGATTGGCAGCACAGGCTGTATATATCTCCTTTCCCTGTGGCCTCTATCCTGTTTGAGAAATTACTAATAAATCAAAGCCAAGATAAGGCATATCGGATAACAAGGTATAAGCCTGGAGCCCAAAAGACCCAAGTTGAAGCCTAGCTTCTGGTTCAAACTGTCTGGGATCCTGGGCAAGTTCACTTAACCTCTCCATGTCTCTGGTCAGTTTTCTAAGAATAAAAATTTCAAACCAGGTGCCAATATGCACTGTTAGAAATTGTTTTCTTATCTAGAGTTCCATACATAAATGGCACAGGTCCAATATGTAAACAAAACGCAAAATTTGAACACTCCTCACAGTGTGATGTAGTACACACAGGGCCAGTCTTGGAGTCAGGAACAATAATAGCTATTATCTATATATTGTTTTAAGATGTTTATAATGCTCTATACACATTATTTCATATATTCCTTGCACCAGCCTTGATAGGTAGGTGACATTATGTCCAATTTGTTGACGAGGAAATTGAGGTTCAGTGTCATGCTCACATCCTGCCTCTGACATGTACTGGCAATGTGACCACAGGCAAGTCACTTAATCTTTCAGTGCTTCTAGGTAACCAAGTCTCTAAGTTACAAACATGGAGCCTGTTCTGCTTCTGTGGACTGAATTCCCAACCCTGAATTCCCTCAAAGTGACGAAATCACAAGTTTGGTTCCTTAAGTTCCTCTTTCTCCCCCAAATATTCCAAACACTTACACAATGTATAGTAGACATTCTGGAAGTGATACACTGACCCCTGTTCACTCTCGCAGGTTGTATTACCAGTGGTTTCTAGGGAACCCTGGGTATCTTGGTTTGTCTTTCAAACACCAGCGGTCACACAGCCCCACTGTATGCTTCCACTATTGCTTGTTGGGTGACTTCAATTAGTCAGCCAATAACTATCAGACATTAAAGGCGTCAGTGTCTCCAGTGCCCCCTGATTTTAAATCTGGGGCTCTTCACATTACTCCACACTGCCTCTCCCTAACATCCTTCTTGCTTGTTCCTCACTTTTCCAGCAGCTGCCCCTCATGTCTGGAAGGCTCTGCTTCTAGCTTCCTTCAGGATTTGGATCAAATCTGACCTTCCTCTATGTCTTCCCAATGAGATTACCTTTAATTTATAATACATATACCTTGTATATACAATTTTTGTATAGTCTCACCTATTCAAATGTGACCTTGTCAAAGGCAAGAACACTATTTTTGCTTTTCTCTGTGTCACCAGCATTTACCTAAGTGCCTGGCAGATTTCAGGCCTGGAGTTAGGAAGACTTATTTTTGTGAGTTCAAATCTGGTCTCAGATACTTACTAGCTGTGTGTCCCTGGTCAAGGCACGTAACCCTGTTTGCCTCAGTTTTCTCATCTGTAAAATGAGCCTGAGAAGGAAATGGCAAACCACTCCAGCATCTTTGCCAAGAAAACCCCAAACTGGGTCACAGAGTGTCTTGGACAACAGAATAGCAGCTGACAGATCTTCAGTGCTTAATAAATGATTGTTGAAAGCCTGACAAGAAAGGAATCCTGTGAAAGATCTTTGAGGCAGAGGTGTAACCAGGGCTTTGTTAAGATTACCAGTATGTCCCTATGGGGACACACTACTGGAGGCTCACTTGTTCCTTGAGGTGGTCAGTGAATCCACATTTTTGATACTTTCCTGGGCCTGCACTTTATGGTGAAATCCTGCTTCATGGCACAGTGTGGACCACCACTACAAGGATTACGTCACTGGCTCCTGCTCCTGGGGCCTCTTCTAGCATCAGGGCTCCTGCACTTTGTCCTCTGCACAATTGTTCCTACATTCCCACCAGATGTCCTCAGACTTGGTGGCTTGCCTACTCACCCTTCCTCATATATTTTTACCCTAGATGAAATTATCGTTAGTTTTGACTAACTGTCCTGAAGGGAGGAGAGAAAAGGAGGTGACTTGCTAAATGTAAAGTAGCAGATGACCAGGCCACCAGAATTAATCAACCAACAAACATTTAATTAAGGAGGGGAGGGAGGGAGAGAACAATCATTTGTTAGGTGCCTGCTATGTGCCAGACATTGTACTAAGAACTTTATAAATATCATCCCATTTTATCCTCACAACAACCCGTTATAGGTCTTATTATTATCTTCATTTTATAATTGAGGAAACTGAGGCAGACAGAGGGTTACATGGCTTGCCTGGAATTAAGCAGCTAGTGTCTGAGGACACATTTGAACTCATCTGCCTCTCACAAGGCAGGCTCTATCCTTCATCACTTAGCTGCCTAGCATGTGCCAGCTTCTGTGCTAGGTACTCTACCAAAATCAAAATGCATAGTTCCTGACCTCAAAGAGCTTACAGTCTACTGGGCAAAATTCAGGTGGTTGTGAGGTGGTGATGGTGGGGGAAGGTCAAAATTCTTGACTGCAGTTTAAGCAAAGAATGAAACAAGTTCAACTGCTAAAATTTCAAAATAAAATTTTCACAGGGAAAAAAATCCCCCAGATACCTTTATTCTATCTCAAATTTCAATCAAGTATAAGGAGATTGATTTCTTATTCTGTTTGCTTTATAGTTACCCATTGCAAGTCTTAAGGGGTAACCAGATGAGACCATCTATCCCCTTCCATCCTCTCTAGGTACAGACAATGCTCACATTAGGTGGTAAGTAAGATGCATGTGCAGTTGAAATGACACTGCAGAACATATTGGCAAACAGCAGAGGAAATGAAATCACATACTGCTACAAAATAGTTCCCACATCACAAACAGAATACGCAAACTTTACCTAAGTGATGTAGCTCCCTACCTTGATTCTACAGTCTTCATGGCAGCAACAGATGCTTGTATTTTGTGTGTGTGTGTGTGTGTGTGTGTGTGTGTGTATGTATGTGGAGCAGGGCAGTGCCAAATGCCACTTTTTTTTTTAGACAATTGGGGTTAAGCGATTTGCCCAGAGTCACACAGGTAATAAGAAAATGCCACTTTCTACAATGTATCTTCCAACCCTTAAGTCACAATTTTGTTTTTGATGTTTCCACCTCCCTGGGACAAAGTGCTCTGACATGTATGGATCATCTATTCCCCACTAACGTGAATCCTCAAAGGAAAGATGCAAGCCCAGCAAATGCAAACATCTAACTTTTAAGTACTCACTGCTCCTCCAAATGCTAGTACTTCTCGTCACTTCCACATCTAACAGCCTGTTAACTTCTTTGTATCAATTTCTTTCAAAAATTTTCCCAAGGGATCTCTTGACTGCCTTCAAAATAGCTTAAGATAAAACTAGCTTCTATCGGACTCCCTCCCTGAAAACAAAATTGATGTTCATTTTTGCAGCCAAATAATTAGAAAGGTAACAATCGCTATGATGTTTCCCACCCTCTTTAGCAGGTAAGTAATGATCTGTGTTTGTCACAGCCAGGGAGGGGGAGATAAGATGGACAAAATTATGGTTTTAGGTTTAGAAGATATATTGCAGAAAGCTGCATGAATAACATCAACACAAGCCTCCAAGGATCCTCTCTTGTTTAACTGGTTTAGTGTGGAATACATGTATACGTGTGTGTGTGTGTGTGTGTGTGTGTGTGTGTGTGTGTGTGTGTGTGTGTGTGCCTGTGACCCCGCACACCCCTAAGTCAAGATAGAAATATTAGTTGATGGGACTGGTAACCTTAAGAGACTAGACAGGAAAAAGGGAGAAGAGTGCTAGTAAATGGAGATGATAAAAGGAGACTGGAGATTTTTACCTATAATGTATAGGGAAAAGACAGAAAGATTGGATAACACATGAAACTCATGCTTGTCTTGATTGAGAAACTGGTTGACTCGAATGGGCTGGGAACTGGGAGTTTTATGAAGAAGTTAGGGTAGGGAGAGAGAAAAGGGGTCAGAGATTAGAACTGGAAGGGACCTTGGAGATCATGTAATGCAAGGGTGGGGAACCTGTGGCCTTGAGGCCCATGTGGCCCTCTAGGTCCTCAAGTGAGGCCCTTTGACTGAATCCAAACTTCACAGAACAAATCCCCTCAATAAAAGGATTTGTTCTGTAAAACCTGGACTCAGTCAAAAGGCCACATCCAAGGACCTAGAAGGTCATATGTGGCCTCAAGGCCGTAGGTTCCCCACCCCTCATATCCAACAACCTCATTTTACAGGTGAGGAAGATGAGGTGCAGAGAGGTTGAACTTGCCAAACATCATCCAGGTATTCAGGTCTTTTCATTTCAGGTCCAGTGTTCTTTCACTCCATACACACACACACACACACACACACACACACACACACACACACACACACACACACACACAAATGCATGCTCTCGCACCCCCCTATGACCAACAAAAGATAAGACTTGATAAAGGGTAGGGATCCCATCAGGCATTGCAAATGTCTCTAGGTGTTTCAACATATGTTTGGGATTAATAGCTGATAATTCAAGTGTCTCTACTTGTTTTCCTCTTTTTAATAATTTTTCCCTCTATTATTATGATTATTTGCTTGAAAGTAGGGGAATTATCTCAGGATACTGTATACTTTAAATACATTTTCATAAGTTTCTTCTATAAAGTTTATAAGCCAAAGGAGTGGAAAAATCATTAAGGTATAATTAGGCTCTTTATTTGATATATATCATATATATAACATATGATATATGTTATACATGATATATGATTATTTTTTAAAATTTCCCTTTGAATAAGTGTTCTTATCTTTGTGACTTTGGCATCAGATAATTTTTCCTTGTAATATATATCATATATTATCAATATATATTGTGGGGTCCCTATTGGGGAAAAGCCATAAAACACAGGAAGAAGTGAAAGGTGGAAGCCTTGTTAAAATCATAATTCAGACACTGAGTCATAACTCAGATAGTGTGTCAAGTAACTGCTGTAACACGAACACAGTGACCAGTTTGTGACCAGTACACAAATCTGTGTTTGGGCATTTACCTGCCAACATTGGCTTAAAGCCCAATGTTGCTCATTAATAAGCAGAAACCCAAAATATCCACCTATCGGTAGCTATGTGCCTGATAGCTCCTCCTCCCTTTTTAAAATTTCTAGAATTACCATTTGAATTTCCTGGGATCTTTGCAGGGATCATAGAGACTTTTTTGCCTGGCAGCTGCCCCAGATGAACCCCAATGTAAGTAACCAAATTGATTAAACTACCATCTATAATCAATATTGATCTCTTGGCCTCTTCCTTCAGTATAGAACTTGCTTGCCTCACTGTTTGGGGAAAGGACCACCATGAATATTCCTACGCAAGGGAATTATGGACTCTTCACATATTGTATTTATAATACATGTCATATATTATGTCTCATATTATAAATATACAACCAATATCATACATATGACATATGTGATATGTATATATGTATACATGAAAGATTATCTGATGCCTAAGTCATAAAGGTAAGAACATTAATTAAAAGGGAAATAAATTATTTTTTCAAGTGGTTCTTCTGGGACTTTTCATATAAATTTAATCCCATAGGTGTTATACACTAGTAATGGGATATAGTTATCAAACTAAAGCAGTTTTCTCATTAGTTCTTTTAAAAATTATTTTTAATTAATGGACTAAAATAAGCATTTCTATAACAGTATATTTTTTTTAAAAAAGGGCAATTACACACGAAACTGAAAATCTATTATGTACAACTTGCTATTCCTTTTAAATATATAATGTAATTATGATGTGAATTTCTTTTTTCCCCTGCCTTACACACACACACACACACACACATTTGTATGTGTGTGTATATATACCTTACTTTGCTTTTTAAAGCCTAGGTTTTTCTACTTCATCTTGTATGGAAATTTTGTGCAAGTTTGTCCATGTTTTCTAAGATCATAGAGCTATAAGCTGAAATTTCATTCTTATGGAACCTCTTTGAGTAGTGGCAGTGATTTTTAGAAAATTCCAAGTTAATCTTTTTCCTTTATTGACATCTGGAGAAGAAAGACTCTTTTGTAAAATTAGTTTCTTTATTTTAAGTTGTTATTTTTAAGCCTGGCTTCCCCACCTCATCTTGTAATTCAGGGGCTACTCACAGGCCTATTCATGGACTCAAACTTACTATTATCATGGAAACTTTGATCTAGGTTCAGTCATCTATCCTTAGGCAACCTTGCCTCAGAGGCTCATCTTTTTAATGCCAAACTTAGTGAGAACATCTAATTAGCTTTAGTCCACTATAGCTCAGAACTTCTTGGCTCAAGAGATCTACCACCCTTAGCCTCCCAAGTCACTGATATTACAGGCATGTGCCACTAAGCCTGGTCTGGATTAATTTCTTTATTTACGAAGTTAGGTTTCATAAGTCAAAATTATGAACTTTTGGAACCAAAAGAACTTTCCTAAATCATTTGCATTAGAGGCAAAGTTCCTCCAACCTCTAAATTCTTATATTCCTACAATCCCTACAGATACCTTTAATCATGTCTGAACATATGCTGTTACTAGGCATACTGATGAGGCATTAGAATTTGTTAAAATTTTTAAAATATGCCTTATCTCTATAGTAGGAGTTTTACATTTTACCAAATCAGTTTTTGAAATCTACTGAAGTAATTACAGATTCAGTTATGCTTAATATCATAGGACTGGGATCTAGAAGAGGTTTTAGAGAGTTCATTCAATCTTCTTGTTTTACAGATGAGGAGACTGAGGTCCAACAAGAGAAAATGAGGCCATAGAGGACATACTTGTGTGATCAGAACAAGATTATTCAAACTCAGGTTCTTTGACTCCAAATTCTGAGTCCCTTCTGTTACACAAAACTGCCCCAATAGACTCTTCATTAGGTTTAGTGGAAGAAAACTGACATTGTTGAGGTTTAGATATTAGAGGTGCTGGGCCCCCAAAATCATGACACATGGGCCCTGTCTGAAAGAATTCAACCCAAGATTTCTTTCAGGTAAAGACAAAGTTTGTTAAATATGAGCCATATAGACCAGACATTTGTGACACTTGTAAGGAGGAGCAGGAATGAGGAAGTCTCAGCTCCTAAATGGTGACCAGGATTGTTCTTATATACAGAAAGACTATGGGAGGGATCTAGGAGTGGCCACGTAGTTTTGGGTGACTGGAAGAGGGGCTGGGAGAAGAGGTGTCTTGATGGTAGTGGGCAGTAAACTGGGGTTACTGGAGGAAGAGTTTAGGGTGGATTTTGAAGCTGGGGTGACTGGAGGAGAATCTTGATGGGAGTGCCTGGGAGATTGAATGGGGTCTGAATAAGATCAAGGATGGGAAGTATCATCCTGTCAGGCCAGTAACAGACAATGGAGGGCTAGACTTTAATTAGGTTAACAAAAATTGGGAGACTGGGCATAGGTAAAAAGGAAAAGACAGTTGATAAGAATATGAATAAGCTCAGCAGACTGCTAGACTTCCTTGACCACGTAAAAGTGTTTAAGTAAAGTTCAAGGAAGGTTTTTTGAGCTTTTTTTGTGTGGGGGGTGAGCTGTCTTAGGCCCATACCACATCAACATGAATTGATGAAGATTTCAAATCTCTTCAAAAGCCTTATTAATTTTGACAACTTCCCTAGCATTTGACACAGTTTCTCTACCTGTAAGGTAATTAATAAATCCCCATGGAATAAATTTTGTTATTGTTGTTGTAAGGTTGATATTGGTACAGGTTCTTTGGGATTATCCATTTGAAGATCTCAGTTCTGAAAAAATGTGACTGGATTCTCTTGCATAGACAGTATTTTTCTCATTGGTATTATGATTACCCTTAGTTCTCGTCTCTGCGTTTTCAAACCAAAGTGCTTTAAAACCAAAAAATTACTTCTATATTTGGATTGACGGGCATTTAAATAAGCTTATTGACTAAATATCCTTAAAGGAAAATATATACTTTTCCAAGTTGTTTTTGGATAAAGTATGGACATGTTAGAAAGTCTGAAACAAAAGTTTACTACAGGAGTGTGTGAAGGCAACCCTTTATTACAGTTCTCGTGAGAAGCGGGCACACTGCATCCTAGTACGACACGTGTGCACTAATACAGAAGCAAGCTAGCTTTCAAACGGTTAGTAAAAATCCCTGTTCCTCCCATTTGAGCTGGGATTGGACCAGCTCATTTGAGTTACATTCTTCCTGAACCGCCTAGTCCATGTCACTCCTTGTCATGTTCACCCCTCCCATATGTCCCATGTTCAAAAATGGCAGCTGCCTCTGCCCTTTGGGTGTGCCAGTTAATGTTCAATAAGCTCATTAAGTAAGCTCAGTGGAGAAAAGCATTTGCCCATCATTGACCCTGACTGGTTGCACTGGGTTTAACCCCTAGGGCTCTGTCTTAAGTAAGTTGTGGTTTTGCAGAGTGTTCAGGGAACTTTCTGATTGGTTGAGGTACTATCTGCAATATCTTGAAGTCCCCCTCAGAATTTCCATGTTCTGCTGTGGAAGCAAGCCTAACTTCTAAATCTTTCCCACAGACATTTGATGTTTCTGTACATTCATTTAAAACAATAACTTCTTCCATGACTTTATCATAGTGGTATTACACAAAGCAGGAAAGATCTCTTTTCCCCCCTTAGTCCCAATATCTATGTTTTAGACAGCATTATACTGTCTAGTAGTCGTTCTTATTTTGTAGTTAGGGAAAGTAATGATACTTGCAATGAATCACAGGTCATTTATCATGGAAATTTCATAGGTCCCAATATGTCATTATATATTTAAAATAACTTACTTCTGAAAGTTATTTAGAAAGACATTCTCCAAGTTTAGAATGTTCTTCCTCCTCCCCTCTGTCCCTGAGATCCTTATAACTACAAGTTCAAATGTCAACTCTTCTACAAAGACCTCACTTAACTGTTCAGTTATGAGTGCCCTTTCCCAAATACTTGTGTTTATTTCGTAGATATTTTCTATCAAATTATTTATATAAATGTTGTCCCTATCTCTCCAGAAGAATGTAAGCTCTTGAGTGTAGGAGCCTTGCATGTCATTTTTTTTTTTAATCCAGCACAGCATGTTATGGGGCAGCTTGGTTGCACAGTGTTTAGAATGCCTGGGCCTCATGCGAGTTAAAATCTGGCCTTGGACACCTACTAGCTATGTGATCCTGGGCAAATCACCTAACCTTAGCCGTCTCAGTTTCCTCATCTGTAAAATGAGCTAGAGAAGGATATGGCAAACCAAGCAGTATCCTTGCCAAGAAAACCCTAATGGCATCGTGAAGAGTCAGACAAGACTGAAATGACTGAATAAAGTACTTGTTGAATGAATGAATGAGGGAGAAACTTTAATAAATGCAAAATTCAAAATGATTTTACGAACTCATATGAAGACCAAATAGGTTTCTGAGTTTCACGTATATCTAACTAAAGCCAATGAGACATTAAAATTCCCTGGATAAATAATCTGAAGTAGCATAAGCCAAAGGAGTTTTTGTATTTGCATATTTGAAACTATATACCACTTTCAGGGAAAGTGGTAGAACAAGTCATATCATGTTTTAGCCAAGAAATGATCCAGGCTGTGATAGGCTAAAGCCTTTTTTCCAGTGGTTGTTTATCACTGGAAATATTCACCAACCAAATAGGCTGTGCTCAAGTCTATCTTTTCCTCTATGGATAATATTCATTACAATTAAATTTAATTTCTAAACAAGTAAAAATGCTAATTTTTGCTGGTTTGTTACATAACAGTGCAACTATCATCACAGGCAAGCTCCTCAAACATGAGATGAACATCATCCCAGGACACTACTAGAATTAAGAATCTAACTATATAATGAAAACATAGCTAGAACTAGTTTGGGTGCCAGGGTGCCAAAATATAAAGGAACTCATAGCAGATAGTACTCTTTTAGCAGGTAGAACCAACTGAGTTCAGGACCATAAGAATAATTTAGTTAAAGTAGGAAGCTACTAGATTGCTCACTTCTCCCCTGCAGAAAGGGGACCCAACAGTGATTTTCTCCTCAAGCATTGAATCTCTTCTCCATTCCCTGGAAATTATCTTCCAAGGAGGACCTTGCCATATTTTGGAAATTCTATATCTCTCTCACAAAGGCAATGTGTAACCCTGAGTTTTCTCCTCAACAGTATTTCTAGTCATGATTTTAGACATGCAAAGTATGATTTTAATTTACTTATCTCCAGCTTCTTTGTCATGAGAATGACTGTTGATATTAGGGGTGGGATTATTCTCAGCAACTGTGTTAGCTAATCACTGTTGGATTTGTTAGGGCTAACACTGGTTAGAAGGAAGATTATGTTCTTTCCTCTTCCATCTTCCTTTCACATCCCTGTTTCCCCCGCCTCTCCCTTTCCCACCAAAAATATATCTTTGAATTTTTTGAATTCTGATTCTCAGGAACTATCAGATGCATCTTTCTATCTTCCAGTAATATACAGGGCCAGGCCAATTCAAATTTAACTTAATTAGATTAATTACTATGTGCTTGCTATATATTAATAAAGATAAAATAGCTTTACTTTTGTGATTATGTGCTATGTTTATACTGTCTCATGGGCATTGGTATGACATTTAAATTTAAGTACTGAATTATAGAAAGTTGTAAGGTTAATGATGTTACAATTAAGAACAGATAATTCTCTCTCTAAATATATATATAGGCTAAAGGTTAAAGTGAACTAGCAAACTGTCTAACATCAAGGTTGAAACAGAATTTATTTAAGTAGTACCAGTGCTGATACTGAACTATTTGTAACAGCTGAAAGAGATGCTTTAATTCGGAGCACCAAGCAACCTTTGCAAAGACATTTTATCATGGAAAAATAAAAAGGAGGTAGAAAATTACTATAAGGTGGTAATTAGAAGGTGGTCAGAAAATTGGTGGCCCTTCACCTCTGTGTAATGAGAGTTATGACACAGAATAATTAACTCGGTGAGACAGAATGGACCATAGCAGTCATCAAGTCTAACCTGCAGATAAAAGGAATTCTCACTCTAATACAAAAATAAATAAAGGGAATCATAGCTCAAAAGAGAGATCAGAACTGAAGATAGATACTTGAGAGTCTTATGTGTATAAGTAGTAGTCAAAGTCTTTGAAGTAAATGGGATTAAGAGGAAGAAGACAAAAGACAGAATCTTGGGGAATATCCAATTTATTAGGAGGAGCTGGGAAGAAGAAAAAAACGAAGGCAACAAAGCAAACAGTAAAAATGGGAAGGGGGCATAGCTAGGTGGCACAGTGGATGGAGAACCAGCCCTAGATTCAGGAGGACCTGAGTTCAAATCTGGCCTCAGACATATAACACGTGTTAGCTGTGTGACCCTGGGCAAGTCACTTAACCCCATTGCCCAGCAAAAAAAAAAAAAAAAAAAAGGAAGGAAAGAAAAGTATCCAGAATGAGAATATGGTCAGCAATGTTAGATGCTCAAACAGAATGTAAGCTCCTTGAAGGCAGAGGTTTATATTTGTATCCTCAGGGTTGTTCACAGTGCCTGTAACATAGTAGGCACTTAATAAATTCTTGTTGAATGAATGAATATAGAGAGGTCAAGGAAGTGAACATTGAAAACATTTATTGGGTTTTGGGATAAGAAAGTCAATGAAGATGTTTGAGACATCAGTTTCAGTCAAGGGATGGAAGCAAAAACCAAATTGCAGTGGGTTGAAGAGAGCATAAATGTAGAAGAAGCGGAAGCATCACATGTAAAACAATCTTTTTCAAGAAGTTTGGCATTAGTGAAATAATAGAAGGATGGTGTATGTGGACAAGGTAAGGTTTCTTTACGGTTGGAGAAACATAAATTTGTAAAGTAAATAGGAAGACATTATTGGAGAGAAAGAAACTGAATCTTTATGAGAAAAGGGAAGTTAAAAGCAGAGTCAGGAGTAGCAACTTGGCCTCCTGATTTCTAGCTGGAGCAAAATTTGAGAAGAGAAATGTTTAAATGCTATTAAAGACACAGGAACAGTGACTAGCCTTTCCATGGAATTGAGATAAAACCAGAGAAACAATAATGGTGATGAGGCTAGAATGTTTTGAGAAATGGATTGGGAGAATTAAGGGAGCTATATTTGAATGTCCCAAATTTTCTAATGATTTTTATATTACAACATATGCTGTAAGTGGGGTATAATTGGATGCTTATTGATGGAAGAGCAAAGTTGAAATGCTATTGGGATTAAGATACCGTATCAATTAAGGGAACACAGATTCATTTGGATTGCAAAAAAAAAATGAAACTGTCAAAGAAAAGTGTGTTAGTTTAGAATGTATTCTTCTGAAAAAGAATGTATTTTGAGGGGCAGGTAGGTGGCACAGTGGATAGAACACCAGCCTTGGAGTCAGGAGGATTTGAGTTCAAATCTGGCCTCAGACTCATAACAGTCACTAGCTGTGTGCCCCTGGGCAAGTCACTTAACCCTATTGTCTAACCAAAAAAAAAAAGATTGTATTTTGAAATTGGTCCTCTTTTGTGGCTTACCCTAGAAAGGAATAAGAAAAATGTTGCCTATAGTGATGAATATTACCATCAACACTTTTTAAATTTCTTTGCCCTAAACCCCATGAACACGCATTTACTTTATGGAATGAATATTGAATTTCAAAGTAAAAATCAACAGCAGGGGAGCTATGGAGTGAAGAGGATTGTGGATTTCATATCTATTCATAAGACTCATCATAACCACAATTAAAATGCTATGATCAATCTTGGACCATTCTAGCCAGTTCCAGTCTATGTAAATCAAAAAAACCTAAAATTAGACAAGCAGTGGAAATGAAAATAAAGTATGGACATTATCATGAAGATGCCTTTTTTTTTCCTGCTTGTACTCAGAGTATAGGGTCAGTATAATAATGGGTATTTGTGTTTAACTTTTAGTTTAGCTCAAATATTTACAGTAATATTATGGATCTATCAAAGACATTGGAGATCTGTGAATATCAGTCTACACAACGATCCTGTTTCAATCCACACTACTCAACACCAGCTTCCCTTTCTAGATGATTTTAAATGGTGTATACAACTTAATGTGCTCTCATATCTAGGACTGAATCTGTTTGAAAGCAGCCTCAATAGTGTTTGGAGACTGGATTAAGCCTTCTGAGCTTTTATTTCATTTATGTACCCTTAATCGGTCTCAGAGCAAGCTCAAGAGATGTAGCCTGGGGGATGCTGTTAACATTTTGAGAATTTTAGTTTTATAAGTGTGCAGTGACATTTATGACAAGCATTGTGTGTCATGTGTGGGACCATTGATTTGTTATACTCCCCCTGAAAAAAATCATTTGAATAGAATGAGCAAAGACCAATGTGATTCCATAGAAACAAGTTTTCCAGGAAATGGGAGTTAGCAATTTAGTCAAATAATTTCATTGAAATATTTAAATGTTTTTTTAAATGGTGAAAAAGGCCAGTAGTTTCACAGCTTAAACAATTTATATAGACAATAAATTCCTTGACATCATCTATAGGCCATTTGATTTACTCTTTCTAGCGCCCTCTTGCCTAGAAAGTTGTTCTTACTGGCTGGGACTTGATCATTATATAAACTCTTGTTCCATTGTACTGGATATAGTTGATCAGAGCTTTTATTAGTAGCTATCCAGAGTCTGCTTCTCCAGTTTTCAATAAGACAGAGGTGACCAGGAACTAGGCAAGGACTTTGTACATACATACCTAAAGCTGTTATTTTGGGATACCTTACTCTCAACTTGGTAGCTATGTTCTGAAGAAGCTTGTCCTGTCTCCCCAAATCCCCAAAAAGAAAGAACTTTTTTCTATCCAAACCCTAATGCTACCTCTCCTTGAGTTTCAGGACTGGACAACTTCATTGCCATATTTTGGAGGTCTCCATGTCCTAGTAATTTTAGAAGATGCTTGCCTTCTCAAGTCATAACTCTTCTGATAAATCCCCTGATGTAGTGTTTTAATAACCAGATAAGATTCAGTTCTTGATTTTAAGATCCTCTCTTCCACATATATTGTGTCCTTAATGGAATCTTATTATATCTCCAAGATTAAGCTCAGGTGTCTTCTCAATAAAGTCTTCCCTCATTCTCCAGATTGATAAAAAAAAACCTTTTCCTCCTCTAATTTCAGATGGAATTTTGTTTCAATCTCTCTTTTGCTTTTTTTTAATCTCATATCATCCTTTTTTGTATAAGTAGCATACGCTCCAAAAACTATATCGTCTTTAAGCACTGCATCCACTCAGATAGGGGAGTACCTTGCAGGATCAAGATCTCAACTTGGAGGGGCAGGTAGGTGGCACAGTGGATAGAGCACCAGCCCTGAAATCAGGAGGATCTGAGTTCATATCTGGCCTCAGACCAAACACTTGACACTTACTGCATGTTTGACTCTGGGCAAGTCACTTAACCCCAATTGCCAAAAACAAACAAACAAAAAACTCACCTTGGAGTAAAGAAGAGGTGAAGTCCTATCTCTGACATCTATGGCTTTATGAACCTGCAAATCACTTAATCTTTCTGTATTGTGGAAAAGATGTTAATCTGCACTGAGAGGGAAAGTACCTCACATTGAACTCTTTACATCAGTGAAATCACAGTTTCGGTTAAAAAACTTTGAAATAAATGCTTATTAGTAAACATCAATGATGCAGCAATGTTTAAAATTTAACAAAAACTACACTCATCCTCTGTAAAATGGGGGTGAAGAAATATACTAGTATTTCCCAAATCAAGCTTTGTTTCAGATTGGGAAAATATCAGTATTCTTTACTTTGGATGACTCTACTCTCTATAACCTAGGTACTGCAAGTCTTCCAAGGCAAGACAGCAGCAGCCAGAAAGGAGAGCTCTGGAGATTGACAAAGCTTGATGTAGGGTAGAAGAAGCCTGTGTGTATACATACACACACATATTTATATATACACATATATAATATACATATTAGATGTACACACACATACGAGTTTTATAAAATAATGTAAGGGTTTTATAAAATAGCTATCTTTAGTACTAACAGTTTTATAGACCATTACAATTTTTTAATTGTCTGGCATTTGGGAACCCTTGGACCATATTATTTTCTAGGTGGCTTCCAGATCTTACATTATTATATGGCCATATTACAAATCTTCTGGAAACATCTATAGAAATGTGTGTTTGATTGGGAATAGCAAAAGGAGCAGGACAGGTATTCTATTTTGAGATTCTTCTGCTTATGTTCACCATTGTTTTTCATTCATTCATCAAACATCTATAAAGGGCCTATTGTGGGTCATTGCTCCTAAGTTTTCTCTCCCAGCAGCTCCTACCATGAACTATTCTTTGCCAAGGACTGTCTTCTTTTCCAAGACATGTACCATCTTTCCCTCTTCTACAACTGGCTCTAAAACAGAGCTCTATTACCCTGAAGAGTGAACTAGCAAAGGATGAGAAGGTAAAAAGCACTGGACCTAACTGCCACTCACAAACTTGAGGATATTGATACCTTTCTTCAGAACTTCAGGTTCTTCATTTATAAAAAAGAGATTTGGATTAGATTATTCAGGAAAACTTTCTTAACCTTCTGCGAGCTTGAGGAAAGATGTGTAAGACATAATTTGTGCCCTCAAGGAAATTAACAATTTATTGTGTGAAGGGGAACAGAGGCATTAATATAATCAGTGAGGCAACCATGGCATAGTGAATCGAGAGCTCAGAATCAAGTCCAGGATCTGACATATTCTGGACATGGGACCTTGGGAAAATCAATTGTTTTTCCAGTCTTTTTACACCTTCCTTCACTCCACACACTGATCCAGTGACACTGACCTCCTTACTATTCTAGGAAAAAAAATGAAAACAAACAAACAAAAAAGACCCACTTCATATCCCAACTCTGGACATTTTCACTGGCTGTCCGCCATGATTGGAATGCTCTCCCTCATCATCTCTGCATCCTAGATTCCTTCAAGTCCCAGCTAAAATTTTACCTTCCACAGTAATTCTTGTGTTTTCCCTCTATTAATATTTTCCAATTTATTCTGCACATAGATTGTAAATAATTGTTTGCAAGTTGTCTCCCTCATTAGACTACGAATTCTTTGAATGCAGAAACTGTTTTTTTTTTGCCTTTCTTTGTATTCCCAGTACTTAACATAGTGCCTGGCATACAGTAGATGTTTAATTAATGTTTATGGACTGACTGATTGACTTTACTCCTAGGAAACTCTTTAAGGCTCTAAGTTGCAGAGTAGTTTCTGTTATGTCTTGGTAGAAGGGATTCTTTATTATTCCCTTCTTCCTCCTTCCCTTCCTCCCTTCTTTTCTCTCTTTCTCTCTCTCACACACGCACATACACACATACAGATATAGATACATACATATAGATATATAGTAATACATATACAGATAGATATAGATTAGACACATCCAAAAATCATTGACATCTATAAAACAAACCAGGATGTAATAAATTAATAAAAATATAAGGTGATACAATCTTTAAGTTCCTTCCAGTAATAACATTCTATCATTTTTCAGATAGAAATTAGAGAAGGGTGGTGCACAGCTCTCCCAAGCATACCCTGACAGAGGACTTTCAAGTCAGTATATGCTAAATCCAAATCTTGAGGCATCTTCATTGTCTGTCAATCGCATTTCAGACTCTCTGGAGTCCTGCCTCTTGCTCCATAAGTAATTGGTAGCTGTAGCTCGAGTGATTTTCTAATTTTCTCCAGTCTAACTCTAAGTGGACACTAACTGAAAAACAGGTATATATTCTACTTTGTACTCTCCCCATCCTATTCTTGTGGCTCAATTACAAACACTTGACTGAATTGTGTCTAGTGGTTAAATGACCTTGCTTTCCAGTCTTGTCCGACATTGACTTCAAGGTGTTTCCTCCTGTAACTCCTTGTCAGCAAGGGGGCATATGGGAAATGTAGTTTTTCTCAGCAGGAAGAAGGGACTGAAAGATGATAGTGGTAGGTGAAAGCTTTGGGACTGGGGAGGCCCAGGAACTTTTGCTTGGGTGAGCCAAAGGCTCAGAAAGTCACTGCTGTCCTGAACTGAGTATAATCAGGAAAAAAATGAAGTCTTTTCTGAAAAACTCACCTAATTAAAAAGTGAAATGGAGGCACAGAATTTGCTGTTTGCCTGGTTGTACTTGCTTGCCATCCTGCAGGATGTGGTGAAGTTATTCCATTCCTACTCTTTCTCCTGGTAGTGTCACTTCCTGACTGAATGGCATCGCTTCTTTCTGGAGTTTTGTATTCTATTTAAACCTTGCTTGTTTGCCATCCCCCCCCCCCTTTTTTTAATAAAGTAGTTTGGCTCCAGATAAAGATAAGCTAATATTTGCTGTGTTTTAAGCCAGAGCTAGCTATAAATGGATGAAGCACACAAAGGAGTGAAGGTCGCCAGAGAACCTGAGGCCTGTGTCTTAGACTTAACCCTCAGCCTGTGTTAAAGCCCCTCTTTGATTGCTCAGAGAGGGGCTTTACTTGCAGTGCTGTTTTCCCTAAGAAGGATTTCCACACCATGGGCCTTAATTAACACGCTGTCCCAAACAAATGATCAATTTCTTGTCAAAACACATTGACTCCTTATGATTAAAACAATTACAATTGCATAAACACAGATCCACAAGACAGCAAATCTAAGCCACCTATTAATGCATTTTTTTTCAATGTCCACTTAAGTTGAGAGTACAGTACCTGAACAAATGGGAATGTCTCCTCTCCACCCTCTTACCTCTGGGGAATGTATGAAAAGCGCAATCAAAGCAGGGATGTTAGGAGCATGAAATGAGATAATAGGTATAAAGAACTTTGCAATCCTTAAAAAATACTATAAATGTCAGCTATTATTATTTTTAGCCCACAGTCACCAGCTCTCCAGTCAGATGACTTCATTCCCTCAGCCTTCTAATACCTTCCTATCTAGCTCAAGCAATGTTTGTAAAGCAATATAGGGGTATCCTGGTAAATGTATAACAAGTGAAGGCAATGTGTGTAATACACTTTTAAGTTTAATCCTCATTATTAAAACTTTCCTAAGTCTAGATAATCAACAAAACAGTGAAGCAAATCCTCCTTTCAATAGCTGACTTCTCAAGTACAAATGCTCCCACTGAAAATTTAACAATGGACACTCACAGAACAGAGCTACCTAGCTCTAGCACCCTCTGATTCAAAGTAAAGGTATTCTAACACCTATTACAGTTTTGTTTGGTAATAGATTAGTAAAAAAAAATAATTTTTTTTCTATGTAATCTGGAGGCTCTCTATATAAAATCAATTCACCAAATAATTATCAGTAACTGCTTTGGACAAGGCAGATGTTGGAGATGTATAAATATCTTAAATACATTTATGATTTAACTGATTTGGGTATTTCCTCCAATGATACTCACTTATAGCTCCCTAGTCTATGCTATTGTGACCATGTCCTCTTATAAGTTTGCCTCAGGTCCATACTAAGTGCCTTTCCTCCTTTCTTTTGAGATTGTAAGTATAGCAATGAGGTACATGGAATATCTCCTGCAGCCAGCCATGTGACCAGTTCAACATTTTTGCTCATATATTTTTTTCACTTATGACACACTTGTTTATAAAATATGAAAGCTTGCTCATACCCACCATACCCCTCTCCATTCCTTCTTGGGTGATCCTTAATTTGATTTTTTAGAATGTGGTATCCCATGACCTATAGCCATACCACAATACTGGAATTAAAAAGATATTAAAAGGTTGTGTCTTTGTTTCAAAGAGAATCTTGGCATCATGAAGGGGCAGAGGTATTCCAATTTACTCTCTTCTTCCTATTCAATATTACTTTTCAGAGTATGTAGATGCTTACAAAGACTTCAACAGTCACGTCTCCTTTCATCAACACATAAAAACCACAGGGTCATCAACTGAAACCTGGACAAACCTTCCTTACAGACCTGGGCCCTAGACTATAGGACTAGGCCCAACAGGTGGAAATCATAGAGATAGATTTCAGCTTGATAAAAGCAACAACAGTAACAAAACACTTTTGTAATAACTAGAGTTTTAAAAGATTTCAGAAATCATTGGACTCACCACATAAAGGCCTTTAGCATTCCTGGAAGTCTTTGAGTAGAGGCTTGCTGATCCATCGCTACATGCTGTATGAGATGGTCTAGATGATCTCAGAGCTTCTATTTGTAATATCTATTGCTGCCCACTTACGACCACCATTCCTGCTACTTCACTGTGAGTAGTGTGATACTCATTTGTAATTCTTCTGTGTGATAATCACATGCAATTTTTCAGAGGCTGTAGTCTTGTAAAAAGAGAGACCTTTTGGTTGTGGGAGAAGCTTGAGAGTCACTTAGAAAAGAATATTCAGAATGCCAAAACCAGAAACTGGTGCTTCGCAGATGTGATTAGGGCAGCCTTAGCCAATTACGGCTTAATACCATCATTAGAAAGATAAGCACCAGCCTGTAACTCAGAGGCAAACCAGCAGGCAGACATTTGAAGGAGTGCAGAGCTACGAAATTTGATGTAGCTTCAAAGTTAAATATCATTTTAAGCTAGGAGAAAGTCAGTATTTAATTAAAAAATAAAAATGTGGAAAGTACAAAGTGTGTCTGTATATATCTGTAGGCATATAAACGATGTTATTTTTTGTGCCCTCTGTTAAAGTTATGCCTCAGTGTGTTATCATGGCTTGGATCTGGCACTATGTTGTAAAATGCTATCCAAGGAGAGGATAAGCTCTTGAAATTATAACCCAGCTGAAAAGGCTTTGAGCATGTGCCTAAAATAGGCTATGTCTGTCGTGCAACAACCAGCCCACTTAAGTTTGCAGAGAATCGTCACCAGAAATTTGATCACCAGGTGATGGAGTTTTTAGCGCCTGTAAGCAATACTCCACAGAGCTATCAAGACAAATAGGGCAACCTTCCTCAACACCCCAGTCTTAAGCCTTCTCTTATAATTAAATTTTATTTTTAATTGTTTTCTCTCTCTCTTCCCCTCCAAGTAAAACCAAAACACTTTTAGCAAATGTGACTAGACAAGCAAAATTCCCATATTTTTGTTGTTTTTCAGCCATGCTCGACTCTTCATGACCCCTTTTTGGGTTTTCTTGTAAAAGATACTGGAATGGTTTGCCATTTTGCTCTTGGGCTCTTTTTATTGATGAGAAAGCAGAGACAAATAGTTAAGTGACTTGCTCAGGGTCATACAGCTAGTAAGCACTTGAGGCTGGATTTGAACTCACAAAGATTAGTCTTCCTGACTCCAGGGCTGGTGTTCTAGCCACTATCTGCTGCACCAGCTAGCTGCCCATGTTCCAGTATTGGCCATGTCCAAACATATGCAGCTCATTCTACATAAAAGTGCAAAACTACTCTAACCAGAGGTAGGTAGCATTCTCCATCATTAATCCTCTAAAATCAGGGCTGGTTATCATACTAATTGAAGATGATAAGTGTTTCAAAGTTTTTTTGTTGTTATTTTTGTATAAATTGTTCTCCTGGTTCTGTTCACTACACCATGCACCAGTCATGCAAGTTTCAGGTTTCTCTGAAACTGAACTTTTTGTCGTTTCTCATGTGAAGTTATCAACAATCATTTATTAAGTTCCTATTATATGTCAAGAACTGTGATAAGTGCTGGAGATACTAAACAAGTCAAAAGATGGTCCTTTCACATAATAAATAGTATTCCATTTGTTCATATATGATATTAACAATGAACAAATATTCATTCTTCCCTAGTGGAAGGGTACTCCCTTAGCTTCCAGGTTTTTTTCCATCAGAGAACTATATATATACATGTGTGTGTGTGTGTGTGTGTGTGTGTATGTATATATATATATATATATATATATATATATATACAGATATAGATACATATAGATATAGATATATACAGATATAGATATATATAGATAGATAGATGTACATATATAAACATATATATATATATATATATACGTATTTATTTACACATGGGATCTTTTTCTTCTTGCTGTTGTTTTTCTTCTTGTTCTCCTCTTCCTCTTCTCCCTCCTTCTTCTTCCTCTTTTTTTTTTTTAAATATATCTTTGGAGTAAAGACCAAGTGGTATCACTAAACCTCTTCTTCAGGCTAAACATAACTTGCTTCTTCAACCCAACTTTGTATGTCTGATCTGTCTGCCCATTTTACTATCCTGTTTGCTCATGGCATGCAAGGACCTCAATATCCCTCTTAGTAGCAAATTACTACTGGTTATCTGAAGGTGACAACTTGTTAGCAACTTTTGCCCTCAAAAAAATAAGATAGAGGACATTAAGTTCCCCCAGTTCTAAGTGAAAACATTGTAGTCTTTTGACCAAGATGGTTGCCTGAATGGGAGGTAGGCTGGCCAGCCCCCCCACCCCCCAAAAAAGCACTCCAGGTGAAATAATGATCAAGGAAATCCAGGGAAACCACAAAAAGTGAGTTCTTCCATGCCAGAACTACACAAAACAGTGGTAAGAAGCCAACAAACAATAGGAAATAGGGCAGGAAAGATCTGGAGCCCCCAGTAAGCAGCTTGTCAGCATAAACATTTTACACCTCTAAAACTGGCAAATGCAAGTCAAAGGATTGTTTTGTCAATTGTTTAAACTTAGGCAGATCAAATTTGTGTGCATGTATTCCTTCCCCCACCCCAGGTGTTAAATATTTATCTACACACCTCTGAATTGCTCTATAATCATTGTGCTGAATAGAGGTGCAGAAGAAGGCCAAGAAATGAAATCATCCCCATATTGGAGGCCTGGAGACTATAGGCTAATAATTAATAATAATAATAATAATGATGATGATGATAGGCATTTAAAAAAGTACTTTAACATTTGTAAAGTGGCTTACGTATGTTATCTCATTTGAGCCTCACAACACTCTTAAAAGCAGGTCACAAGCATGGAGGAAAGGAAGCTAGGTGGTGCAGTGGATAGAGTGCTCATCTTCCTGAGTTCAAATCTAGCCTCAGACACTTACTAGCTATGTGACCCTGGGCAAGACACTTAACCCTATTTGACTCAATTCCTCACTTGTAAAATGAGGTGGAGAAGGAAATGGCAAACCTCTCCAATATCTTTGCCAAGAAAACCCTAATGGGGTCGTGCAGAGTTGAACATGACTAAAAAACGACTCCACAACAATAAAAATATAGGAATTTATTTTGCTTTTCCATTCCTATTTGTTAGAAGGGTTTTGTTTTTCTTGGAGGGGTGAGAGAGAAAATAATTGAAAAAGAAGATTTAATTGTAAAAAGGAAAGAAGGCTTAAGACTGGGGAGTTGATGAAGGTTGCCATATTTGTCTTTCTGTCTCTGTGGAGTGTACTTGCAGGGGCTGAAAACCCTAAATGGGGCCACAAGGAGTTGAACATGACTGAAAAATGACTGAACAGCAAACAACAAAAAAGCAAGAAACAAGCAAACATGCCTCCTGCCTCTCAGCTCAATCAGAGACAGGCCAGTATAGGGCAATGACAAACCTTGCCCTCTGAGAAGGAAGAAAGATGCTAAACCTAGGGTAATGGAACATTTAGTACTGGCAATTGGAAAGGAGTAATGAGGCACTAGAACACCTATTTCAAGGATCTTGTTTAGGGCATTTCTAAATTGTCTCCACTGAGACCTTCTCAAAACTGTTTCCACTCAAAGAAGAGAAATATTAAAGTAGAAAGAAAATATCTTAATGTCTCATATCAGTTAGAATCATAGATTATTAAAGATGAAAGGAACCTTAGAGCTCAACCAATTTGTTTTCGTGCTTGGGCCTAGCCCCAACATGTTGAAGGCAAACTGATTTTTTTCACCTTGAAAGGGAAGAAAACAAAGCAAAAAGAGTCAGGCTACAAGTCTTCAACATGCTGTCCAACCAAAATTAAGGTTGATTGCTCATTTATTCAACAAGCGTTTATTAAGGACCTGTAATATGCCAGACACCACACTAGAGGCTGGTGGATGTCACATGATGATGATCCAGCAAAAAATACTACACAGTCAGGTATAAGGAATATCAGGAGAGGACATGATAACAGAAACTCAAGTAAGAAAAAGTATGCTGGAGGAGGGAATGGCCGGTAGTGGTAAATGCTATAGAAAAGTTAAGAAGTAGGAGTAGTAAGAAAGAGTCATCAGGAATTCAATAGGAACTTGGGATTATAGATCTATCTCAAAATCTGAAATAGTTTTAGAAAAAGAAAGCTAAGTCATTTGGTAGAGGAGAGCCAGCTGGAAAGATGATGTAGCTGAATCTCATCCAGACTCTGGAAGGTTTACATCACATGTATACGATGTAGATAAGGCTACCTACATTAGAACCACCAGAAAGGGAAGCTTGAAAGCAAGATAGATTGAGATGGATATCAACCAACATAAACATTCAGTAAAATTCTGGCAAAACCAAAGCACAACTGAGGTCTGGGTAACATTTTGGGTTCAAACAATCTCCAGTTACATAAAGATAGATTTAAACTGTAACAATTAATAAGTATTCTGAACAATAAGGTAAAGCATTCTCTACTGTCAGAATGGACTTTTAGAGGACTTTTTTTCCCAATCCCCTCACTTTTATGGGGAAGGAAACTGAGGACAAAAGAGATTAAGTGACTTGTGACACAGATAGTAAGTATCTAAGCGAGAATTAAACTTCAGGGATTTCTAACTCTTAGGTCAGTGCTCTTGTTTCTTGAGGATGAGGAATGCTTCATTTTTGTCTTTGTACCTGGCAGTGTCTGACACCTAGTCGGTACTTAACAATTGTATGTTGAATTCAATCGAAGGATCTGGAAGCATATCCTAGAAGGGCACAAAAAGGTTCCTGAGCATATTTGACAAACATATATTTGTTGATGTTGATGACCAGTGATTCCTCTACCCTTCACGACCTTTCATTATTCTCTGTTTTCTGGAAAAACAAAACAAAACTTTAGATATGTGCTGGAGTAGATACTAACTACAGAAGGCAAGCAAAATAATTCAAAATCTGGGATTACAATTAATGTTGTTCATGGTTATAATAATCAAGTAAACCAGTATCATCTTAACCTAAGTGCTGGGGTGGGGGTGGGGGACAAACAAATAACCTCTTTACTTTCCTGCAATACTTATTAAAGTACAAACAAGTGGTATGCTAATGACCAAGAAGAATTAATGTGGTTTCCTAAAATTATATCACATATCCTAGAATCATTCAGGCAATTGAAGTACCTGCTTGCCTATGGAAGACAGGTACACTGCACTATCATTTAAAAAGAGGATGAGGGGATCTTTAAATGGCTATGTTAACTAGGGCAATAAAGTCTCAAAGCAAAGACATAATAATAACTCCTAAGAAAAATCCCTTGCACACTGAACAGTTAAGACCATTTATGTTGCATGTGTCTATAAAACCCCTTTAAAGACACATAAAAATCAAGCCAGAAATTCATAGCTAGCCTAATTGAAGCATTAAATAATGACCTCTTTGATGAGATGACACTTGAACTTTTGCAAATAGGCTTCCATTTAATTCTTAGTGTATATCATCATAAATACATAAGTTAGTTCTTTTTGCAGAAGAAAGTAAGGCCTGAGCAAAGATTTAGGTGTAAAATAATAAAAGAGCTAACACTGCAAAACAAAGAGGAACTTCAGAAGATATTTTATCATTCTCTTAGAATACTCACTCTTAGTACTTAATCTCAAACTCCCATGGCTGGAGGGGTGAACTGAATGATTTGCTTTGATTGGAATATCTTACAAAGTGAAGATTGAAATCTCTCCTAGCATTTAAGTATAAGAACATGGGCAATTTAGCCCCTGAAAGAAGGTGTTTCATGAACAAAATGATGAAGAATGATCTGAGGATGCTTTTGTCTATCTCATTCCCTGTCCCTTCTTTTTCCCATTTGTGCCCTTCATCAGCATGAATATTGAAAAGGTTGCAGGCAAATGTGTTTCCTGAGGGCTGAATTTGGACTTTTTAAACCTCTTACATTTTTCTTGTCTGGTCTTTATAATAGTCATATTTTATAGCTTTAACATTTTAAAGAAACTGCTTTGTTTTTCATATTCAGTGCTCTTTGACTATTGACTGCAATCCAGTAAGACCAATGGAGCTTTAGCTAACATTCATATATAAAAGTCCTATCAAACTTTAAAAAAATATATACCTTTGAGATAAGTGAGGTTTATAAATCAAGGATGACTGGACACTGGATTTTTTCTTGATTTGGAGGCAAGAGCTAAAAAATGAAATTTCATTTCAATTTTGATTCATATTTCCTGTGGGAAAAAATGGTGAAATTTTAGTGTTTCCTAAGTATTGTAAGACTTTTAAGTCCTCATTTTTTTTTAACCATTATGAAGCCTCTGACACTATTGGTTAGGCACTCTTTTCATATCTTCTGGTCTCCCTTGGTTTCTGTGGTATTCTTCTCTCTTGGATATCCTCCTATGCATCTGAGAGCTTCTTTTCAGTCTCCTTTGCTAATTCATCATCCATCTCTCACCCTCTGAGCTGGGGGTGATGGTGAATGTCTTCAGCTCTTTGCCAGGGCCTCTTCTCTCCTTATTCTACCCTCCTTCTCTTGATGATTTCACTGGCTCTTAAGGCTTTGAGGATTAGCTCTAAACATATAGTGTAACTTCTGTAACTACATAGTCTAAATCTTTCTACTGAATTCCACTTTGCAATTGTCAAGTCCCTATTGGAGAGCTCAATTATATATTTTAGTGGCACCTCAAACTCAATATATCTTGATTGATTGATTGATCAAATCTCTACCTAATTTTATTCTCTCTCTCTGTCTCTGTCTCTGTCTCTGTCTCTCTGTCTCTCTCTCTCTGTCTCTCTCTCTCTCTCTCTCTCTCTCTCTCTCTCTTTCTCTCTCAGACTTTCCTATTTCACTCAGAAGCATTGTCATCATTCAAGTCATCCAAGTTTATAAGCTCTTCCTTTTCTCTCACCACTTTAGATATCCAATCAATTTTCAAGTCTTGTCAGTTTAATCTTATATCACCCTTTACATCTCTTTCCTTCTCTCTCTTCAAATGACCGAGTATCTAGACCTTCATATCTCAATTGGACCATAACCACAGACACCTAATTGGTCTTCTTTTCAACATCCTCCCTTTGGATTCATCTTCCGCATGAGTGCTAAAATAATCTTCTTGAAGTATAGGTCTGACCATGTTAATCCCTTGCTCTGAAAAGTTCAGTGGTTTCCCATTGCCTCTAGGACAAAATACAAAGTCCTCAGCTTGGTATAGATGGCTCTCCACAATCCAGTTCCAATGTATCTATTCTGCCATGTTTCTAGTTATTCACTTTCATATAATGTAATTCAGCCAATCTATGTCCCCAAACTTAGCATTTCATTCCTAATACTGTGTATTTGTATAAATTATGTTCCATGCCTAGATGGTGCTCCTTTTTCTCCTCTCAAAGGCTTTATAATTCTTTAAATTTCAATTCAACTACCACCACTTCTGTGAAGTATTCACTGATCTTAGTGATCTCCCATTCTTAAAATTACCTTATTTTTGGACACATAATGTCCAATAGACTTTAAGCTTCTTGAGGGTGTTGATCACTTTAATTTTTTTTTTCTCAGCACCTAGAAACAGCACAGACCTTTTTGTCCAGCCCTAACCACTCTCTAGTCTCACATCTCAAACTACCTTTTAAATTTTGTCTTGGATGTCCCATAGACATCTTACACTCAGTGTGGGTAAAACTGAACCTCTTGTTTTCCCCATATATCTTCCCCTATTCCCAACTTTTTTATTACTATCAAGAGTACCACCATCCTCCCAGTCAACTAGGCTGTCATCTTCCTCTCTTCACTCTCTCACTCCCTATATCCAATAAGTAGAAAACACCTGCCATTTCTACTTTTGTAACATCTCTAGTATAAATCCTTTTATCCCTTCTGACACTGCCCTACCCTAGTGCAGACCCCACCACCTCATAACTAGACTATTGCAATGACCTATTCATTGGTCTTCTTGTTTCAAGTCTCTCCCAACTACAATCCACCCTTTACTCAACTGTCCAAAAGAACATCCTAAAATTCACATCCAACTATATTCCCCTCCATCCTCCCCCAGCATGTCTGTGTTTAATAAATTGTAGTGACTCCATGTTGCCTCCAAGATCAAATTTATAATCATTTTTTTGGCTTTTAGAGTCCTCTAATTCGGCCCTTCCTACCCTTCCACTTTTCTTAGACTTTATTCTTCCTTCACATATTCCGCAGTCCAGTGACACCAGTTGTCTTGAACATGCCTGTAACAAGGCATTCCATCTCCCAACTCTTTGCATATTCCCTTGATGTCCTCCAAGCCTAGGATTCTCTCCCTCCTCTTCTCTGCCTCTTGGCTTCCAAGATTTCCTTCAAGTCTCTGCTAATACTTTCTATGGAGTGTATAGGTGTTCAGGGAAAATTAGTACCTCTGGTGTGAGAGCTGCTGAGCCCTTTTCAGGGCTGCTTTCCACTTTTGGTGTTCACCTGATACACTTAGCTCTTGCCTGTAGCTCCAAGAAGCTCCAAGAAGCATGTGCAGTGTCCGCACCCTGCTTCCATAAATGAGGTAAATAAGGTTGAGGGTAACTGAGGGGGTCTCAAAAACATCAGTGAGTTAATGAGGTGTCTACCCAAAGCATGCAATGGAAAGGGTAGATAAGAACAATTTGTTCCAATAGCCATTATGGCAGCTGAAGCAGGTGCTGTAGAGCACTTAGAGCTTGGTTAGACATTGAAGATGCCAAAGTCATTCATTGTATCCTGAGCTATCACTGATTATCTTGACTTTGTCTTGTGTCTGGACTCTGATGACTCTGGAAGAGAGAGTGAGGCTGGATAACTTTACGCAACTCTGCCTCACTTAAATCCAATTTATGTGTGAATCTTGCCATTTTACCATTTTTACTTATCTCAGAGTGCTGTGGCAACAGGCAAGTAATGAAGCAGAATGTGTGGATACATTGGGAGCTGTAGTTACAACCCTGAACACAAGTGGCCCAGGTCATAGGGTTGTCTTATGGCTGGACTGAAGCAGCAGTGGTATTCAGCAGCAACCTGGGTATCTGTGCAGCCTTTTATAAAAACCACACTGCTCAACTCATGGTATAAGGAAGAGGCTAGAAAAGGTGCTCTAAAAATTGTGTGCTTCACCCAATCCTGGCCTGCTTACTGCAGCAGGCAGGGAAACCCACCCTGAAAACAGCAAAAGAAATGGTCACTTACTACTGAAGATGTGCATCTCAAGACCTTCTCATCAACATCACCACATTCTATTTACCCAAATGCAATAAAACTTTGTGGATGCATCCCCATAGAAAGCATTGCCATTTAATAGACTATGTTGCTGTAAAGAGACAGAAAAGATATGAGTGACAAAGTGATGTGTGGTGCAGAGTGCTGGGCTGATCATAGACTTATCTTCTCTAAGTTAATATTTTAATTCAACAAAAGGGGTGGCCCCAAAGCAAGAAGACTATCAGAAAAAAATGTCAGCAGATTACTGAGCTTTTTCAAATGCTAACTTGGAAGGAAAGCTGAGCCAACACTCCACTGTTGGCAACAGTGGAGCAGAAAAGGAGTCAGCAGCTTTCAGAGATTTGTTGTACAGCGCTGCATTTACTCATTTGGGCCAGAACACTTACAAACATCAAGAATGGTTCGATGAAAATTATGGGGGAGTTCAGAAGCTGCTAAATGAAAAATGAGAACTCTGCAGAGTTTACCAGCAGTATAGTTTATCCATCTCTAAGAAGGCAGCATTTAACTTGATCAAAAGTAAAGTGCAAGCAACACTTAGAGAGATACAGGAGTTTTTTCAATAAGAAGGCAGATAAAATTCAGTTTTACAGTAATAGTAACAATCTTAAGTGCTTTTATGATGCCCTGAAGGCTATTTATTGGTCAAAGACCTATGGTGCATCTCAGCTACTCAGTGCTGATGGAGCCACATTGATTAATGATAAGGACATGATCCTGGAAAGATGGGCTAAACACTTCCATTGTGTTCTCAACAGACAATTCTGAAGCCACTGACCATATACCTCAGGTTGAAGTCAATCCCTTTCTAGCCAAACTTCCTACTGAAGAAAAGATTTTGAATGCCATTAGGGTCTTCTTGTATGGCAAAGTACCTGGCGCTGATTCTATTCCAGTTGAGTTATAGAAGGCAGGGGGTACACTGCTCATACAAAAGCTGATTGAAATTTTCTAAGTTATGTGGCAAGAAGAGATTATCCCTCAGGAATTCAAGAATGCCCCCATTGTCCATCTCTATAAAAGTAAAGGAAATACATTGTCCTGTGACAATCACAGGAGGTTCTCTCTTAGTCATTGCTGGCAAGAATCTTGTCAGAGTCCTTCTTAATAAACTGGTCCTTTACCTGGAAGATAATCATCAACTTGAGAGCCAGTGTATGGTGTTTGTTGCCTGACAACTCCAGGAGAAATGTCAGGAGCAGAATTGAGGTCTTGGTATACAACTTTCACCAATCTGGTCAAGGTCTTTGTATTGTCAATCCTGAAGACCTGTGGAAAATTATGGCAAAATTTGGTTTCCTAGAAAAGTTTGTTAGTGGTGTATGTCAGTTTCACGATGGCATGCTCTCACTGGGTTCTGGATAATGGAGGATGCACTGTCCCAGTCACCAGTGGAGTGAAGCAGGGCCACGTGCTTGCTCTCATGTTTTTTAACATGAGGTTTTCACCAGTGTTGTGAGACACCAGAATGAAAACAGTATCAAGGTCAGCTACCACACTGAGAGTAAATTATTTAACTTGGAAAGGCTACAGTCCAAGACCAAAATGAAGGAAAAGTTCGCATGTGACTTTTTGTTCTCAGATGATTGTGTGCTCAGTGAAGACTCTGAGGCTGAGATGCAACAAAGTATGGATCAATTCTCTGCTGCTTGTGCTAATTTTGGTCTAACAATTAACACCAAGAAAGCAGAAGTTCTCTACCAGGCAGCACCACACCATCCATGTAACCTTTGGTTACAGCAAATGGAGAAATCCTGAATACTGTTGATAAGTTCACTTATCTTGGCAGTATACTTTCTAGAGATGTACAAATTATGAGCCTGAAGCATGCATTGCCAGATTTAGTTCAGTGTTTGGAGACTCTGAAGGAAAATGTAGGAGAGAAGAGGTATTAGACTGCCCATCAAACTGAAAGTCTATGGAGCCATTGTGCTGATGTCATTATTGTCTCCCTGTAAAACCTGGCCAGTCTACCAGGGCATTGCATCACTTGTATTTGAATTGTCTTAGGAATGTTCTGCATATCACCTGGCAAGATAAGGTACCAGACACTGAGGGATTTTTTTTTCTTCTCAAAATAAACTGCTAAGCATTCAGACTCTACTGCAGAGAGCACAACTCTTGGCCATGTTACTTGAATGCCAAACATATGTTTGCCTAAAAGACTATTTTATAGAGAATTTACAAAAAGCAAGTACTCACATGGAGGTCAGAAGAAACAATACAAGGACACTCTTAAGGTCTCTCTGAAGAACTTTGGAATCAATTATGCAGTTTGGGAGACACTGGCAGAGGATGTCCCAGCATGGCATGCCCACATCAAGAAAAGGCTTTGTGCTCTATGAGTAAAGCAGAATTGCAGTAGCTCAAAAGAAAAATGAGATGCACAAATTTAGAGACATTTCCACTTCAAATGTTCATGTAGACTATTTGTGCCTGACCTTCGGAAGAGCTTTCTAAGCTCATATTGTTCTGATCAGCTGTAGCTGGACACACTGTACTTGATCCAAAAATAGTGATGTCATTTTGGTCCTCTTCAAGAACAACAACCAACAGCCAACCAACCAACCGAAATCACACTTTATGTAAGAAATTTTTTATAGTTCAGTGCCTTTCTTTTGAAATTAACCCCATTTGTCTAATGTATATTTTTATTTTAATACCAGTGAGGTTCTTGACAGCAGGGACTATTTACCGCCATCTTTTAAGCTAGGATAGACACCTGGGCCTGGAGTCAAGAAGACCTGAGTTCAAATATGTCTTCAGATGCTTACTAGCTGTGTGACCCATGGTAAGCCACTTAACTTTTGTTTGCCTCAGTTTCCTCAACTATAAAATGGGGATAACAATAGTACCTACCTTCCAGGGTTGTTGTGTGCATCAAATGAGATAACAATTGTAAAACATTTTGTACCTCTTTTTTAAAAACAGTGCTCATTTATAAATGGCACTGGTTATTCATATGAAATAATGAAACAGAGACATACTTGGTAAGGGTTTTTCTGACCATTCAGAATGATTTTGCCCAGATTTCAAATGGAAGAGCAACTCTCAAGATGCAGTGAAGTCTTCAAAAACCTCCTGTTAACACTACACCTTTTTGTGCACCTCAAGCTTCAACCAAACTGGACTGCTGGCCATTCTCTAAATGTGCCTTGAGCTTTCCTGCCTATGCTCATGCTGTCCCTAATTGGAGGTACTGATTGATTCAACTCTATCTTTGTATACCTAGCATTTATCATATCACCTTGCACATAGTAGGTGTTTAATAAATGTTTGTCGAATAGACTCTTTTCAAATAGGAAGTTTTCATTGAAGATATAGTGTTTGAACCGAGCTTTGAAAGATCTATAAAGCAGGTAGAGATGGGGAAGGTTCATTCAAGTTCAAGGAAGAGAAAGAGCAGAGATAAAAATGAATAAGGTACACTGGAGAATGTCAAGGATCCTATTTGGACACGTTGGATTTATGTCAGGAATGCAGGGTTAGTTCGATATTAGTAAAACTATAAATATTATGCAACACATTAACAATAATGAACACATATTTTGCCTTAAGTTTTTTAAAATACTTTTCACATAGTATCTCATTTGATTAATAAGAATAACAAAATAATATGATTATGTCAATATATACAAAAAAGCTTTGGAAAAAGTACATCTATTTCTATTAAAACATTAGAAAACATGGGAATAAATAGACCTTTTGTTACTGTGGTAAGTAATATCTATTTAAAACCAAGAATCAGCATTTTACATAATGGGGATATAGCAGAGTCATTTCCAATAAGATCAGGGTTAAAGCAAGGTTATTCTTTATCACAACCACTTTTTATAATTTTATAAATTCTAGCTATAGGAAGAAAACAAGAAAAATAAATTGAGGTAATAACCATAAGCAAAGAGGAAACAATTATCATAAATTGAAACTGATATGATGGTTGATTTAGAGAACTCTAGAGATTCTTTAAGTATACTGGGAGTGCTGAGAAAATTCCATGTTAGTGGGCAGTACATGCGAATGTGTAATAATGATTTTTATTCTCTTGTGAATGTCAAGTTTGGACTTCAAAAATAAAAGAAGGTGGAATCAAGCCAGTGGCAGCAGACAAGATTATTAGAGAAATTAACAGAAACTTCTCTCAGATGATAGGTAAATGTAAACATCATCTTTTTTCCCTTACAATTTTCTTAGGATAACAAAAATGTGAGAGTCAACATAGTGTAAGGGAGTCAGGGAGACCTAAATTCAAGGTCTGACTCTAATATGAACTACTGGTATAATCCTGAGGAAATCACTGAATCTCTTATTGCTCCAGATATCTTTCTAAGACTATAAATGTTAGTGGAATTGTCAGTCTTGGCAGAGAAATATTCATTAATCATTTTTTTTCACTGATGAAATCATAGGCTTGAATAGCAAGAACTGAAAACAATCATTAACAAATATTTGTTGAGCACCTATAAGGGAAATAAAATGGGCTAAAGTATTATTGTTATTCAAGGCTTCAAATATGATCATTTAATCTATCAGTGTTCCAGCCCTATTGAGGTGAAGGGTGTTTCCCACTTGGAGTTTCCTATTCAAACTAAGTAATTGATAAATATTTGATGTCTGAATGGCTACACCCATAAAATCCCTTTTCTAGAAAAAAGAAATAAAATAAATGAATATAAGGGCATACTCAAAAGCATATTTTCTTTCAATGGGAAAGCATTTGGGTACCAGTTATTAAAAGTCAACATTTTCCCTTAAGTAAATCCTGTTGTTTGATTGTTTTTCAGTTGTGTCCAATCCTTTGTAACCCCATTTAGGGTTTTCTTGGCAAAGGTACTGGAGTAGTTTGTCATTTCCTTCTCCAGCTCATTTTACAGATGAGGAAACTGAAGTAAACTGGGTTAGATGACTTGCCCAGGGTCACACAACTAGTCAGTGTCTGAGACTGGATTTGAACTCAGAAAGATGAATCTTCTTGGCTCCAGGCTGGGTACTCTATTCACTGTATCACTTAGGTGCCCTAAATCGTGTTAATATCTCCATAGAGGATAAGGATATTTAATTTAGAGGCTGCAGCCATGCAAGGAAACAAGTCTTGTTCAACTATATACTATCTTTCCCAAAATGAACAAGATTTTAGAACACTGAATATCTGAAATTCTCACTACAAATGTTTGATAACATGAAGATTTTTCTGACTGCAATTAATTATTAAAATGTATTTTGACAATGAGATATAATAAAAATGATGAATGTAAAAAATTAAATACTCTGGATGGACTCTTGGATTTAATTCTCCTGAATTAACCTGAAACATGTTATATAAATTATATGGAAATTTAGACATTATTCACATTAATCATATTAAAGTTGCGACTTTGCCCCAGAACAATTTTTGTTTCCATTATATACTTTTAAATTCACCATTACAGATATTTGTGGGAGTAACTTTCAACATGAAATCATTAGGAGATAAATGGCAAGGGAAGTTTTGCATCATTTATTTTTCTAGTTTAAAGCTGCAGGTTTCAAACTTAATCTTAGAAAGACAAAGTATAAAGACTGACAAGCAGATGACTGACAATTAATGAAACATTTATTGGAGACAAACTTGTTCATTTTGAATTTAATACTGAAAGTTAGGTGTGCTTGAGTTTTGGCAATAACATGGAAAGATAAATCATGTAATATCAGGAACATTTTGATTTTATGGTTTTGAGAATTATCTGCATTATTTATAAGATGTATTCCCTCTGATTTATTACATGATTCCACAGATTATGTTTAACAGGGCAATAAAAGCACACAATTTAACACCAAGGTGACCTTCCTATACCCAGTGAATCTGAGTGTGTTCTACATTTTGAAAATGGCTGTAAGGACAATTTATTTGCACCTTGTACAACAAATTCATGGAGTTAGCTTCAAATCACTGGTCTAATAAAGTCCTTCTAAAATGCCTTCAGATGTTCAAGTAGGGAAATTCAGATATACTCTACCCATATAAGAAGCACTATCAACACCTACAAAAACTCTGCTAATGACTCCATAACCCTAGTTTTGTACAATGAAGCTGGAATTGCTTCTCTCTGTCCCTGTCTATGTAGCTCTGACAAGCCATGCTTATTTCTATCTCTGTGTCTTTGCTGTTTCCATCTTTCCTGTCTGGAATGTCCTTCTCTTTTGCCTTGGTCTGTTCACATGCCTCCCATCCATCTAAATTCATCTCCAGGTTTACATTCTACTATGCTCTCCTGATTTTACTTCCCTCACAGTGTTGTTTTTTTCCTGATAAAAGCACTTTGTAAGTCTAAAAATCATCTATTAATTGGCTCATAGATCAAGAACTGAAAGGGAGATCAGAGGCCATTAATTTCCACATTTTACAGATGTGGAAATTGAGGAATGGAGAAGTCAAGTGACTTTCTCAGGATTGTGTAAAGAATTTATAGCTAGGTTCCCTGATTCCAGAACATAATGAATTCTCTATTATACCATACTCTCTCCTATAAAATGTGAATAGTTATTTTTTCTGAAGTTCTATAACTTTTTTTTCTTTTAGGGTTTACTTTGGCATTTATCCAAATAATAATTTGCCTTTTTATGTATTTTGTTTCAGAATTTTGATTCTAGTTTCCCTAACTACACTCTGAATTATGTAGGGGAAGGGGAAACATTTTATAATTATTGTGTATCTTCCACAATGTCTAACCTAGGACTGACCTGATAGTGGGTATCCAGTAGACACATCTTAAATTGAGTTGCACTGAGCCTTTTGTAAGTTTCTTGGTCTCTCAGGTGCTCTTAATTCTCCACATTCTATTAGGCACTCATCACATCCCCAGCAGTTACCTTTATGTTCCTCGTGCTCATAGACTCCCAAATATAAAACTATAGAAAGGGATATGAGTTGTGTATGATTAATAAGTGTTTGTTGAATTGAATTAGAATGTATGTAATAATACATGTAATTTAATATTGAAAACATTAAATCATGATATAACCATCAGATATTTTATGACTAATATGGGATTAGAAATCCTAGAAATGATAAATGACCATCTTTTAGAATCCTGATAATCTTTCTCATTGTATTCTCTCATAGGATTACATATCTAGCTCCGCTTCTTTATTTTGTGGATGAAGAAATCAAAGCCCAGGAAAAAAATTAAGCTGGTCTACCCGAGGTCACACAGGTGTTGTTCAAGAGAGCAAACCCCAAAATCTGAAATAGTTTTAGAAGACATTTATTAGGTTGTTTGGTAGAGGAGAATAAGTCAGAAAGGAAGTGTGGCTCCCTCTTACCCAGACTCTGGAAGGTTTACATTATATAAGATTTAGACAAAGGTGTTCCCATATGAACCACATGCATACATGTGGTAGAGCAATTTTGCTAAGAGGGCAATTTGAAAGCAAGTTAGATTGACCTGGATATTAGTAAATAGAGTCAATAAAATTTGGGTGAAGTCAAAAAAAAAATAGAATCCAAAACACAAGCTTAGGTGGACCCAAAACAAGACTTGAGTGAGAGGAGAATGTTTTGTGTGGGTCTCAGACCTGAGGGAACCCAAAATTCCTTGAAGCTATCTTTGTCATTCCTGAAAAGTAGCTATTCTTGTTGTTATTTGTCCTTCATTCTCAAACAGGACCAATGATATCAGGAGGGTGATGTCTTGACCTGCAAGTGAATTGGATTTAAGTGAGGCAGAGCTGTGCAAAGTCATCAGCCTTACTCTCTCCTCCACATTCATCAGAGTACAGTGACAAGATATACGTTAAGACAACTCTGATGTAACGGGAGACCTCAGCCTTTTTAAGCTAAGGTCTTCCCCAGGTCTCAGTTTGTCTGAGACAACACACATTCAATGATTAAAGGCTAGGTAAGAATTGAGAAAAAAGATGACCTAGTTTGCCTTCACAAAAGAATCTATCTGGGAGGGGGAAGACCCTCCAAGTTTCTGGCAGGAATAGAAACAATTGCTATTTATACTCACTCTGAGCTATCAAAACTAAACAATGAGCCGGTGAGGCTTGGGCTGGGATCTATTATTGGCCAAATAGTGAAAGCCAGAGTGATTATTGTGGGCTTGGAATGACATCCTGGGTGCAAACAATCTCTAGTCACATAAAGTTGGGTACAAACAGTATAAATAAATTATAGATAATCCATGCAGGTAAGCAGGTAATAGAACTCAGATTCAAATGAAAGTGTTATGACACCAAATTCAGCATTCTTTCTACTATTCTATGTCACCTCCCTTTGATCCTTAATTATATATGCAGTGTTCCTTAGTCTGGCTTACTCCATTTTTTGGGGGGGGGTTTTCATCTATAATATGCAATAGGCATTGTTAATTCTTAGGTGTTTACCTGAAATGTATTCAAGAATATCACTAAATCATTTCTTCTATTCGGTTTCTCTGTGATTATCTTCCTTCAGTTTCCTTCACAATAGCTGTTTGCCATTCAGTGCCATCTATGAGGCCAGTCTAAGTCTTTAGTCCTTAATGACACTAATAGTGTCGTTAGAGGCTACCCTTTTTCATAACTGGAGACGATTATACTGTTGGTTGATGTGGTGCAGCAGAGAATATATGGTATGGGCTAATAATTTTTTTGTAACATTTTATTTTTTAGAAGCTTCTTCCTAAAACAAAAGTGTTATAAAAACCCCACAAAAACTGAACAACTCTGTTGATGATATATGAATGCCAATCATGTAATACGGTAATAATAATGGCACCTACTATTTATATACATATATATGTGTGTATACATATATGCATACTTTTGCATACATATATACATACACACAGAGAGCTCCATGGCAAGTGGATAGAGCGCTGGGGCTAGAGTCAGGAAGATCTGAGTCCAAATCTGGCCTCAGACATTTATTAGCTGTATGACCCTGGGAAAGTCACTTAACCCTATTTACCCCAGATTCATCATCTGTAATATAGGCTGGAGAAGGAAATGGCAAACTCCAAATGACTGAACAACATATATGTTTATATATGTATACGTATATACATATGTATATATACATATACACAAACATGCTACATATATATTTTCACACTTTTGCATGCTAAACTTTTATGCCATGCCTCCTATGTGCCAGCCACTATGATAAACACCTTTCAAATATTATCTCATTTGAGCCTCACAACAATCCTGGGAGGTCCATACTATATCTGAAGAAACTGAGGCAAAGAGAGTTAAGTGACTTGCCCAGGATCCCACAGCTAGTCGCTGAGGCTGGATTTGAACTCAGGTCTTCCTGACTCGAGGCTGAGCTCTCTAGCCACTTCACCAACTAGCTGTATCATCAAAATCTTTGAAGATTTTAATTTGAAGATCTCCAGTGAACTTGAGCAGGATGCAACCAAGAATTGCCAAGAATTACAATTGAGAATTGGTGTAGAGGACTGAAAATGTTTAGATGTCATCTTCTGTCACAGAGAGGCCCTAGATGGGTTTGCGTTCTCATTGCTCTCGTAACCCTTGAAGAGGTAGCAAGAGGAACAGTAGCTGAAGTAGCTGCAATAATTTGGGACAACCCATGCATGGCAATGTCTTTGAAGACGAACTTGAAGCTCACCCTAAAAGCAATTGTCAGGGTGAACAGTGAACATGAGTAGGATATATATCGCAAAGAATTAGAACTGAGAAGTGGTATAAAGGATATCATTGGATATTAAAGTGACAAAAAATAAAATGGGAGAGGCTCTTCATGTAGTAAGATCAAGGATTAAAATGTGAACAACCTGATTAATTGATATCTATTTAGTGTTTGAATAACTTAAGGAAGGTCTCTAGAATATGAGAGTAGATAGACCCAGTGGGGAATTTATAGAAGGATTTCCAGAAAATATAATGGACAGCTAGGTGGCGCAGTAATAGAGTACCAGGCTTGAAATCTTCCTGAGTTCAAATCTGGATTCAGACACTTACTAGCTGTGCGACCCTGGGCAATTCACTTACTCCTGTTTGCCTCAGCTTCCTATAATTTCGCCTGTACAATGAGCTGGAGAAGGAAATGGCAAACCATTGCATCTATTCGCCAAGAAATCCCCAAGTGGGGTCACAAAGGGTCAGACACAACTAAAACAACTGAAGAACAGCAAGAGAAAATGCAATAATAACTTTTTGTCCCTTGTTTTCCACATTAGTGTTTCTTCCAGATTTTGTTAAAAAATATACCCAAAGCAATTGTTCTGTTTAATTTCTCTGTGATTATTTTCCTTCAGTCACCCTGTGGTCAATAGTGACACAAGATGGGGAGCCTTGAAATTCCACTGTGACCATACTGTGCACCCTTATGTCTCTGCTTAGGATTTTTCCCCTCCTAACTCAGTCTTCCTTCCAATTGTGCTGCTTCCTCACTTACTGTGAAGAGAAAGACAACTGTCCCCACATTGCTGCACGTGGGCCAACCTAAATTCTGGCTGCTACTTTAGCTATTTTTGTCTCTTGCTGCCTTTTTTAGAATTACAGGAGCTCTGAGAGCTCAGACCTATCTAGGATCTCTCAGTGACAGCAGGAGGTATATAAACAGCTTCCAGTAACCCCAGCAGAAACCTTTCTCCGTCCCTAGTCTACCTCACTCTTAGTACCCTCTCCTTCCTCTCAAAATTTACTTTGTATATAATTCACGTATTCTTTTCATATATCTTTAGGGACAGACTGTCTCTCTGCATAGAATGCAGTTTCCTTGAGATCATTTTGTTTCATTTTTGTTTTTCTTGTCTCCAGCACCCATTGCTATGACTGGTACCTAGTAAGTTTTTAATAAATGCTTCTTAGTTGATTGACAGGAATGAAAGCCCTGAGGAAATGGCAAGAATGATTAACAAGAGTGTCTTTTCACAGTGTACAAAGCAGTACGTCCCCACCCTCTTTCTACAAACATGATGGAGAAACCACAAGAGAATGGTGTCAGATAAAGAATATAGAGCCTGAACTCCAGATCCGAGATCTATTTCCAGTTCTTTCAAGATCTGTGTGCCCTTGGATAAGTCATTTAACCTCTAAGAGCTCAAATTTCTCATCTATTAAATGAGGGGGGCTGGACTTAATGATTTCAATGGTTTCCCTTCTAGCTCAAAATTTCCTTTATGCTCTTCAGTGTTGATTCTGACTACATCATTGGGTTAGACCAGCAATCTGCTAACTACCTACATGATAAACCCTGGTAAATGCAGCTTGGTGTGAATGACCATTATTTGGACTGATTGGAAGTGATGGCTCCGGTAATTATGCAATTGATCATCCTTTCACTAAGTATGCAGAAACAGTTCAAATTATTTGTAATATCAACAAGGATAATTGTTTTTATGTGTGTCTCCTGCCAATCACATTACAGAAAGCTATCTTCTTTTATTTAACATGAGTAGCATGGTACAATGGGCTGTGTAGTTAGAATTGTCTGACTATTCTATTAATAATAGCCTATATTCTGTAACATTTTACAATTATATAGCACTTCATACTATCTCATTTCCTTTCCATAGCAATCCTATGAATTAATGAACTTGTCTTTTTGTACTCATTTTGTACATGAGAAAACTGAGTGTGAGAAAAGGGAAATTAATTTCAACAAATTCCATACACATTGATTAAGTACTTATTCTTTGAAAGGCACTGTGTTATAAGCTATAGATACAAAGACAGAAGTTAAGCATCTCCTGATCTCAAAAGTTTATATTCTTATAGGAAGGGGGATAAAAGTGACTTGTCCAAGGTTAATTAGTTAACAAATGGTATAACTGAGACCCCTTAACTAGGAATACAGGACAAAAGCCAAATTGATCATTAGGGGACAACTATTTAACAGGACAAATAATAAAAATTCAGGCTAAAATAATCTATCTTATCCAAATATCTACTTCATATTTTCTTGAAAGTACAATTTTCCAGTATCATTGCCACTTGAGGTTTCAACTTATTGCTTCATGGATGAAGCAGACATTTTGATTGAGATTTTGGTCCCTTGTTCCCTGACATCTGCTTTCTTGGGAGCTTCATCAAACAATTTGGGAGAACCAGAAACTGACATTGCCATTTGAAATGCAGGATCTACCTGATTAAAAAAAATTATTCAGGACCCCAAATTGGGAGTTTAGGCATTGAGCTTATATTTTGAATCCCCTGTTCTCATGAGGATCATGGAGATTATAAATTCTGTTGGTGTTGGCTGTGATTTTAATTTACTGTGGATAGTTGATGATGATATAGGTGGGCTGCCAAAGGGGTCATAGAATCCTGGTATACATAGTTACCTCCAGGATTATTGCAGGTCTTAGCAACAAGAATCCTGGACTAATGATTTAGACTCATTCTGAATGCATGACTCAAAGCAGCCACTTATCTTCTTACTTAGGAATGGACTTGGTTTCCACATTAGTAAATTAAAATAAAGTGTTAACTTCTCTGGGAAGCAATTTCTGATCCTGGTCTTTCCTCTTTAAAAAATATCAATTAACAAGAATTTATCTTTTCTTACTCTTACTGCCCTCAATTTTGGAAAAGCAAAACTCTTCCAACAAATGTGAAAAGGCATGCAAAACAAACACTTGCATTGGCTATATACCTGTCTGAAAATTTATGTCTCTTTATGCATCTTTTTTTCTTTTTAAAATTAATTTATTTTGATTTATCAACAATCACTTCTATATGCTTTTGAGTTTAACATTTTTCTTCCCCTTCCTTCCCACCACCCTTCCCAAGAAGGTGCACAATCTGATATAGGCTATACGTATTAATTCCTATTAAACATATTTTCACGTTAGTGATGTTGTAAGTAAGAATTAGAACTGATAGGAGGAACCACAGAAAGAGGAAACAAACCTCAACAGAAGAGGAAAAAAAATAGCAAATAGTATGCTTCAATCTGCATTCAAACTCCATAGTTTTTTTTTTTGATGTGGATAACGTTTTCCATCATGAGGCCTTTGGACATGTCTTAGATCCTTGCATTACTGGGAAGGGTTAAGTTTATCAATATTAGTCATTGCACAATGTGGCTGTTATTGTGTACAATGTTCTCTTGGTTCTGCTCACTTCACTCAGCATCAGACCATACAAGTCTTCCCAGGTTTTTCTGAAGTCAGCCTATTTCATCATTTCTTATAGCATAATAGTATTCTATTACATTCATATACCACAACTTGTTCAGCTATTCCCCAATTGATGGGCATCCTCTCAATTTCCAATTCTTTTCCACCACAAAAAGAGCTGCTATTAATATTTTTATACATGTGGGTCCTTTTCCCATTTGTATGATCTCTTTGGGATATAGCCCTAGAAGTGCTATTGCTGGGTCAAAGGGTGTGCACATTTTTATAGCCCTTTGGGCTTAGTTCCAAATTGTTCTCCAAAATGGCTGGATCATTTCACAACTCCACCAACAATGCATTAGTGTTCAAATTTTCCCACATCTTCTCCAACCTATATCGTTTTCTTGTTTTTTCATCTTGGCCAATCTGATAGGTGTGATGTGGTACCTCAGAGTTGTTTTGATTTGCATTTCTCTAATCAATAGTAATTTAGAGCATTTTATTTCATATAACTATAGATGGCTTTAATTTCTTCATCTGAGAATTGCCTGTTCATATCTTTTGACCATTTATCAATTGGGGAATGACTTGTATTCTTATAAATTTGTCTTAATTCTCTATATATTTTAAAAATGAGGCCCTTATCAGAGAGACTGGTTATAAAAATTCTTTCCCCATGTAAAACATTGGCATTTCTATATATTATCAAGAAAGCCCAACAGCAAGAAATAGAAAGAGAAATTCCATTTAAAGTTACTGTAGACATTATAAAATATTTAGGAGTCTACCTCCTGAAACAAACCCAGGAACTCTATGAACACAATTACAAAGCACTTTTCACACAAATAAATTCACATCTAAATAATTTAAAAAACATCAGTTGCTCATGGGTAGGCTGAGCTAATATAATAAAAATGACACTTCTACCTAAGCTAATTTACTTATTCAGTGCTATACTAATCAAACTACCAAAAAACATTTTATAGAGTTAGAAAAAAATAATAACAAGATTCATTTGGAAGAACAAAAGATCCAGAATATCAAGGGAACTAATGAAAAGCAATTCAGGGGAAGGTAGCCTAGCCATTCCAGATCTTAAATTGTATTATAAAGCAGCAATCATCAAAACTGCTTGGTAATGGCTAAGAAATAGAGTGGTGGCTCAGTGGAATAGGTTAAGTATGTAAGACACAGTAGTCAATGACTATAGTAATCTATTATTTGATAAACCCAAAGACCCCAGCTTCTGGGATGAGAACCCACTCTTTGAAAAAAAAAACTGCTGGGAAAACTGGAAAAAAAGTATGGCAGAAACTAGGTGTAGATCAAAATCTCACACCATATACCAAAATAAAATCAAAATGGGTTCATGATTCAGCTATGAAGGCTGATACCATAAGCAAACGGAGAGCAAGGAATAGTTTACCTATCAGATCTATGGAGAACAGAAGAATTCATGACCAAACAAGAGATAGAGAACATTATGAAAAGCAAAATAGATAACTTTGATTACATTTAATTGAAAAGGTTTTGCACAAACAAAGCCAATGTAACTAAGATTAGAAAGAAGGTAGAAACTGAGAAAGAATTTTTACAACAATCTCTGTGATAAGGGCCTCATTTCTTTATGCATCTTAAGCCCATCTCTTTGTCAGCAGTTAGACTAACATTTTTCATCTTTGATCCTCAGAAGTTTTGGTTGGTTGTTACAGTGATCAGTATCCTTGAGTCTTTCAGAGTTTTTTGTCTTTACAATGTTATTCCTCTATAAATTGTTCTCCTAGCTCTGCTCATTTTACTCTGTATCAGTTTATACAAGTTTTTAAAAGGTTCTCTGAAACAGTTCTTTTCATAATTTCTTATAACACAATAATATTACATTATGTTACATTCACATATAGTTATCCCCTCAATTGATGAGCACTTATATAGTTTCCAATTCCTTTAATCCATACCAAAAAAAGAGCTGTTATAAATACTTTCGCACATAAGGAACTTTTCCTCTTTCTTTGATACCTTTAAATTATATAGGCCTAGTACTTGTATTGCTGGCTCAAAGTGTATGCACAGGTTAATAATTTAGGAGCAAAAGTATCAAATTACTTTCCAGAATGGCCGTGCCAATTCACAGCTCCACCAACAGTGAATTAACCTACCGATTTTTCCACACCCCTTCCATCATTTTGATTTTCCTTTGTTGTCATCATTGTCAATCTCACAATTGTGAGGTAAAGCCTCAGAGGTGCTTTATTTTGCATTTCTTTAATTTTTAAATGACTTAGAATATTTTTCCTATGGTTATTGATAATTGGATTTCTTCCTTTGAAAATTACCTTTTCAAATACACATGCATGTGTGTGTATATTTGTCTGTCTATCTATCCATCTATCTATCTTCATCTATGAATTGGGGAATGGCTCTTATCATTATAAATTTGAAATCTTGGAAATAAAGCCTTTGTCAGATAACTGCTGCAACAATTTCTTTTTTCTGAGTTAACTATACAATTTCTAAATTTAGTTGTCTTGGTTTTATTTGTTCAAAAACTTAAAAAATTGAAATAAACATTTTCATTTTATCTTTTATTGTTTTATATATCTCTTATTTGACCATGAACCATTTCCCTGTCTATAGATTGGAAATATAATTTTTCTTTATTCCTCTAATCAATTTATAGTGTGACTATTTTTGTGTAAGTCACGTATCTATTTGGAGTTTATCTTTGTAAATGGTGTGAGATTCTGGTGTAAACCAAATTTCTCCAAAATTATTTTCCCAACAGTTTCTGTTGAATCATCTTTTTCTTCTTTCCTTAAGCCTTCCAAATGATCTCTTTTTTGTGTACCTTTTGTTCACTTTGTGTTATTTTTTTTCTGTGCCTATCATATGTCTATGACCAGTCAGGTGTAATATAAAATGTTTTAGATTTAGAGTACCTGGTTTTAAATCCTGCTCCTCTGACTTACTACCTGTGTAACATCAGGCAAGTCCCTCGATTTCTCTTGGCTTAAGTTTCCTTCTTTGTAAGAAGAGAATGGACCAGAGGACTTCTGAAGCTCCTTCTAGCTCTTAATCTATGACCTATCATCCATATATTTGATTATTCTATGAGTTCCTTGAAAGGAGAAAATGTATCATTTCACTTCTTTGTATTCTGAACACTGGCAAATTTCCTTGCAGTGCATAATGAATATTTGTTTGAATCAAACTGAATTTGACTTGAACCAGATTATGTCTAAGATTAGAATTACCTGCTATGATTGAAGAAATCTGGCATCTTTGCCTTTTTTCTTGTTTTGTTTGATCATAAAATGGAATATTGACATAAAACTGATATGTTTATTCTTCATGGGAATATGGTAAGATTTCTGCCAACTCAGAGTATGCCCATTGTGGGAATTCCCTCTCTTAACTTATATGCCTAAGGACTTTCCCAAAATAAAGAATGAGTTGCTTAACCAGGATCTCATAACTATAATGTACCATAGATGGTTTAAAACCAAGTTTTCGTAACTATAAGCCAGATTTCTGTCTCCTACACTACACTGTCTATATATAATCTACAGTTTTGCTAATTAATGACAGAAAAAATTCTGATTTCAGAATTAGTAAAGAAAAAAACAAGTATTTTTAATGCCTAAGTATGTTAGATTTTTTTTCTGGCTAAAATTGCACCTATTTTGTCAGGAAAAAGACTAAGACAATTAACTATTTACAGAGGCACTTAAATGGGTTATTAGTGCTCCCCCAGTATGATTTATTTACTCTTAATTTTGAAAATGCTTCATAAATTACACTTTTTGCAATTTTTTTCTATCCATTCTGTATTTGATCCATTATATGTTACTCTGTAAGTACCCTATGTTAATCTAGTTCTAGGAATTTAAGGCAATCTCCCCTTTCTTTATCTACCTAAACTTGTATTAGCAATTCTTTTTCCATTTATATTTCCCTCAGGGAAAAAATATCTTTAGACTTGAATTTTCCTAGTTTTTCATTTTTTCCCATTTGTTTTAATTTCTATTACATTTATGGAATTGACACCTATCAAAAGTATTTTACAATGTTCCTTCTATTTATGAATGTATAACTTTAGAATGATTAGGGGTACATTAATTTCATTTGTTGAAGAATGATTGCATGTGTTACATCAGAAACTCTCTTTGACATTATCAGTGCCCTGGATCTGGAGTCAGAGGGCCTGGGTTTGAATCCTATCTCAGTCACTTAATATATGTTTTAGCTTGGGCAAGTCAATTAACCTCTCAGTTTTGAATGAATCTCAGTTTTCTCATGTATAAAATGCAGGTCTTAGACTAGATAACTAAGACTTCTAAGGTCTCTTGCAGCTCTCAATCTATGATACTATAAAGTCTAGGGAAATTGCAGGAATTCTCATTTGTTTTTTCAGACATATGATGTGCAGCTGAATTTCACTAATAGACTCAAATTGGACTCATTTTAATTTTTGAGCCCAACCTCAATGCTGGATTGGAACCAAAATACAAAACATTCAGGTAGAGCACAATCACCAGACCCCTAGCTCTTTTTCTAATGTGAGGATAGCAGCAGGGCACACACAGTATGGAATGATAGAGGAAGGGAATAAGCATTTATTTAGCAAATACTATGTGCTAGGCACTGTGCTAAACACTTTACACGTATTATCCCATTTGATAGAGGAAGGGAATAAGCATTTATTTAGCAAATACTATGTGCTAGGCACTGTGCTAAACACTTTACACGTATTATCCCATTTGATAGAGGAAGGGAATAAGCATTTAATTAGCAAATACTATGTGCTAGGCACTGTGCTAAACACTTTACACGTATTATCCCATTTGATCCCTGACCTAAGTCGTTATATCTATGCACCCCACCACACACAACATACTCGGTTCTACCTCTCTCTCCTTTCAAGTCTGAAAATGGCCCAAAGTAATAGAATTTTATAGCCAGTTTACCCTACATAAGAAATGGGAATCATTTCTTTTATTTTGATTTTTAGAAGTTTTATTGATGCCTTGTTATCTTAAAGTCAATTATTTATGATACCTATGAGTCTTGTTTTATGACAAAGAAAAAAAAAGTTAAAGCCAACTGAGATACCAACTACATTTGATAGCTCATGTCTGTATCCATAACTCTCCATTTCTGCAATAAAAGGAGATAGATGCATTTCCTCATGTCTATAACTGACCATTATAATGGCCAAGAGGTTTCATAATAATTACACAGTGTTTGAGGTTTTTTTTTTAAATGTTATAGTTACAGTATTTTTCCTAGTCCTACTTACCTTGTTTTAATTCATTACATACTTTGCCATATTTCCCTGGGTTCCTCACATTTATCATCTCAACATTATACGAATGGACCATGATGTGTTTAACCATTTTTCAATTGATGATCACTTTATTTCCAGTTCTTCATTCTGAAGAAAAAAAAAGTATGCTCTGAATATCTTTCTATATATTTTCCTTAATTTCCCCTTGGCACATGCCTACTTGTTTGGTCAGTTCAAATCATTTTTTCTACATATTTTGAAAGCATTCCCCAGAATAGTTGGACCAATTCACAACTTTACCAACAGTGTAGTACTATTGTGCCTATCTTCCCATACCCCTCCAAAACTGACTATTTCTGTCTTTTATTATCTTTGCCAATTTGATCAACATGAAGTGAAACATTATGGTTTTAATTAGAATTTCTCTTATCGGGGTGACTTGGAGAAAGCCAGAGAAACTGGGAGATAGAGATGAGGAGAGAACATTTCATGCATGGAGGACAGCCATATTTGTTAGAAGAAATTTCTTTTTTCTTTTTTTCCCAATAGAATGGAAGATTGGAGGGAGAGAGAATCAATTTCTATTAATTAAAAAAATAGAGAGGTGGTGGATATTATACATGTGAAATATTGCATGCACTTTTACATAAGGTTATTGTATTATTTGGGGCATCTAGGTGGCACAGTAGACAGAGTGCTGGGCCTGGAGTCAGAAAGACTCCTCTTCCTGAGTTCATATCTGGCACCAGAAACTAATTGTGAGACCCTGGGCAAATCGCTTAATCCTGTTTGCCTCACTTTTCTCATCTGTAAAATAAGCTGGAGAAGGAAATGCCAAACCACTCAAATATCTTTGCCAATAAAACTCCAAATGGAGTCATGAAGAGTCTGAAATGACTGAATAACAACAATATTATTACTTTTACTTAACTATATTATGTTGTTACAAGAGACTTGTCATGAACTGTGAGTATTCTATAAATATTTCCAATTTAAAAACAAAACACATCAGTAAAACTTTAAAAAAAAATAGTGCACTGAATTAGGAGACAGAGTGCCTTTTGCAAGGAACAGTAAGGAGGCCAGTATTACTTAATTGAAGAGTAATTGGAGGGAAGTAAGGTAAAAGAAGACTAAAAAGGTAGGAAGGGCTAGATGAAGAAAGGCCTTAAAAGCCAAACAGAAGATTTTATACTTGATTCTGGAAGTAAAATGGTACTCCTGGAGTTTATTTATTAGGGGTTGATATAGTCAGACTTGCACTCTGTGAAGATCACTTTGATAGCTGAGTGGAGGATGATCTGAAGTGGAGAGAGGCTTGAGGGAAGCCAACCAGAACTCTTTCAATAGTGAGAAGATAAGGACCTTGAGCCTGGGTGTTCACAGTGTCAGGAGGCAGAAGAAGATTATATATAAGTGCTGTGGCAGAAATAGAAATGATAGCATTTGGAAAAAGATCAGAAATATAACAGCAGCTAGCTGGCACTACGCATAGAGTGCTAGAAATGGAATTAGGAAGACCTGAATTCAAATGTAGCCTCAGACATGTTCCAGCTATGTGACCTTGGATAAATCACTTACCCTCTGTTTGTCTCATTTCCCCCAGTTGTAAAAAGATAATGATAATAGTACCTACCTCCCAGGGTTGTTAAGATCAAACGATATATTTGTGTAAGTACTTAATATAGTGCCTGGCACATAGTAACACTATATAAATGCTAGCTATTTTGTTGTTGCTGCTGCTGCTGCTACTGCTATATGGATGAGTGAGAGTTGAACAGGATACTTAGGCTGTAAACCTGGGTGACTGGAAGAATGACAGGTCTAATAGACACATCTAATAGACTGTGATGTCAGACCGGGAGGTCTAGAGAGAGGTTAGGGGTAGGTAAATCAGTCTGAGAATCATGTAAGTAGAGATGATAATTGAATTCTTGAGAGCTTTTGAGATTACTAAGCAAAGCAGTATAGAGGAAGACAAGAAGGGGAGCTAGGACAGAACCTTGGCTGGCCCTCATGCTTAGTGCATTAGACCAGAATGTGGACCCATCATCATCACCATCATCATCATCGTCATCAGCATTAACACTTATATAGAACTTACTATGTGATCCGCACTGTGCTAAGCCTTTTACAATTATCCATCAAAGGAGACTGAGAAGGAACAGTCAGACAGGGAGAAAAACCAGGAGAGAACAATGTTGTGGAATAGTGGTGAAATGAATCTAAGTGATGAGAGAAGAGATGGAGGGGAAAAAAAGATCTTTCTTTAAAGTCTTTGGATAAATGCCTCCTCTTTACAATGGAAATAGTAGCACAGTCACTCAATATACAGACCTATTTCATCCTACTCATTTTTGGTTGTACCAGTGACCACATTAATAACATGGTGGCAAGCATCTCTGCTAAATAAATAAGTAGCAACCATGAATAAGGCAGTGGATTGCTTCACTAGAAGTACCTTAAGCAGAACCTGGATGACCATTTTGAGGCATGTTATAATAGGGATTTCTTTTTTCTGGTATCAGTTGAACCATATGGCTGCTAAGGTCTCTTCCAAGTTTAAAATTCTGTGATTCTGTAACAAAAACTATATTTGAGGAGAAGCCCTGAGTTTTAATTCTATCTATGCTTCTAACTAGCTGTGTGATATCAACATGGTGTCGACCCAGTGTAGGCTGGGTATGTAGTACTTATGGCACATCTCTAGGAATATCTATAACACTCCAGCAAGTCATTTTACTTTCTTGGTCATCAGGCTTCTCAATGCTAAAGATAAAGAATTTTGCCTTATTGCTCAAGGTCTCTTTCAAATCTAAAGTACAATGGTTCTGTAAATAGAGACAAGGTATGAAAAGATATGAATCCTTTATAAGTATGTGTTAATAGCAGAAAGCCTGTGTTGGTGTACTAGATCTACCATTAACTAGTTATATGCTACTGGTCAAGTCAATTGACTTCTCTGTTCCCTCATTTTTAAAAGGAGAGGGTTGAATTAATAACAATTAACATTAACCTAGACTATTGTAGTTTATAATGTATTTTACCTGTAATTTCATTTTAATCTTCAAAAGTTCTATAAGGTAGTGAGAATAGTTAGCATCCTATGATTTCTTTATTCTTTTCCTCTGAGTAATGAATGAAATTAACCATGCACAACCAATTACTTAATGAGGTGACCAGACACTTGTCTTTGAGATAAGACATAGGAAAAAATGAAGCTAAAGAAATAGCAAGAACAAGAACAAACTATTGATTATATGTAACATCCCCAATCAAAACTGAGGAGTAAAATGAGAAAAATTAGTTTAAATCTGAAATCACATTAGCAAAATTGTGTTGATAACCATAAAGCCAGTCCAGAGGCAAATTTCTTTCTCTGCCACCCACATTAAAATCACATCATATCATATGCTTTATTCAGTGGACTAACCAAATTTGTGAAGCTACATTTTTTTTTACATTACCCTTTGAAATCATTAAGTATTTCCATCACATGTGAGAAATGAGAACCAGTCATACTTGTAATTCAAACTATTGGAGAGAAAGTAAGCCTGACAGCACAATTTCCAGAGGTTCAAAAATATGTACAACCTTACTCTTTCATACTATCACCTTCAAATTCTTGATTATCCTTCAGCATAGTGCCTGGGCCGGCTTTTGGGTTTTCATTCTTGTTCCCTAATGAGGTTGATATGATAGCCTGCAAGTGGCTACAGATTTAGACAGTTCTTTTGGTGTAATGAGCTATCATGGGCTAAATGGATATATAAGAAACATAATTACTATAGATCTGTATTGTCACCACAGAAAGAGAACTGATGCCTCAGAACTGGTGAATTTATAGAACAAAATCTAAATCACATAACCTCTGAGCATCAGAGAAATCTTGTGCTAAGTGGTATACACACACATGCATGTGTATACATATGTGCATATATATTTAATATATATCACTGGTGGATATATTTATCTTTCTAAAGACTATTTTAGAAAAAAGACAGTATACCCTGTATTTCTACTTCTATTCGATTTAAAAGGACTAAAACAAAGGAATTCAATTGTTCTCCTCTTCAGCCTCCCCCTACTCCTTTAATTCTCTGTGGCTGTCATGGCAATCAACTAGCCATGCTGTTGTGGCAGTTTTACTACATAGACCATTTCTTGATTTATGGCTTTCAGCTCCAAACTCTGCTGTGCTGTTATATTCTTTGCCTCTTACAGCATCTACAAAGACCTCTGGTGATGGAGCTTTATTTATTATTCATACAACTTTCAGGGGCAAGTAGAAGACAAGCTGGTCCAGAGGTCAACATAACCCTTCCAGGTCAAGTGGTTTGACTTTTTCAATCCCTATGGTAATAGTGTTCCTGATTCTCTTACAAGTGGGCACAGACCCTTGTGTGAGAAATGTAATATGAAAATCTTGCTGCCATCACAAAGCAGGTAACCTAAGTACAAATAGAACCCTTCTCTCACATTTAATTGCATTCCTCTCTCCCATGATGGCATAGAGAATATTCCCATTTAGTCTCACTCAGTGGTTATTTTAAACATGGTTATTCCTCCTTCAGAAAGTGTTTCAATTTATCTACTACATGACCCTATCAGCAATTCCTGGGACTATCTGCACAAATCTTGATGGAGGCCAGTTTAGGGTCATCATTGGCTATTGAAAAGGAGGCCTGTACATGGAACATGTTGCCAACTTGCATTTGACAATTCATTTTTTATTAGAAGTTTACTTACAAGTGACAATGTTCTTTCTCTTAGCTGATAATGCAGAAACTCATGTGGTGTCCTATGTTAGTTATTCTTGTCAAAAAATGTCAACACTCACCAACAAAACAAAACAAAACAAAAACATTTTGGAACCCAATCATAACCCCTGGATGGTATGTTCTCCATCCCAAACAAATCTTTCTGCCTTGCATTTCTTTTGCTTTTGTGCCCTTTTGCTCATGAATTTTGCACCAAATGTGGGCACATATCATGCTAGACACTCATTGGAATAAAAACTTTTTCTCAGTGGGAGGTTAGGGCAGCTAGGTGGCAGAGTAGATAGAACACTGGGCTTGGAACTAAGAATACTCACTTCATGAGTTCAATTCTGACCTCAGACATGCAATAACTGTGGGACCCTGGGCAAGCCACTTAATTCCATTTGCCTTTGTTTTCTCATCTGTAAAATTATCTGAAGAAAGAAACTGTGACCTCCATCATCTGTGCCAAGACAACCCCAAAATGGGGTCACAAAGAGTTGGACATGTCTGAAATAGCATGATAACAGAGGTAGGTTATGATGTAAAGCCTTTATACCCCTCTCCAAATAATAGGTATATTATAATGATACAAGTAATTCCTTAAGACCATGGTCCTGGATTTGTTGCTAATCAGAAAATGCATCAAGTAAGCCTAATGAGGGGGTGTCACCCAAGGATCGATCTAGCTAAGTTCAGAGAGTATCGTGACTAAAATGGAAGCTGCCAAATTGTGTCATTCTTGGGTACATCAATGTGTGAAGATTATCTCCTAGTAGGATGTTGAAGGCTTCAGTATGGATTAATGGAGGGGTTCTCCCATTGAGGAAAGTGAAGTACTGAAGAAGATAAATGGTACTAGAAAATTAACTATGAAATTCAAATTTCTGCAGTTAGGAAAGCGTGTAGAGCAGACAGAATCCAAGACAACAATATGGTAATAATTGATGCCAAATTACAATTATCCTACTTATTATAGCCAACCAAAATGTAAGTGCACCTTAAAAGCAGGTACCATGTCATATTTATTGTAGCATCTTCCTTAGCATATGGTAGTGCTTAATCAATGTTCAATTCAGCCCAACGAATATTTGTTACATTTCTAAGTGCCAGGCACTGTGCAAGGCACCACCGACATAAAGTCAAAAAACAGCTTATTGTCTTCAAGGGCCATACATTTACTTTGAGGTGAGTCATGTACATAGAAAAACATAAAATTGTTGGCTTGTACTGAACACCGCCTGACATTTGAGGTGGAGTGTCCCAGGTCCTGGTGTGACTGTGACCCCTTCTAAATCTCCATGGTTTTCTGCAATATATTCCTTTGAGTGGCTTATTATGAAAGCAGGAAAGAGTGCTGGATTTAGAGGCAGAAGACATGGGTTCAAATCACATCTTTGTCTCATACTACCTGTGTAATTTTGAGTAAATCACAACCTTTCTTGGCCTTAGTTTACCCATTTGTAAAATGAATGCACGTGTAAGGTTGAGAGTGGGGAGGGATGAAATAGTATAACTTCAGAGGTCCCTTCTAGCTCTAGATTTATAACCCCAGGATTGAGAGACCATTTGTAATATGCCGAGTCCTATGCTGTTGAGAGTAAAGGAATTTGGAAACCCTGGCCTCTATTTCTAGCCCTATCCTTTGGCAGTGACCATTTACTGTGTCAATATTAAGAAAAAATAATATTATACGATGTTTTGGAAATGCTTATTTTATTCCATAAATTAAAAATAAATAAATAAAACAAATTTTTTAAAGTGATATAGTAATCCAATTCTTATATATTTTGAACTATACATGCATTCAGGTAGTTAGAATTATGAGACAGCAATTCTTTTCAATATCTGTCCAAGCTCTAAGGGATCCACAGTGTCTGTTTAGTTACCTTCATGACCGTTAAAACAAAATGTTCTCATCTACCCATTCAGCTGGGGGAAGTCTTTACCTGCTTGGGTTATACATCCTTCTAACTCAACAATGGGTTTGAGGCCTGTCAGTTACTCTCAACCAATCAAGCAGATATAGTGCCAGGAGTAGAGAATTATGACAAAGATATGCTCCTCTGTGTATTCAGCTCAATCCAGAAAACATTTTAAATTTTTTTTATATTTATGTTATACTTATATATTTTTGTATTTATATATCTGATTTTTTATAATTTTATAAAAAAGGTCTCTGCTAAAGGACAAGACTAGAATATATTTTAAATTTCAGTACATATTTAAAAACCTAAAACTGATAAATTAGTAACAATAATAATATCTAATATTTCTATAGCACTTACTATGTTCCAGATGTTGTGCTAAGTACTTTGCAAATAGTTTCTTTGATCCTCACAATGTCCTACAAGGTAAGTACTGTCATTATTCTCATTTTTCAGCTGAGGAAACTGAGTCAGACAGAGTTTAAGTTACTTGCCCAGGGTCAAACAGGGTCAAAGTGTCTCAGTCTGGATTTGAACTCAGTCTGGATTGTAACTCTAGACCCACCACTCCATCCATTACACTCTCTAGCTGCCTCTAAACTAATATAGAATCAGGGGGAACACCCCAGAATTTTGCCTAGATGATACCTTTAAATCTTTTTCTTTTATCCTGGGAATCAAACCAATCTCAGAAGGAAACAGCATAATTTCAGTGTCGCTGGGGAAGATAACTTCTCTCACAAAACTGCTCAATATCTAGTCCTTGTTGCCTGGCTGGCCTGATCTCCATTTCATTTTGGAGGAGGGAACATAGTGAGCATTCCAAGCTAGAGCTACCTTGTATTCTCTACACCTCAGCCATGGGCTGGTTAACACAAAGCTTATTAAACAACTTTGTTCCCAGAGGTGGGTGTAGACCTTAGAATAGGACCTCACTTTTAATTAGGATAAACAGAAGCTTCAGAGTTAATTAGAACCATCTTTGACTTTATAACAACATATACAGGAACAGTATAAATTGGGTGTCTTCTCTCTCTTTTGCCACTTTTCTCATTTTCACAGCTGTTGAACTTATATTCCCTGAAGCTTTGTCAACCTGTTCCATGGAATTTTTCCAACTCTAAGAAAAATAATTTGAAAATAGGCTGCAATACTTTCCCAAATTCTGTTTGCATGAAATTTAGGTTTGACCTGTTTTCAGTATCATCTTTGTATATGTGTACACATAGGTACCAGACCTATGAAAGTCATAGAGTACAGTTGGCTAGCATGGCTTTACAAAGACCTAGCTTCATATCTTGTTTTTGACACATCATAGCTTTGTGACTTTGAGCTAGTTTTTTCAACTACTTTAGGAAAGTCTATAAACTTTTGTTGTTGTTGAATCGATTCGTTGTGTCTGACTCTATGTGACCCCATTTAGGGTTCTCTTGGCAAACATACTGGAATAGTTTGCCATTTCTTTCTCCAGCTCATTTTACAGATGAGGAAACTGAGGCAAAAAAGGTTGAGGGAATTGCCCACGGTCACACACTGATGACAGATTTGAACTCAGGAAGATGAGTCTTCCTGACTCCAGGCCTAGTTTTATATTACCAGTAAATTACAGATCTGTGATAGTGGAGAGAGCTTCTCACACTGAATAAATCATTACCCTACCCACCACATAAATGCATACACACATACTTAAATTTTCTACATGAACATATGTAAGGTGTGTGATTTTTTTTCAGCTGGGGACCATCCTAGTGTAAGCTCTTTGAACCTTTACAGATCGAGACCTGCTTTGGGAGTACATAGAGGTTAATAGACTTGGACAGAGCTGCAAATCTAACGTTTATCAGAGATGAGATTTGAACCCAGACCTATCCAAGTCCATGTCTAACCTTTTATCTGCTCTGCCATTCTGTTTTTATATCAATTGTTTCGAGGCATATTTCAAAGCAGTGGCCTATGGTCAAGTTATACATTTCATTTGGACTTATAGAATACTTGCTTACACATATTCTTCAAACTTGAAAAAAAATGCTAGTTAGCTAACCTGATGGACTCTTTAGAGTTGTAAGATCTTCATGTTTTTTTTTCTATAGGTTACTTTAATTGTTTTTGCTCAGGCCAAATTGCAGACATTTCCTGTTATTTCTTTCCACTGGCATTTCTCCTCTATACTCAACAACTGGTATTACTTTTCTGTAACCCTGGTGATAGCTCCAACCCACTGTCAATGTGATGTTGCACACCTGTATACAGGATTTTTGTCATTTTGAAATATTTTATTATAGTATTATATTGTATATTGTATATCTGAAGAAAGCCTAAGGTGGGGGAAGGTGTGAGGCAGCAATCAGAGCTGGTTAAATAACAGAGAAGCAAACAATCAGTGAGTTGTAGAAAGTATGGGATGCATGGTTAGAGAGCAATCAAGATACACTCTGTCAGGCACTGGAATAATACTTGTCCCTTGGGGAAAAGGGCAAATTGAGGTAGGACATTTAATTGTAGGGCAAGGACAAGCATCCTCAGTGCTTTTATTCTTTGGAAGGAGTCCCTGTAGTCCTTGCAAAGGACCTGTTATGTCTGGTTGGCATCTAATTAAGTGCTGAAGATAAAGTATGATTGCTGTGGTATGTTTGTATCCAATTAGAAGCTATTTGTTGATTATACTAACCCTGTGTTTTAAAGATTTAGGAGGGATAAATGCACGTCTCTCACCTCACTCCATGGCAGAAGGTGAATAAGGGTGTTTCTTTTATTTTTCTAGTCTGGGAGCATCATTATTTACATGTTACAAGTCTCAGAACTGCTTTATGTGGCACTAATCACTTGGCTTAATTGGGAGAGGGAGATTCCCACTGGTATGAGGACCCTAGATTGCAGGGAGAATCTAAAATTTTAGCATAGTGTAGCTCCCTTGCTTTCATTATCTACCTTTCCCTAACTCTGTATGTGGGGCAGTGCGGAGTGTGGTTGTGCTGTAACCAGAGAGGGGAGACAGGATAGCAATAGAAAAGGTGACACAGTGCTCAAGGGGAAAAGGACATGGGGCATGTAAAAGAGATACAGGTATAATGGTGGCTCTGCTTCTTGCCAAGCTGGCTGATATGTTAGCCATAGTTCTAGCTCCCATGCCATCGGTGAGTTATACTGACTCTGGGCTTTCTGAATATGGGAAATGTGAGTGATATATTTTCAGGTGGTTACACTCTGGTTACACTTCTTTGCTTTAGGAAAGATGTGGATTAGAATCCTGATTGGTCTTACAAACTTTTAGGATTTAGGAGTACAGTAAGCTCAAAGCTACATGGTAAATTTTTCTTTCTATGTTTCATTATTCATTGTGTTCTAGTTATTATATGTGATTTAATTGCTAATGATTATATGCTGAGTAGGAAAGGCCTACCCTCCCTATAGGTGTGTTTGTCTCGTGGGAAAACCATCTCCATTGTGCCAAGACCATGTTACTAAAACTCATTAACATACAGCACATTGAAAAGAAGGCAAGGCTAGCCAATGAATGAGGTTTCATAGCTAATTTTAATGGGATAGAACTGCAAATTCATTCACTGCCCTGAGGAAAGAGACCTGGTTGAGGAATAAAAAGTTCCTAAGTCTTTGAACGCACAGAGAGCACAGGAATAAACTGGTAATTTCACCTGTTGTTCAAGAACAAACTACCCCCCCATCTGAAAATATTTTTGAATGAAATTTATTTGGTCATTTGGCAGGGGAGAATGAGCTGGAAAGGGCATGGCTCCTTCCTTTCCAGTCTTTGGGAAGTTTACATTATATAGGGTTCAGATAAGAGTACCTGCACATGATTTTAAAATACTGATTTATATTTATATTACAAGTTAAGGTTTACAAGGTCCTTTCATTATAATAATACTTAGAGTTCAGTGGGGGCAAGTATAATTATTCCCATTTTACAGATAAAATTGAGGCCCGACGACACACAGTAGTGGATAGAAAAGCCGGAAATCCTGTTCTTTGGACTTCAAGTCCAATGCTCTTTCCCTTGTACCATATCCTTTTGCATATATACCCAAAATAGCTTCTTTCTGTGCTTAAATAGAGGAATCGGAGGCACAATGGAGTGATTTAAAGTTGGGAAAATGCATTTCATGCATTATCTCATTTATGGGGAAAAAAAAACCAAAAACCTTGTGAAGTATCATTGCAGGTGTTTTATGGGTGAGGAAACCAAGGTTAAAAGAGGTTTGGTGACTTTCTTGTAGCCACACAACTAATATCAGAGTGGTGATTTGAGTACAGCTCTTCCTGACTTTGTCTAGTCCTTTCTCCATCATCATAGAATGGAGTTTTATTGTTATCCCTTAAATACCATCAGTAGCAATTGGGACTTGACCTATCTCATGATAGAGAATTTTCTCTACTAATTCTGGTCAGCACCTTCTTTGCTAATTAAAACAGAGAATTGTTTGGAGGAGTGAGTGGTCACTAGTCAGTACATATCAAAGGTAAGACTTGAATCTGAACATTTATTATAAATAGAAATACTTTGAGGATTCAGGATTTTTAAAAATTTTTTAAAAGTTAAAAGTATATTCTCATTGTTACTTTCATTTAAAATTTTTTTTTTAATAATTTCTTCTTTTGATGGTACTTCCTAAGGAGAATTCAGTAAACAATAAGCATTTATTAAAATGAAGTGAATTAAACATATGAACAGGAAATCAACTACCATTGATTACTTTGATTTACTTTTAGTTTGATTGTAGGATTAAACTCCCTTTTTGTAAAAAAACTCACCCTAACAACTAAGCCAGACTAACATAGATCATCATTTAGGTCAAAGTAACCTATAGATTTAGTGAGTAAATAGATTGATAAGACATTATCATTTAGTAGCAGATAATTTAGAAGAATAAAATAATTATAAGCTGTTATAAAAACCAGTTCTGTAAATCACTTCTTGTCTCTGACCTCTGAGGAATCAGGCAATCTGATTTGGTATGCAAATACTAGCTTTGCAAATTAAATCATAGATGGCTCAGTAACTTTGTCCTCAGTTTCCTTTTTATTTCAGATAATTAAATTTTAACACATGATCTTGAGGAGTTTACAATCTAAGTCAAACTATCCTAATACAGGTGAATGCATATGTACCCTATTGGCTTTTAGGGCTGAAAAAGTGCCTGTTTGAAACTTCTGTGACTTTCTTCCTTTGTCTAAGAGGAAGAAAAGCTTGATGATCATGTATAGGGGCAGAGAGGGATAGGGTTAGATGAAGAGGACTTCCTCAGGGTTAAATATCTAGTAAATGTAAATGTAAATGTAAATGTAAATGTAAATGTAAATATAAATGTAAATGTAAATGTAAATGTAAATGTAAACGTAAAAGCCAGGATGTAAACTCAGGGCTTCTAATTCCATTATACCATACTTTCTGTTTTTTTTTTTAAAAAGCAGAAATAAAAGCATCAATATATTTTAAAAATTCAGGCATGGAAATGTGTGTTAAATCTTTTGAATGTCAACCACTAATGCGTAGGGTAAAATACTAAAAAGATTCCTCAAGATCATGATGCATTCACTTCCATTTAATAAATCCTTATTATTCAAGGAATTCTCCTTAACAAATTCCACAAAGAATAAATTACTAACAAATATTTTAAAAGATGGTAACAATGAGAATATTTACTTTTATCTTAACTGTAAAAAGTATTTTAAAATCCTGTAAATTAGACTTCAAAATGACTTGTATAAGGGCATGCATAGACTCAGTCTAGACATTTGTCTTTCCAAGTGGAAAAATATTCAATTTATAATAATCATAAATTAACAAAAATTGTTTCTGGTAAATTCCCACTTAAACCATAGATTATAGTTTGAATTTTCCCAATATGCTAGTGTATCAACTTGAGGAGCTATGAATAAGCTACATTCCAATCAGTCTGACCTTGACACCTGGAACTAGCTGCTTGCCAAGAAACTGAATTGCTTACATTTGTATTGTCTTAGAAGGATTCTGAAGATCATCTGACAAGATAAGGTACTGAACACTGAGGTCCTTTCTCAAGCTGAACTGCCAAGCATTAAAACTCCGCTGCTGAGGTGCAACTCTGATGGACTGGCCACATTGTTTGAATGCCAAACTTACTTTTGTCTAAAATACTATCTTACAAGAACTCACACAAGGCAAGCACTAACATGGAGGCCAGAAGAAGCAATATAAGGATGTTCTCAAGGTCTCTCTGAAGAATTTTGAAGGACACTGACAAAGGACCACCCAGCATGGCTTGCCTGCATGAAAGTGCTGTGCTCTATGAGTGAAGGAGAATTTCAGTAGCTCAAAAGAAAGGCAAGATGTACAGATTTGGAGACATTTCCACCCCAGATGTTCACATGGACTATTTGTGTCCAAACTGTGGCAAAGCCTTCCAAGCTTCTTTTGGTCTGATCAGCCACAGTTGGGCAATATAGTGATGTACGTTCACTTCAATATAGTGATGTCATTTTGGTTTTCTTCAAGAACAAAGGACAACAACCATTTTCTTCTCTACTCACACAAGCACTGTTTTGTTCAATCTCCAATTATCTCTCGTTTAAGCTATTGTAGTAGCCTCCTAAATTGCATCTCTCTTGTCTTTCAATTCATCCTCCATACAGGTGGAAAACTGATTTTCCTAAGATGATTTCCTAGATGTGACCATTTCCCTCCCCTCATTTAAAGAATTTTTCAGTACTTAGCATAGTTCCTGGCCCATAGAAAGTGCTTAATAAATGTTTATTCATTAATTGATTGATGATCTCCTTGGGGCCATTACCAGTCATCCTGACTTAGGTCTTGCCACTGGACTCCAATGACTGGAGGATAGAGTGAGACTGATGACTTTGCACAGCCATGCCTCAATTGAATCCCATTCACTTGTCAAGTCAAGACATCACCTTCCCAATGTCATTGGTCTTTGAGAAGGAAGGACCACCACCACCACCACCACCATCACCAACAATGAGAATCCTCCACTGTCTCATCAGTTTGGCTTTTACAGCCTTCCATAATCTAGCTTCCACTTATCTCTCCAGTTTTGTTTCATAGAGATTGGCTTCAAATATGAGTCCCTATACATGACACTCTATCTCTCACCTCCACGTTCTTTGTGAAGGCTGTCCTTTATGGCAGGAATAGACTTCTTTCACCTCTGTCAGGTAGAATCCTTATTTTCCTTCAAACAATAGACCACCTCCAACATGATGCCTCCCCTGCTTTCCCCAGCTGTTTGTGCTTTCTCCTTCTTGAAAGTATTTCCTATTGCTTTTACATACATTGTATTTACTTATGTACTTGCCATACACTCCAAATGGAACATAAAAATAAAAGGGTAGAGTCTGTCTAGTCTTTGTATCTGAAGCTACTAACTCAGTGTCTGGTCCACATCAGGAAGTGAAAGGTTGTTGGATTGCATTGAATATCAAATACTGGTGAAGTCTAGAACAGAGTCAGTTATGAGATAGCTAATTTTACAGTTGGGAGGGATCTTGGAAATCATTTAGCCCAACCTCCATCATTTTAAACATCAGGAACAGCAAGGTTAAATGAAATTTTCAAGGTCTCACAGACATAACACTGCATAGCCAACATTCAAACCTGTGTCTTCTGTCTCCAAATTCAGAGCCTCTTCCTCTATAATTCAAAGGTCTTTAACTTTTTATGCATGTCATGAACTCCTTGGGTAGACTAGTGAACCTATGGACCTATTCTCACAGTAAAGGTTCTTAAATGCATGAAATATATATATAGTTAAAACAAAATATAAGGAAATATAGTTATCAAAATATTGAAACAACTAGTTCATAGGTCCCAGGTTAAGAACTTAAGGGATCATGCAGTGTCCTCCAGGGAAACAAAGGGCTCATCTTGGAACATCCACTCTGGAGGATAGGACATATAAAGTAGGATATATTATAAAGAAGTGCCAAAGATGGACATACAAGTGTAATGCATTTGGCTGATGGACTTCAAGGACAAGATGAAAACCCATTCTGCTTATGTTTGAGAACTAGGGCATGTTTGGGACTGACAGAGCTTGCTCATAAACTACTATTGTGTTAACAATGGTCAGGTTCAATTTAGAAAACTCTAATTTGTTCTTGGTGTGGCTGAAAGAGTGGCAAATAGCATTAGGTTTTCTAGGGCATAGAACAAAGTAGTCTGATGAGCAAATTCTCTGGCCAAGATTGGGTCCTTAGATTAGCTGGTAAGGAATGAGGAAAAGTTGTCTCATTTAGTGCTTTTCCCACCTGTACAGAGGACTCAGACTCCTCATTATTATTTGATTTCTCTCAGTAGCTCCAGAGGGGGGAAAACAGATTATATCTCTTTACTGAATTTCCTAACAAAACCTATTATTGCATTGAAAATGCAACAGAAAAAAACAAACAAACCAGGTTTGTCTAAGTACTATTATACCTGTTTCACCAATTTAGACTTAAGCAGGGAGCGTAACAAGATAATAATACCAAAACAAATAGAGCAGGCATATCTGTAGCATCCTGTGGAGAGCTATGAAAGTTTTCAAAAAACAGCGTTGAGCAAAATATCAACAATGGTTAAATGCATAAGTATCACTACAAAACAAGGATGTAATTCATTCCACAGGGACTGTCATTATGGTACCACAGCACAATCTAATCTCTCTGCTGGTTTGACTACACAGCAAACACAGTCTGTCAGCATGGCCTAGGAAGTCAATGAATTCCATTCTTTCAGTTGCTTCAGAACCTAGGATTTCTTTTTCCTTTTAGCTGTGGAGGTTCTACTCATCAAGAGACAATTTAAGTAAGACACTTGTAGAGACAACTGGAAATTAGCACTGTGTTTCTTGTCTAAATATCAAGATAGTTTGGCTTCTGAAACCAAGGTTTTGCCTTGATTGGAAAAGAATTCCTCTGAAACACAGATACTTATTAACATAATCACAAACTGGCAAGACCTTGTTCTAACTGTTTTTACCCATTTATTAAGCTGTCTATTACCCTCGTTCTTCATTTACATTGGGAAAAATATTAATTTGGGCCTATAAATTATTTAATTATTATTATAATAATTTGATAGTTTGAATCTGTGTATAATGAAATGAATATCTACAATATATTTGTATGTAGCAATTTACAAAGCACTAGTAGAGAAAATTATTTTTATCTTACGTGTTTATATCCATATACATGTATTATATATGTTCGTATGTATATGTGTGAAACAAAAGAAAATAATTACTGTTATATGGTCAAGATGCCAAAACATCTCTTGACCATAATTTTAGTGTGTAATAATAATAATAATTAATTAATTGAGTGAGCATTGAATAAGAACTACTGCACACCAGAAATGGTGATAGATGCTGGGGAAACAAAGCAAAAAAGAAATACAATAGCTCTTGGCCTCAAGGAACTTATATTCTACTCAGCATGGAGGGCTGACAATTTATATAAGTAAATACAAAATATGTATTATGCAAATGCAAAATAATTTTATAGTCAGGTCAGGAAGACTAATAACTGGGGTGATCAAGAAAAGTCTCTTGTAGCAGCTAGTACCTGAGCTGAGCCTTGGAAGTGGACAGGGACCCAAGAGGCAAAGATGAGGATGGGGAACATTCCAAGGATGGGAGAGAACAGCCTATCTAAAGACACAGAAGAGAAAGAATGTTGTGTAGGGTAATAGCAAGTTGGCCAGTTTGGATGGAATGTAGAATGTATGAGCAAGAATAATTTGAAGTCAATAGTGATGATGATGGTGATGATGATGATGGTGATCCGAGCTAATCCTTGATGCAAGACAAGGACTCTAAGAAAGAGTTGAGGAGGAAGTATATTCCAGGCTGGAGAGGTAGCCTGTGCAAAGACAGAAAATGGAAAGTTGAGTTCTGGCAACAACTAGATCAGTATAGCTTGAAAATAGAGTGCAAGAAGGTGAAAATTACAAAATAAAATATGGAAATGTAAGAGGACGCCAGGTTTCAGAGGGCTTTCCTTAGTGGGCTCATCTCAACTCTCAAGGCCAGATTGTTAAAATTTCAGTGTGAGCATTGATACCCTGGATATTGGCAAACACCACAAATGAAGGACTTGAATTCTTGCTTTGTTGATTATCTAGACTTAAGAAAGTGATAGGGAAAATGTTAGAAATGAAGAACAAATCAAAAGCATATCATGCTTATTTTTTTTTAAATCAGAGAACTGGTTGTTAAACATTTACCAGCACAACCCTGACTTTATAGTTTACAAATATCTTCTTCTATGATATCCTTGCACATGGTATAGTATTATCAATTGGCATTAAGAACACTTCATATAAGGAATTAAAGACTATGAAAGATGAAGAGACTTTCCCAAAGATCCCCAGTTACCCTAAATAACTCTTTGCTCTGCCCATCCCTACTTATTTAGAAGAAAGAGAAGAAAGGAAGTTGTTGAGAAGGACCGGATATCAAAACACATATTAATACTATCCCTAGTGTTCAAATGTGGTCCACTATGCCACTTCTTCATTGACTTGATGGCTCTGTAATCTTTAATATGTACTCTAGATTTTGGACTGTATGTGGGTATATCTCTAATAGTACAAAACCTATCCATGCCTTCTCATCTTGGGTAGTTCTTGTGCCAGTGCATATAAATGCTTTTGCAATCTGTAATTACAGATTGCAAAAGCATTTATTGTCTGAGAAAAGCTTGCAAGGGAGAGAAGAGCTTGAAAGGGAACAGAGCGGAAGAGAGAGTAACTCAGCTTTTCAAAGGGAAGTGGAAAAAGATGGGATATGAATAATTTCTGGGGGCTTTCAAATGGGGAGTTGAGTTAAGGAGAATTATGGCTGTAGACATAATAAGCCAGGATGTTTGAAAAATCCCAAGTCTGTAACCACTTCTCAAGGTTGTTTTTAATCCTTCAAGGCTGGTTCTGTGGTTTCTGGAATCTACAGGAATCTCCAAATTTGGCTAAAGTTCACTCACAAAGGATTACTGATATGTAAAGAAACCCTGGACTTCAGAAGTCCTTTTGATTGGCTAGTTGCTATGCCACTTCATTGTCTTGCTCCCCTGTGGAAAAGGGAATCTCCAATGTATTCAATAGGTTAGTATAGTTATTATGGAGCCCATGTTCACTATGTATGTACACATGTATGTACACATATATGTATGTGTATTTGTATTTATGTGTATATATATATACATAGACACATATATACATACATATACAATTTATAATACATCCATGTGTATTTGTGTGTATATATGTGTGTCCAACCAACATTCTGAGCAAGGGTTTCCATTTCATTTTCTTCACATGATATGGTTAGTGGCATAGCAAAAACTCTTCATCTGTTAGTCTTCATTTTCATTATATGGCAGACCTTGTTTTCTGCTTATAGAACCTTTCGATGATAACTTTTATGCATGCATGTAATTATTAGAAGTATAGTATTAGTACTGGTAATATTTTACTTATGCAATTTAATTAATAACACAACAAATTGGAGTGAAATTGGCCAGAATTTTTGGTACCTAATATATAGATGAGAGAAAATTTCCCCAAGAATTATTTCTTAATTCCATTTTAACACAGCTGCTTACTCCAGTGGATCTCTGAGAGCTTTATAATAGAGGTTCTCTCTCTTCATTTATCATGATTATAGTGAGATCACAGTGGGGTAATTTGAGGAATAAAATAAAAATTATTTTTTATGAAATAAATATTTTATGTTCTCTCTCCCAAGTTTAAAATGTTAATAATCCTTTCAATTCAGCAGACATTGAAGACTTATTATTTGCTAGGTATTGTGGGGTAATCCAAAGATGGAAAAGACACGATCTGTGCCCAAGTTAAAATGGACTTTTTTCTCTAAAAACTACCCATGATACTACCCTCATCACCTCACACTTGGATTATTGAAATTGTTGGTCATCTGCCTGTCTCAAGTCTCTCCCCACTCCACGACAACCTCCTTTCAGCAACTAAATTGAATTTCCTAAACTACAGCTCTGACTCTGTCATTTCCCTGATCCAGGCATTCTCTCAGTTATCCCCCAGGGCTGGAACACTCTCCCTACTCCACTTTGACTACTGAATTTCCTTGATGTCCCATAAGTCCTTACTAAAATTCCATCTCCTACAGGAAGATTACTCCAACCCCATTTAATTCCAGTACTTTCCTCCTATTAATTATTTCCTATCTATCCTGTATATAGCTTTATTTTTTTCATATTTATTTATCTTATGTATTTTTTGGAATAAAACAAGCATTTCCATAACATAGTATAATAAAAAAGATGATTACACATGAAACTGCAAATCTATTATGCACAGTTCATTATTTCTTTTAAATATATCATACAAATATGATAAATATATCATAAATATATCATGTAAATTTCTAACTCTCCCCTACCCTAGAGATGGCTACCATTAGACACAAATAAGTGTATATATATATATATATAATATGTTCTTTCTCTGGGTGCAAATACCATCTTCCTTCATATGTCCTTTACAGTTAATTTGAATATTCAGAATAGTCAAAATGGCATATTTGCTCAAAGTCATTCTTAATACAATATTGCTGTTACTATATAAAATGTTCTCTTGGTTCTGCTCATTTTGCTCTTCATTATTTTGTGCAAGTCTTTCCATGTTTTTCTAAGATCATTAAGCTCATCTTTTCTTATGGCATAGTATGATTGTAATTTTATATATTTGTTTGCATGTTGCCTCCCCCATTAAATCATAAACTCCATGAAGGCAGGGACTGTCTTTTGTCTTTTTTGTATTCTGCATGCTTAGCATAGTGCCTGGCACATAGTAGGTTCTTAATAAATGTTTGTTGAATGACAAAATGACAAATGTTGGAAAAGATGTGGAAAAATTGGAACATTAATGCATTGTTGCTGGAGTTGTGAACTGATCTAACCATTCTGGAGAGTAATTTGGAACCATGCCCAAAGGGCTATAAAATTCTACATACACTTTGACCTAGCAATACCACTGCTAGGGCTATATACTAAAGAGATCATAAAAGTGGGAAAAGGACCCACATGTACAAAAATATCTATAGCAGCTCTTTCTGTGGTGGCAGAGAATTGGAAATTGAGAGGATGCCCATCAATTGGGGAATAGATGAACAAGTAGTGGTATATGAATGTAACGGAATACTATTGTGCTATAAGAAATGATGAGCAGGTGGACTCCAGAAAAGCCTGGAAAGACTTATATAAACTGATGCTGAGTGAAATGAGCAGAACCAGGAGAATATTGTACATACTACCAGCCACATTGCACGATGACTAACTTGGGTAGATTTAGCTCTTCTCAGGATCTAAGACAACTCCAAAAGACTCAAGATAGAAAATGCTATCCACATCCAGAGAAAGAACTATGGAGTCTGAATGCAGATGGAAGCATACCATTTACTCTCCTTTTCTTTTGTTGTTTTGTTGTGTTTCTTCATTCTTGTGGTTCCTCCTATTAGTTCTATTTCTTTTTTATATTATGACTGATGTGAAAATATGCTTAATATGAATGTATAAGTAGAGCTGATAACCAGATTGCATGCCATCTTGGGGAGAGGGAAAGAGAGGGGGGAGGAGAAAATTTAAAACTCAAAATCTTATGGAAGAGAATGTTGAAAACTAAAAATAAATAAATAAATAGATTATTTTTAAAATGTTTGTTGATTAGTTTATTGATTGTTTCTAGTCTGTAAACCACCTGGTAGATGAAGATGATGAGCTTCAGGAGTCAGGATGTCCAGAAAGAATTCAAGAGGCAGATATTCTCCCAGTCAAGAAAACTTTATTGATGCAAAAGCAGCAGGCTAGTCCTTATGGGTACCAGCAGCTTGGAGAAGGATAGGGGTTTGCTTTTATACACAAATCTTGAGCACTTAGCCAGGAGCATGGTAGACTCCTGAGTGGGCAGTTAACCACAGAGAAGGGGAAATAGGTATGCCTAATTAACAGGTAATGCCACCTGTTACTGGGCACATTTAGATTTAGGCAAAGCTCTCATTGTTGCTGGGCAGAAGTCAGCCTCATTGTTCCCCCCTCAATTGATAAGACAAATCTTTCAGGAAAATGGATGGTGGTCTCTTCTTTGGTAACTATTTCCTGCTGACAAAGGGGCATGGAGCTGTCCCTAAGGAGAAGGGGGACCAGAAGGATGGGGAAACTGATGTCTGAACATGTTGCCAAGTTCCGTACTAGGTTCCCAGGAGCTGAAGATGGAGTTTCTATATACAAGAAGACACAAAGTGCACTAACAAATTACACCAAGGTAAGCTCTCATAAATGCAGGTGGGGCTGTGAATCTGCAGAATAGTTATTGCAAATGGCAGAAGTCAAAGTCAAAGAAGGGCTATAGCTGGCATTGTTAGGATCACCTGATACACACACCAAATGTCCATGGGAGATAAGGGCCAACCCATGTGATTCTACTGGACCCATCAAGTTGGTCCTAATCTTTTTATGGACTATATAGCCAATTCCATTGGAGGAGGGATCACTCTCGGGCCAAAAGCAAGGTGTCTCAGTAATAAAGGTTAAAAGTAAATGGTATTAGGGAAACACTTGAAAGATAAATTCCATGCCAGATTCAAAGGGGATAAGGAAAGGGCTATAGAAAGTAAGCCCATATCCTGGGGATGATGGTGACATACCCAGAAGTCATGCAATCCATCCTGCCCAACAGGGTTCCCTATTTGAATCAATGCATAGACTCTCAGTCACCGGGAAGTAGGCCTAGCTCTATACATGGAGTGGGAATCAACTATAGGAAAAAAGCAGAGGAATAGAAGGCAGAATGGAAAAACAAAGAAACTGAAAAACAGCCACTCAACCATCAGCAGATTATGATGGTCCTTTGTCTCTTTTGATGAGAATTTTCAGATCCTTGAACGGTTCACGGGTTCAGGCTGCCCTGTGATAGGAGAAGAAACATATTATCCAGGAAATGTGTCCAACTGGGGAGGCCTTCAAGATTCACAGCAGTGGAGGTTGTTAAGATGATCTTGTATGGCCCCTTCCATTTTACCCCCAGAAAGTCAGTGCCCTGTGACTTCTAAGATTTTAAATAAACCATATCTCCAGGGTTAACTGATAGGAAAAAGATGGAAACTGTTTTGTTTGGCTTGGGGAGGTGTAAATTGGCAGAGTCAGATAATACCTTTTGCACTTGCCCCAAAGTGAGGGAATGCTTAGTCAGGGGTTAGTGTTCCAAGGCCATAAGATTATCAGCACTTAGGAAGGGCCTGCCTACATGAGTTCAAAGGGGCTAAGTCTGATATCTGTTTGAAGGGCCATGTGGACACAGAATAGGTCTACAGGGAGAAGTTGCACTCAGTCTTGATGGACTTCAAAGGTCAATTTAGTCAAGGTCTTTTTTAGAGTATGGTTCATTTTTTTCAACCTTGCCTTAGGACTGAGGGTGCCAGGCAGAATGAAGATGGTAAGCTGTGTCTAATGCCTTGGCATAGATCACTCCCTGAGCAATCTGGGAAGTGAATGGTGGACCATTATAACTTTTTAAGGATCGAAGGAGCCCAATCTGGGAATGATCTAACTCAAAAGTACCTTAGTCCCTTTCATGGTTTTTTCAGTATGGCAAGGGAAGCCTTCTACTCAGTTTGTAAAGGTGTCTATTAGCACCAAGAGAAGCTTCAGCATCCTGCAGCATGGCATATGTGTAAAATCTCATTGCCAGTCCTCACCTGGGAAGTTCCCTCAATTTTGGGCAGGAGTAAAGAGAGATGGAAGTCTTATTGTTCCTTCCAGGTTGGCTTGGGCACATATAGAGCAAGCCTTGCAAACCCGCCTACTTATTTTTAGCATTCTAGGCCACCTTTCACGCCTTCTCTTAGAAGGCCTCTTAGGCAGGTGACCATATGTTCCCTTTTCTCCTGAGCAATATCATCAGGATAGTCCCAGGAGGGATTGGATGGAGGGATAGTGATCACCCTGGGTGGATAGCCTGGGCCAGTCACGGGCCTGGCTAGGTCATCTTTTTATTTCTGGGCATCATCCCATATGATTATTTTTTCCTCAATAGAAAACGAAGTAGAAATAGGAAACAGAGTGAAATCCTTCTGTAAATTCGGTGGGGTCCCCCAAGTAGCTGCCCAATTTCTCTTTATTTTTGAAAAAGGAACATGAACTTGGGTGTTCCCCCCTCTGGGATCAGGGACTTTTCTTAGAGGGAGCGTCAGAGCAGACTGAAGGTGACTTGGGGCTGGGGCTGCTAAAAAGGGAGTCCCCTGTTTGGTATTTTAGGGCCTTAGAATCAGGTTCAGGAGTGGGTATGAGGGAAGGTAAGGGATTCAGAGAAGCCCCTTTGGGGTCTGGGTAATGAGGGGGCAAACTGGGATAAAGTTTTGGAATAGGAGGAACAAGAGGTTCAAGAGTAGTGGTTGGAGATTGAGATTTAATCCCCTACGTGATTGGATCATCTAGAACGTCTGGTTCAGGTTTGATGCCTTGTCAAATTTGGGGAGTTCAGGACCAAATTGAGGGCACATAAGGAGCATTTTACGAGAACTACAGAGGTTAGGGTCTTGAGAAAGAGCCATAAAGTCTTGAAGATAGGGGACTTTGGTCTGTTTAACCTTTCTCTGGCCAAAAAAAAAAATCTAAATGTAGAATAGTATTGTTGTTAAGAGAGCCATCGACAAGCCATTTTTCCTGGTCCTCTAGGATATATTATGACCAGGCTGTATTACAGAAAAAAGATGAGACACTTTCTCTTAAGGTCTCCCTTCCCAAATTTTCCCAATGCCTTAAGAGGCAACCAAGGGGAGAATCCTCTGGAATAGAAATATACTGTCCCTTGTCTAAGATCCCATGGCTACTCACTGCCTCTTCTGTGTCTCAAAGTGGGGGAGAAAAAGAGAAGAAGGAGAAATGAGAGGCATCCCTCTCAAGACGCCAAAAACCATCTCACCTGACTGCCTAGAAGTCAGAGAGACCCACAATGCTGCTGTGGGTTATCTATGCACCTGGAAGGGTTCAGCAGCAGGACACAGACAAAGGAAAGGGTATAAGGAGAGACAGAGAGAGATGCCTACCTGTTGGCTAGGAGAAGATCTGACCTTTGGGTAAGTCCCTGGTTTTGGAGCTAAAATGAAGAGGATAATGAGGTTCAGGAGTAGGGTTGTCAGGAAAGAATTTATGAAACATATATTCTCTTAGTCAAGAGGGCTTCATTGATGCAAAAGCAGTGGGCTAGACCTTAGCTAGTAGTACCAGCTTGGATGACAGGGGCTTGCTTTTGTACACAAATCTTGGACACTCAGCCAGGGGTGGGGTATGCTTCTGGGTGGGCAGTTAACCACAGGGAAGGGGAAGCAGCTGTGCTGGGTACTTTTAATCACAGGGAAGGGGAGACAGGAAAAGGGAAGCAAGTATGTTTTGTTAATATATACAGCCCCCTGTTACTAGGTGGATTTAGATTTAGGCAAGGCTCCTATTGTTGCTGGGTAGAAATCAGCCTTATCAGTATACAGTAGCTTTTTCAATTGGCTGAAATTGTGGGCTTTGATTCCTCTCTGTATTTATTTTCATATATACTTTCTTTAGACAGATAGCATAGTAGATTGAAAACTGGATGAGAAATCAGGAAAATCCTTGACCTACAGTTGTTCTTAATCAGCAAATCTAATGGCCTTTTCTCAATCTATCTTTCTTGGCCTCTCTGAAGCCTTTGACACTCTCATACTTTTTTTCCCCTCCTCTCTTCTCTTTTTATCCATCATGCCCCAGGAACCTCTTTATCCTGCAAGATCACATCAATCCTGCTTGTATTCATACCTCATCAATACCCTCTGCCCTTGGGGTCCTCTAGAGGGTGGATCATCAAGCTCCTCACCAAACCTCTATTTGAGGAGCTCATCCAAGCCAGTCATCTCTTAATCTCCTGCCCTGTGGCATTCCTTAGGGCTTCTCTATTATCCCTTTGCACCCTGGTACCTTTCTTCTCATTCCCCTGCTTTTCAGCTTCCTTTTTCTATTGTCTTCCCTCATCTCCATTATATTATAAGCTTCTTGAGGGCAGGGCTTCATTTCTTTTCCAAATTTGTGTGGCCAGCACTTAGCACAGCATTAGGCACATAGAAGGAGCTTAATAAACTTATGTGCACTGATTGATCTCATCAATGCCTATAGATTCAATTATCATCTCTTTGTTGATGATTCCTTAATCAATTTATCCATCCTTAACATCTCCCCTAATTTATTCTCAAATCTCCAGCTGTCTGTTGGGCATCTTGAACTGGATGTTCAATAGGCATCTTAAACACAATATGTCCAAAACTGAAAACAGTGTCTTTCCTTCCAAATTGTCTCCTCTTCAATTTTCCTATTACTGTGGAGGACCCCAGCATTTTTCCAGTCACCTCAGCTCGCAATCTAGGGGTCATCCTCAACTCCTCATTCATTTGCTCCCTCCCCAAATCTGACAATTCTACCTTTGTAACATCTCTTGTCTATGACCCTTCCTTTCCTCTGACACTGTCACTACCTTACTCTATGCCATCCTTACTTCAAGATTACTGGAATAGCCTGCTGATTAGTCTCCCTGCCTCAATTCTCTCTTTACTCCATTCATCTTCCATTCAGTTGCCAAAATGGTTTTCCTAAATCACAGTTCTTGTGATTTAGGACTCTATTCAATAAATGCCATTGGCTCCCTATCCTCTCTTTTGTTGTTAAGTTGTTCAGTCATTTCAGTTGTGTCCAACTGTTGTTCAGGCCATAGAACTAGGAAATGACTGTGGCTGGATTTGAATTCAGGTTTTTTTTCTGACTCTAGGTTCAGTCTCTTATCCACAGTGCCATCTACCTGACTAGGATCTCATTTGATCCTCACATTAACACTGAAGTAGGTACTATTATTATAATCCCCATTTTACAGATTAATAAATTGAGGCTGACTTGCCCATGTTTACATAGGTGACTGAGGCAGAATTTGAGCTTAGGTCTTCTTGACTTCAAGTACAGTGCTCTCTCTATTACTTCACCTAGTTTCCTCATATATAGGGAATGAAAGATAACCAGTCTCTGTAACAGTACAGTACTACATTAATATTTCAGTGATTTTTTTAAAAAAGGCTATAAACACCTATAAATGTGGAGAAGGAAATGGTAAAGCATTCCAGTATCTTTGCCAAGAAAACCCCAAAATGGGGTCATGGAGAGTTAGACACAACTGAAATGACCATACAACAGCAATAAAAAAACCTATAAATAAGACATACTTTCACCTTCTCCATAGAAAGCAGGTGGATTATAGGTATGGTATATTACTGAGTCTCATACTGTCACTGTTATGGTTTATTTGGATTAATTGATTTTTCCTTTTTACAAGGAATGGTTCTCTAAAGGAAAGGTGGATTAGGAAGTGACAAAGGTGAAAAAGGAAAAAAAAGTCAAGATAGCTATTTTTAGTGAAGGTCTCTAATCTTTGGGGTGGAGGGGAGGGAGCAGATTCTTTATGGATTTTTTTTTGTGGAAATCTATGGATAATAATCGCACAAGTTGAGGATATATAGAGCAGTAGTGATTGGCTCTGGGGGAGGTAATACCACATAGAGGAAGTAACATACACCAAAGTGGAACTGACTCAGTCTTCTATTTTTTTGGAACAAATTTCAGCTATAATTACAGCTTCTAGTTGTTACAGTTTTATTCCTTTTAATAGCCAACATATCTGTATCTGGAACACCAATCTGCTTCAAACCTCAGGATAACCTTTCTCCACTCCTTCTACCCCCAACCAAAGGTGTGCTAATAAGTATTTAGCAACTATCTCTCCAGAAAACAAACAAACATAAGTATCCATTACATACTAAAGTTTAATTTGTGTTATTAACATTTTATCCATCGCTTTCCTAAGACTAGATAGTTAACAAAACAATAAACTAAAAGTATCTTTTCCAAACTTCTGTGTTTCACATAGACTTTCTGTGTCCCACATTTTTCTATTGTTTTCTCTGACCAAGGAGTATTTGGCCTCTTCTGAAAGACGACATAGGACTACATTTATTGCTATTGTTCAGTCCTTTAAGATATGCCCAACTTTTTGTGACTCCATTTGGAGTTTTCTTAATAAAGATACAGGAATGGTTTGTCATTTCCTTCTTTAACTCATTTTACAGATGAAGAAACTGAGGCAAACAGGGTTAAGTGACACAGCTAGAAAGTGTCTGAGGCTGGATTTGAACTCATGAAGATGAATCTTCCGGATTCTAAGCCCAGTGCTTTATCCACTGTGCCACCTAGCTTCCTCTACGCTATTTAAAAGAATGAAAGGCCTTAATGCTGCCTGGCCCTTTCACACAGAGATCCAAGAGACACTGTTCCATCCTATGATGGTTTCCTGGGTTGGCCTCTCTCCTTTCTTCTTCTCCCCTGCTGAATTCATATCCTAGTGGCCTTCTGCCACTATTTCTGCCTTCACTATATCACATAATGGTCTCTAGTTTGTTGGGTGGATCCACTACTGATATCTATAAATAAGAGTTACACAAATTGAGGAAATTTGAAGGAGAAATGATTTGCTCTGGTGAAGGCAATGCTTACATAGAAGAAGTAACCTCTTTACCACAGTGCCACAGGAGGGTACCAACTTAGTTCTCCCTATTTTTCTCATCAGAAACAGTTTTGGCTATTATTGGCTCTGAGTATTTAGTACTCTTACCATTTCTAGTCAAAAGATCTACATCAGGAGTACCAAATTGCCTCAGTTCCCAGACAGCCTTTTCCAACTATCCCCAGCTCTATATTTTTTCTGATTTAATTTCCACTCAAATAAAGTTTTGTCTTTTTTTTCCCCTAACTCTTCCCTAGACTTTCTGAGCACTGCTTTCTTCTATTCTTTTCTCAGATCCAGAACCATCTGAGCTCTCCTCAAGAAGTCAGGGAGGAATTTCTAATTTACCCAGCAGCAGCTAAGCATGGCACTCATAGAACACACCTAAAGGCCTTGGAAATATATTTTTTTTTACTTCATGGATTCCCCAGACCAAAGAATCTGTCATCCAGCCAACATCTGATTGGTGGTGGGCCTCTTTACACTTTACTAAGGTGACTCTGGGACCACAGACAGCCTGGACTTCAAGAACCCAGGGTCATCTTCATATCATGATGAAGCATCAGCAAGTTTTTGCACAATTTGATTTCCTCAAGTCAGTTGCCTGCAGAACAGTGCTTCTTCTGTAGGAGTCAGGCAGTATGTTTTATCATGCACACAGAAGTCAATGGATGTGGAGAATGGGAAGTAGACTCATTGAGAAAAGGGTGATATTTTATATTTGATGTTGGTACAATAAATTTGGGAGTGAGGAATAACCCAGAGTTGGAAACCCTGGGTTCAAATCCTACCTGTGACACTTAGTATCTCTGGGCAAGTCACTTCCCCTTCCCTGGACCCTATTTCTTTTACCTGTAAAATTAGAGGGTTGGAATGACGCTCCTATATCTATGGTCCTAAAACCTCAAATTTAAAAAAAGAAAAACAAACTCCTTCAGCAGTCCCTTGTTCTTCCTCCCTTGATCTTTTCTTTCTCTAACTGACCTCAAACCAGGGAATCTTTGAACTGGGCTAGTCACTGGTTGTCAAGTTGAGATATTCTGACTCCCCTGAGCCATCTAAAACTAGAGGGACAAGGCCTGATTCCCATTTGTTCAGCAGAGAGAAGCTTGATATTTTCCCAAAGGATATTAATGAGGTAACTAAGGCAGAAACAGATACAAAGAAAATATAAAAGGCCAGAAATAACTGGAGGTAACAGCATACAGATTACTTAGCTAATACCCAAGTACAAATTGACTTGGCAGACACAGAGCCCATTTTCCCATTCCTTGTCTAGCTTAACTGAAAGGAAAAGGATTTTTGTTGACTTGGTTAAAATAATTTTTGAGAATCATAACACCCCAAGGTCTTAGAGGAATGGTGAGGTTGGGAGCAAAAACTATCCCAGCTTGTCCCAGAATTCTGTGAAGGCCCAATAGAGCTGGGGAAGCTCAGAGGGGAAATTAAGGCAGGAGATGAAACACTGCTTAGTATGTTAATACCTGTACCTTTGAATTTCCCTCACACTGCCAGTGGATTTCAGGAAAATGCTCTATTTAGCCAGGGAGAGGCTTACAGCTGAATGATTTTCTATTTATTTGGATTACTCTCATGTAAACAATGAAAACACCATCAAGAGAGAATTACAGTAGTTTCAAACTTATGAAGTAAAGCCTGTCAATGGCAATTGGGCTTGGCCAGGCAGACTCAGGAAAGGGAGAGGAAGTGGGAATTTTACAATAGTGTCTGTGTTTGATAAGAGCCAGAGCAAAGGAGAAAGATAAAGGTGGAAGAAAGCAGAGGTTGTGGTGCCTTCCTCAAGGAAAGGGTAGCAACAGACACCAGATTCCTTCTGTACCATTTCCCTCTTCAGATCTATTTGCCACAAAGCTGACTCTGGATTTATGCCTCTTTTTGTTTCCTTATTGTGACAGAGGACTGGACAATAGAAGCCTAGGTCTTGCCCCTATTGGCCAGCTCCCCTTTACTGTCATTCCACTGTAATTTTCATTTTATATTCCAGAAACAAGAAAATCATAAACTTATAGAATTTTAGGACTGGAAGGGGAAAAACATGGTATAGTAAAATTGAACTTGTAGTCACAGGACCTGGATTTGAATCCTGGCTTTTTTTTTTCCTAGTTGTTATCTTGGGCACATTATTTAGCCTATTTTTGACTCTGTTTCTTCATCTGTAAAAAAGAGATTGGACTAGAGGGCATCCCAACTCTACATGTATGGCTTAGAAGCCATCCAGGTGAGCTCTCATTTTGTGGATGAATGAATCAAGTGGTATCAAGATAAATGACTTGCCCAAGGTCCTTGTGTTTCATGTGAAAATTCTTGATTATTGAGGCATTGTGGCAAAATAAATAGAAAGCCAGCCTTGAATAAAGAAATACCTGGGTTCAAGTCTTGACTCTGATACTTATTGGCCATGTGATCCTGAGTAAGTCATCTAACTTCGTATACTAGAGTATATTAGGGGAACTAATGTACCTGTCCATGACTGGCTACTACTGGAACATCACTGCTAAAAAAATGTGTTTTTTTTAAAGTTTATGTTGTTTTCTTTTCTTTTTTTTGTTTTAAATCGAAATCTTCTCCCTCCCCTTTTCCCTTTCCTATGTATTGAGAAGGCAAGAAAAATGGAACCCATTACAAATATGTATAGTGATGCAAAACATATTTCTTCAAAGAACTTTGAATAAACTAAGATGATCACTGTAGAAGACCAGACCAATATAGGACATATGCTAGAAGGAGAAGGTAGGAATTTCACAATGGTAAAATATCTCTAAGCAAGTTGGAGCTGAGGACAAGCAGAGTTGTACTGCAGCTTGCTATGCTTTAGGCTTCCTTTTTTTACTTTCTATCCTCAACCATTGAACAGAAGCCCTCAGTGGCATCTGCCTCAGTGATGTTCTCCAGGCCACTTGCGGCATAGTAGAAAGTACCCTGGTTTTGCTAAGAAGTTTTGAACTCAAATTCCACTTCTGGCATTTATGGGTGAGCATGGGTAAGTCAACTTGTCTCTTTGAGACTCGATTTCCTTGTCTGTAAAATGGGCCATATTAGCTCCTAATGAGTCAGCATTATTAAATGGCAGTCAAAATATCTGATGTAATATAATTATGAGGGGCACAGCTTTCAGGAATGGGGAGATGAGCATCTAACTATACTTTGAATGCAGATCTCATCCTAAGTACTCAATTCTGAGCACCACAATTTAAGAATACTGATGTCAAAGATTGCCAAGAGGAGGTCAATGAGGATGGTGAAGGGCTTTTATTTCATGACATATATGGACTAGTTGAAAGAACTATGCATTTTAGACTGAATAAGTAAAACTCAGGGAGGACGTAATTGTTGTTTTCAAGTATTTGAGGGGCTGTCATGTGGAGGGGCTTTTAGCCTCATTCTATTTGGCCCTAGATGACAGAACGAGGAGCCCTTCATGGAAGATGCAAGAGGAAATTTTAGTTTTATTGTTAAGAAAATTTGCTAACAATTAGAGTTATTGAAAAGTTGAATAGCTTCATTCAAGAGGCTACTTGGAGATCTTCAAGTAGCAGATAGATGTCAACTTGTTGGCTTGTTATAGTGTTGCTGTATGGTACAGTGGTGTTTTATACATATACATATATATATATATATATGTGTGTGTGTGTGTGTGTGTTTGTGTATATATATATATACACACATACATATATGTGTATGTATATACATATATGTGTTTGTGTGTGTGTGTGTGTATATATATATAATATATTATATATATATATATGCACACATACATATATGTGTATGTATATACATATATGTGTTTGTGTGTGTGTGTATGTATTATATATAACCATAATACTCACCCCACAGAGTTGTTGTGAGGTTCAAATGTGATTATGCATATAAAATCCTTTGTTGACATTAAAGTGCTATGTAAATGTCAGTTGTCATGGCAATCAGAATTAGAAAATTTGAGTTCTCATGCTGACATGTCCATGTAATCTTGAGCCAGTCATTTATTATCTCACAGCCTCAGTTTACTTATTTATAAAATGAAAATAATTATAAAACCTCATAAGATTGTTTTGAGCAAGAGATTTTTTAAAGTTAAAGTGCATATAAATTCTATTTTATTATTATTATTATTATTATTATTATTAGTGTTGTTAATACCTTATCTAAGAATCTGTAGCTTTTTATTTTCTCACTGCTACATATGCACAAAAATTTATATGAGCCTTGGCCCATATTATTTATCATTTATCATTTCCAAAGCCAAAGACAAAGCTTGACCAACTTCAACCTTCTCTTCTGGTCTGGCCATATTCAGACCCAAAGTCTTCTAACTGCAGTCTAGTTGAATGTTTCAGTGACTTAACTCTCCCTGACTTGCTACCAAGACTGACGTCATCTAACTCACACCTAGTGTCCAATCATACTGGCTCCCCCTCCTCACTCATCTGGAATTCGTGTATTGTATTCTTGAGAAATTAATCTTTAACTTTCCTGACCAGTCACACAGTTAACTTGGTACCAAACCTCATTCCTTACTCCTCCATGCTGTAGAATTTTGCATGTCTCGGATACCCTGACATTTCTGTTGCTATCATAATTCCCATATTTACTCATTTCCTCCTGGTCAAAAAGCATCCCTAATGTTCTTTCATGGAACTTTTGATCAATACCTCTCTTCTTTCAAAGATGATATTCATGTCTTCTTCTTTGAAGGAAGCACTTGACAAAGTTCTACCTGAGACCAAAAGATGATAAAGGGTCATATATTTAGCATAGGAAGAGAAATAAGGTCATTTAGTTCAACCTTCTCATTTAATTTTGTAAAATAAGAAACTGTGATCCAGAAAATTTGTGACTTGCCCAAGGTCACCTAAATATTAAGTGGCAGCTCTGCGATTTGAACTCAGATCATCTGTTTCCAAATCCAGTTGCTTTCCTCATTGTATCATACTGTATCACTAAGACTGTTAATCAAGTGTGATAATTGCATGTTGTGGCCAACTCTTCATGACTCAGTTTGGGTTTTCTTGGCAAAGATACTGGAGTGGTTTACCATTTCCTTTTCCAGATCATTTTACAGAAGAGGAAGTGGGGCAAACAGGATTAAATGGCTTGACTAAGGTCACATACCTAGTAGGTATCTGAGGCCAGATTAGAACTCAGGTGGAAGAGTTGTATTATTTCTAGGCCTGGCACTCTACTGTGCCATGAAGGTGCTGGATACCTTAGATTAAACTTTAACAATAAGAAAAAATATGTATAAATACTATGCCTTTACATGAAACAAAACATAATATAGATGATCAAAATGTGTGTGTTGGGGAGAAAGGCATTATGGGTACTTGGACACACTGGCCTACCTAAAAGAAGAAAGGCTGTTTAGTTCTCTATTTTTTATTTTTATTTTTCACTTAATGGTATTTTAATTTTTTCCAAATTACATGTAAAGATAGTTTTCGACATTCATTTCTGTAAGATTTTGAGTTCCAAATTTTTCTTCCTTCCTGCCTTCCCTCCCCAAGACAACAAATACAGGTTATACATGTACAATCATGTTAAACATATTTCCACGTTAGTCATGTTATGAAAGAAGAATCAGAATAAAAGGGAAAAACCATAAGAAAGAAAAAAATACCCAAAAAATAAAAGTGAAAATAGAATGCTTCAATCTGCATTCAGACTCCATAGTTCTTTCTTCGGATGTGGATAGCATTTTCCATTATGAGTCTTTTGGAATTAGGACTTTTAGATCTAAAGTACACCTCTCTCTCTCTCTCTCTCTCTCTCTCTCTCTCTCTCTCTCTCTCTCTCTCTCTCTCTCTCTCTCTCTCTCTCCAGATTGTAATGGATGTGAAAGGATGTGATATGAACTCTGGGGTGAAAATGATGGCAGAAAAAATGTTGGCTCATTAGCAGAGGAAACATCAATATGATGATTATTAAAGGTTTTTCAGAAATAGGACTTATTTGAACTAGATGAGGAAGGAATTACAACGAACTGAAAATGACAGATTTTTATCTTGTGAATCCTTATGCTTTCAAATCCTTGCACAGAAGGATGATATTTTAGTGACACCTCTATATAGTACCTTCTCCTCAGTCACCTTCATTTGCTGAGTTTTCAGCCAATCTTTACTGCTTCCTGAACAACTAAAATACAGATTTATAACAAATCTTTATCTTCTTTCTAAAGAAAATATTAAGAAGAGGGCTCAGATATTCCAATTATTTAAAACCTTAATTAGTTATTGAGATTAAGTCTCAGAAGATGTGTTGGTTATGCCATTTACCTATTTGTTACACAATCTTACTAAATGACAAATTTTAAAATTAGCCTGTCTACACACACACCTCTTCTCTTTCAAATGGACAATTCCCAACCTCCAAGAGCAGCAGAGCCTCAGGCTCCAAAATGTTTTGACAATTCAAAACTGCAAAGTGGAATCAGTTCCTTAGGATTTTATAATGAGCTGCTTGTGATGTCCTTATTGAAGGCATGTCTGAAATGAATAGGAGAGAGCTTGTAACAGCTCCCATTCTGTACAAAAGACTCATTCACACAGGAGCAAATGGGATTTGCAACTGCAGATTTTCTGAAAAAAAAATCACATTGAAACAGCAGGACTTCTAAATAGAAGGCACCTTATAACTATAGTTCTAAAATTAAACCTCATTTAAACTGCATTCATACTAAATGGAAACCATACAGAGGCTGTTTTGTATATTAAATCCACATTCAGATCATTGTTATTCTAAGAGTAAAATCATTTATGTAATTCCAGTCAGGTAATGAAGACTAATGTGTAGGTATTTGCAGTAACTGTAGTGGATTATTATTATTTTTTGCTTCTATTTCACAGCATAAAGTGACATCAAACTTAATAGTTGGAGGGTGGGGTAGGAAATTGATTGTTAAAAATCCTTTTATGTGATAGCCATTCCTGTAAAAAAGATTCCTGTGAATTGTCAATTCAATGGGAGTCAACATGATGAGATGGTAACTCCCCCAAAGGCAACCTGATCTTGTTTCATTTAATAGACTATTATCCAGAAAAAGGGAGGTTATAGTCCTACTATGTTCTGAGATAGTTGTATCATAACTTTGGTATTGTAGTCAGTTCTGGTGCCACATTTTTAGAGAAAGACTTAAAATGAGATTCACCAGGACAAAGAGGAGACTTGAAATGATGCCATTGTGAGGAAAAGATGAAGAAGCTAAAGATTTTTTAACCCAGAGAAAAGACATCATCTCAGGAGTATAATATTTTATGTATCTCCAAAAAGCAGAATGCCTGCCAATGTTTTAACTCAAAATTAGGAAGTACTGCTTCATAACAGGGCTATATGAAAATGGAATGAGATATCTCATAAAAATAAGGAGGTGCCCATCCTTGGAGGTGAACAAGTAGTCACTGGATGATCACTTTTCAGTAGAACTGTAGGAAAGATTTCCATGCTGGAGAGGTAATTGGTTTAGATAATCACTGAAATGCCTTCTGTGTTCTATAATGTAACCTTCAGGGGCAGGTAGGTGGCACAGTAGATAGAGCACCGGGCCTGGAGTCAGGAGGACCTGCGTTCAAATTTGGCCTCAGACCAGATTCTTGACACTTACTAGCCGAGTGACCCTGGGCAAGTCATTTAATCCCAATTACCTTCCACACACACACACACACACACACACACACACACACACACTCTAAATGAATTAACATAATGTAACCTTTAGTAATTTAAAATGCAAACATCATACTTGGTAAAGTTAACATACTAAAATATCAACAACTATTATTCATATGAATAAGTTTATCAGTTCCAAATGACAGAAATTTGAAGGAATTACACATAGGATAGATAAATTTTGATGTTGAGGAGAGAGGAATCTTCTGGAAAGTGGGGTCTTGTTTGAAAAAGCAGAACTAGATTCTACAGGGGTAGAGGGTTCTATGCAACCAGGGAGGACCAAGTACCATGGGGACCTGTTAGTAAAAGTCATAATAATAATAAAAACTATAAAATCATATAATAATGATGTTATACATATTTATTGTAGTATTATAACTTACTGTATTATTATTATTGCATTACACATAACTTATTGTAGTATTATAACTTATTATAGTATTATTATTATAGCAATAAGTCTGTCACTGTTCTAAGTGCTGGAGATACGAAGAAAGGTGAAAGGTCCCTGCTTTCAAGAAGCTGATAGCCTAACGGGAGAATCAGTATGTAAATAACAACATACAAAGAAGATATATACAGGATAAATTTGAAATAAACAATAGAGAGAAAACACTAAAATTAAGGTAGATCAGGAAACATAGAAGGTAATATTTTAGGTAGGACTTAATGGAATTAAGGGATCTGTAAATAAAATAGAAATATTAAATAGCCAATAGTAGAAGTAGGGCAGGGAAGACAAATGCCATTGTCAGAAGAAAAGAATCATTGAAGATGATATACATTACAGTTACAGATAAACATGGGGATATGTGATTATATAAGTTGTCCCAGAAGTTTAGTTCAGTTTTAAAGTTTAGTAGTTTAAAATTGCACTGAGTCTCTCTCTCTCTCTCTCTCTCTCTCTCTCTCTCTCTCTCTCTCTCTCTCTCTTCTCTGTGTGTGTGTGTGTGTGTGTGTGTGTGTGTGTGTGTGTGTGTATGCATGCATTCAGACTGAATCTTTTGCCTAAGTTTAGTACTCTTTATACTATACAATTTGGCTGCTTTGGTTCAAGGAGCCAAATGGTGCAGTGCAAAGAGGGATAGACTTAGTGTCAAAGGGCCTCAATTTGAACCCAAGTTCTGATATGTACTGACACTGTGGCCACATGAATAAGTTACTTAATTTCCTTGAGACCTAGTTTACTCTTCTAGAAAAGGAGGGTCATAATTCTACTATCAACTTCATAGATTTGTTGTCAGAAAGATAGTTCATAAACTATAAACTATAAAAGATAAATTACATAAAATCTTCTAGGAATATATTATAGTAATTTATACCTTTATCTCTTGGTCAGACACCTTTATTGGGTTTTTATTGTTCATTCAAAAGCAATAAGAAACATCATTTCATGGAACACTGGAACATATCACCTTGAAGTACCTATAATGACCATAAACAAAAAAAAGAATTGTCATGAAGATAATTGTAGTTCATGTGCCAAATCAATTGTGCAAATTAAATGAATATTTAATAGATCCAGCAGCACAAAGATCTATATCTATATACACAAATATATGTATGTACACACACACGCATACATATATATTTGTACATAGTACTATCTATCTATGTATCTATCTAAATAATTATTCAGGATCAGAAAACAAGAGCCCATTGTCAAATACTACACAGAAGTGTTTTCTCCTATAGACACAGGCACCTAATCACATAAAGATAAAATGAAATTGAGAATATTTTAACAAAGAAAAGAATTTGATATTAAGAAGTCATTTCTGAATAAACTATCTTTGCACACTGACTTTTAAATATGAAAATCAAGTTAATTTGAAGAACAGATGAAAATGGGAAGATATTCTACACATTTAAAACAACTCTAAATTGACCTATTCGAATTAGAATTTTTGTTGAAGAATGGGAAATGGATAAAAATTTGATATCAACATGAACCACCACTATTTTTTAAGAGATTTAACTAGTGTAAAGTAATCAGTGTAATGAAGAAGCATAAAGAATGATTAAATATTATAATGAAGAAATTATCATACAAATATGAAAATAAATAAATTATAGTTAGTATGAATTATAATTTGTCTTATAAATGTTATTATATAATATAATAATTATTAAAAATGTAATATGTAATAAAGAAATAAAATAATACCTAAATAAATAAATGATAAAGGAATTTCCTTTCCTAATCAACAGTTGATTGCCTGGCCAAACTGGTTTAAAATATAAATTTATTTGCAAAACCTTATAGAGAAGATAAGTTGATTATGAGTGACATCACTTCATAAAATACCAAGAAGGATTGAAGAGAAAAAAATAGCTTCCTGACTCTAACATGAAACCCAGTTAAACCAGATAATCCCCGAAAAGTTTAAGATAAAACTGAAAGGATAAAACAAACAGTTATTTTTTTAAAAATGTCAACATTTCCACAACTCTTTTCTCCATCAATGAAAATTGAACCATCACACATGAATTCTAACATTACACTCAGTCCCTAGTGTTATACACAGAAATTGAATTGGCAATAAAGAAATCAAAGAAATAAAAGACAGTAATATCTGACTCACAAAACACAAAGTAGGCTGATGATGCGAGTAATGAAATTTTAAGGGCATTGATGAATTAATTCTCAAGATATTTTAAAGAATAAAATATATTAAATGACAGAAAAAAATCATGGATGTTATTAACAAAGAAAAGAGTCAATAAAGAAGACTGCAGTTAACACTTCTCATCTTTTAAAAAAACAACTTTCATGAACATAAAATGAAAAATAACAATAAATTTAAAATTTTCACAACAATGGTCTGCTCTTATATCAAATGTATCCTTAGTGAAAATATGGGAAAATGATACAAATTTTTTTAAAAAAATGTTATTTTTGTAGTAGGACATAACTTTATAGTCACACTAAAACTGCAGTGAATATAGGAGCCAACTGTAAACAGTTTTTATTGACTACAAAAAAACCCTAAATGATTTAATAAAGAAAAATGAAGACATTAAGACTTTTCTCCAACAAAGTCTTTGTCATCATATATTAAGATCACAATATTCCTTCATAAAATAACAGTGATAACTTTCTTCAATGATCAAGGATATATATATATTTTTCAAAGATGTTTGCTGTCACTGTGGACTGTAGTTAGTCCAAATAGAAGGGACATTTCTTATAGATGATGAAATCCTCTAGATATTTCTGTTCTTAAATGTTATATTGATTGTGTCAGGTCCTGATACACTGAAAAGGGCCCTAAATAAGATTCTCAAACACTAAAGATTTCAACTTAACACTTCATGGGCACTCTTATCTCTCTATACTATCTCACTTGGTAAACTCATTGACCACCATGGAGTCAATTATTATTTACTAACGATTGTTAAATCTACTTATCCATCCCTAACTTCTCTCCTGACTCCCAGTCTCACATTTCCTATTGTCTATTGGATATCTCAAGCTAAACTAGACATTTTGAAAACTGAAGTTATTATATTTCCTCACAAAGAGTCCCCATTTCTGAACTTCCATATTACTGATCCACAAAAATGGAGGAATAAGAGAAAGAAATAGAGTCCAGCTCTCCACCCTTCCCCACACCTTCCACTAACAAAGATTTGGAAAGAGCAGCAGGCCACAAAATGATAAGAAAGTAGCAGGAGAAATTACAATTTTTTCCCCACAGCCCAGGTTAGAACAAGGAGATTGAAAATTATACCAAAAGGAATAGTCAGGAGAGTGCTGCATGTAGCCAAAAGTTTGATGGGACTGAACTGGGGTGTGAAGTGCATACTAGGGTATTTTTTGAGAGAATAAAGCAAAAAACAAAAGCAAGCATAATTAAGGCAAGTTGGTATTATGTGTTCCTCAAGGCTGTTTGTTTCCTTCCAATATTCTTTCTACTGGAATTAATACGTGTGATTAAAAGCAAACAAACAAAACCTCTCCACTTTTCAATTTAGAAGTCATCTCTCATAGTCTTGAAGAAGGAAACTACAGATGTGACAGAGGCTGCCATGATCCCACTAGTTCTTAGTGAATGAGTACTACATTTCCCTTTTCCTTCCCTTGTTTTCTTGGAAAGTTCTGCCAAAAACTCCCATTATATGCTACATGTGAAAATCTCTGGCCTCTCACAATGAGGTCTGCTCTCCACTTTATTTTCTTTTTTCCCAATCTCAGAAGAATTACAAATCTCAGGGTCTTTGAGATCAGTCAACTCCTCAGCAGAGATTATCATATGACCCAACCCAACCCAACCCAAAATTAAATCCAAAACAACAACAGCCAGAAAGAATTTGAAGAGAATTTTAGAAAATTTAAATGTGATGACCATTTGTGAAAGAATAAAAAGGAGTATTTATGTTTCTCAGTTCTGCATGACACTTCTACAAAAATTTACCATGTATTAGAACATAAAAACATCACAAACAAGTGAAGAAAAGCAAAAATATTAAACATCTTTTATCAACCACAATACAGTAAGATTATAATAAATAAATGACAAATGAAGAAAGAAATAAAATTGTTTGGAGACTAAATAATGTAATCCTAAATTTGAAATGTGTCTAAGAATAAATCATAAAAAAACCCCATGTAATTACATTAAAAGTAATGCCAATGGTCTCACAATATATTAGAAATTTTGGGATGCAGCCAAAGCTATCTTTTGAAGAAAATGTGTGTCTCTAAACACTTTCCTTAACAAAAGAAAGGGAAAAAAATCTGATCGTTGGATTAAACATATAACAACAACAACAACAATAACAACTAGGAAACAAACAAAGTAATGGTCCCTAATTAAACACCAAAATAGAAATTCTGAAAATCAAAGAAGAATTTAGAAAAATTGAAAATCTACATACTAGGAACATATGTGCTATATATTTCCAGTTTATTATATGATATTTCACATGTGTTTAATCATCCAGTCTTTGGTAGGTTATGTCATTGTTACAAGTATCATAGAAAAGACAAATCCTTCCTTTATGATTCGTAATCTACAGCAAACATACAGCAAAAATAATGTTTCATGAATCAGATAAAAAATAAGAGATCTATCTGTCTATCTCTCTATTATTTGTTTTCCTATACATCCATCTTGGATATATCTATTCTTTAAAGGCAAGGTACATTTTATAAATTTACCTAAGAGATGGTAGAAGTGTTTCAATCAGCTGGCAAGAAGACCATTTAACTTCTTCCTGAAGGTATCTGAAGTAATAAAGAGTTGAAGAGAAAGTTAAATTGAATTATAAAAAGAGCAATCCTGTTGCAAAGAACTTGAAGTAGTACCTTGTAGGGTAATCTTGTTTTGCCTAGATCTTTCCTAAGGTTTCCTTAAACACGAAAGTATAAAACAAGCCCAATTCTGAGTAAATGGCCCATGACAACAGGATGTGAGGCACTGAAATACTATATAATTGTAAGCAATGTTATTTGCTAAAATATCTGAATGCTAGGGTATGAATGACTCCCTTGACACTATTTTGCTCAGCAATTGAGTTCAAGTTTTCTATTTCAAGAATAAGGAAATAGAAAGAAGTGGTAAATTTATGTACATGTCAGTACCAGATAACAACACAGAAGGAAGAATGATTGGAGTCAGAGTGATCAAAAGATGTGTTCATGCTTAGAAATGAATAAACCAATTTGGAACAGCAGCATATTAGTTGAGCCTGGAGCCACATTTATTAGCTGAATTAAATTGTTAGCATCATGACTGGATCTACTGTATAGACTACTAGCCATCACAAAGACCAGAAGTTCAGCTAGGAAATTACTGCCTCACTTTTAACATTAGTAATTTTTATAGGTTATGGATTTGAGAGGGAATCTATATGCCATGTAGGCCACTCCTTTTTTTTTTAACAGATGAGGAAACAATTTCAGAAAGTTCAGTGATCTTTCTGTGTGGACTGAGGACCTCTGGACATCTCAGACTCCCTTTTAAGAGGTCTGCAAGGTGGAGTAGGAAGTTAGATATCTCAGTGGATAGAGTGTTGGAACTTAAATCGGGAAGACTCACCTTCTGGAGTTCAAATCTGGCCTCAGACACTTACTAGTTGTGTGACCCTGGCCAAGTTATTGTTTGCCTCAGTTTCCTCAACTATGAAATGAGCTGGAGAAGGAAATGGCAAACCACTCCAGTATCTTTGCCAAGAAAGCCCCAAATGAGATCATGAAGAGTTGGACATGACTGAAATCACTGAACAACAAAAAGGTCAAAACTATTTTCACAATAATACTAAGACATTTCAATCTCTAATATGGTAAGTATTTATAATGGTAATCCATATAAATTCTTTGGGGTAGGAGGTCCTCAATAATTTTTAAGAATGTAAAGGGGTATTATTAGTATGGGGGTAGAGCCAAGATGATAGAGTGAAACCAGCATTCTTGTTGAACTCTCCTGATACACTCCTCTATAATGACTTAACAAAAAATGCGTGTAACTGATTCTGAGTGGAAAAGTCAACAAAAAGTCATAGTGAGTCATTTTTCCAGCTTAGGAAAGCTTAGGAAGACAGAAAGAGAGCCTGCAGATAATAGGGTATAAACTGATTGGGAATGTAGGAAGGTAAAAGTGGCTGTGGATATTGGATTTGGTGGCAGCAATGACAGTGGTGCTGAGAATGCCCAGTGTCCAGAGTTGGTAAGGGTACTGTACACCTGGTGATAAAGAGTTTCTAGGGGACCTCTGTCGTAGTATGGGGTATGGGATTAGGTGCCATTTGGTAATCTATTGCCCATTACCCAATTCTGGGTCATAGTGCCAGGGTGGACAGGAGTAATTGTAGTCACCAGGAAGCAAGGGCCTTACCTAAGTAAGGACCAGAGTGTAGGCCAAGAGGTCTAGACTTCTCCCCAAATTATCTTACAGGCCCCTAGATCTAACTGTGAAAGCAACAGAATATCAAAGACTGAAGCTGAGGGCAGTCACCCCCAAACTCCCACATGTGAGTAAATGTCAAGTTCAGATTTACTGACATCAAGTTGAAAGTCAAGAAATTGAGTGGGAAAATGAGCAAACAACAACAACAAAAAGAACCTGATCATAACAATCTGCTACAGTGACAGGGAAACTCAAAACACAAACTCAAAAGAAGACAATGCCTTGAAAATGTCTTCAAGAAAAGCCTCAAAGAAAAAAATGAAGATTGAACATAAATCCAATAAGATTCCTTAGAAAACCTAAAAAAAGAGCAATTAAAAACCCAAAAAGTAGAGGAAAAGTTGGAAAATAAATGAGAACAATGCAAGAAAATTATGAAAAGAGAATTAACACTTTGGCAGAACAGACACACAAAATATTTCCTTAAAAATCAGAATTGGCCAAGTGGTGAGAAAAGGTACAAGAGCTCACTGAAGAAAATTACTCCTTAAAAATTAGATTTAGTCTATCAGAAGCTAATTACATTTATGGGACATCAAAAAACCCCAATGAAACAGAGTCAAAAGACTGCAAAAAAATAGAAGAAAGTGGGAAATATTTTATAGGAAAAACAATTGACCTGGAAAACAGATCAAGGAGAGATAATTTAAAAATTATTGGACTACCTGAAAACTAGGATGAAAAGAGCCTATACATCACATTGCAAGAATATACAAATAAAAATGCCCAAATATCTTAGAACCAGAGGGAAAAGTAGAAATTGAAAAAGAAAATCACCAGTCAGAACCAGAGGTAGCAAGGATCATGAGAAGTAAAATGGATAATTTGGATCATAAGAAATTAAACAGTTTTTGCATAAACAAATTAATGCATCCAGATAAAAAGGAAAATAGGAAACAGAAAAAAAAATTACAGCAAGTTTCTCTGATGAAGGTATCATTTCTCAAATATATAGGGAATGCAGCCAAATATATAAAAATATAAGCCATTTCCCAATTGATAAATATTCAAGGATATGAACAGACAGTTTTCAGAAGAAGAAATCAAAGTCATCATCAGTAGTCACAAAAAATGATCTGAATCACTATTGACTAGAGAAATGCAAATTAAAACAACTCTGAAGTACCACTTCAAACCTATCAGATTGGCTAATATGACAGAAAAGGAAAATGATACATGTTGGAGGGGATGTAGGCAAACACATAGTAACGAATTGTTGATGAAGTTGTGAACTGGTCCAACTATTTTGGAGAATAATTTGGAACTGTGCCCAAAGGGCTATAAAACTGTGCATACACATTGACTGAGCAATACCACTACAAAGTCTGTATCCCAAAGCAATCAAAGAAAAGGGAAAAGGACCTATTCATATGAAAATATTTATAGCAGCCCTTTTTGTAGTGGCAAAAAATTAGAAATTGAAGGGTTGCCCATCAATTAAAGAATGGCTAAATAAGTTGTTGTATATGATTGTGAGGGAATACTAAAATACTACAAGAAATGATGAACAGGATGATTTCAGAAAAACCTGGGAAGAACTGAAGCAAAGTGAAGAGAACTTTTTACATAATAATACCAATAATGTTAAGGATGATCAGTTGTGACTTAGCTCCTCTGATCAAGACAATGATCTAGTATAGTTTCAAAGGACTCATAAAGAAAAATGGTATGCACCTCCAGATAGAGAACTGCTGAATTCTGAGTGCAAGTTGAAGCATATGTTTTAATCTTCCTTATTTTTGTTTTTTTTGTTTTCTTTTTGCTCTTGACCACCACCTCCCTCAGTCTGCCCTCCTTTCTATTAGTCTCCCATTTCTTTCCCCCTTTCCCTCCTATTTACTATAGGGCAAGTTAGATTTCTATACCTAACTGATTATGTTATTTCCCCTTGAGACAAATCTGATGAGAGTAAGGTTCAAACAATGCTCACTCCCTCCCTTCTTTCCCTCTACTGTAATAGATTTCTGTGTCTTCTCCTATAATGTAATTTACCCTTGTCTGCCTCCTCCTTTTTTTTCTCCCAGTACAATCCCTTAATTAGATCCACTTAATCTACTTACTTAGATCCATTTAACCCAGTCAATTTATACCCACCCCCTATGTCTATACACACACAGACACAGACACACACACACACACATACACACATACACACACACACACACACAGGCCTCTTAAATGGTGTAATAACAATACAGTTCTCAAGAGTAATGAGTGTCATCTTCTCTTTTAGGGACGTAAAAAGTTTGCCCTTATTAATGATATGTTGTTGTTTTTTCTGTCCTGCTTACCTTCTTATGTCTCTCTTGAGTCTTGTATTTGAAGATCAAATTTCTGTTGAGCTCTGGTCTTTTCTTCAGGAAGGTTTGGAGTTCCCCTATTTCATTGAATATCCATCTCCTCCCCTGAAAGATTGCTCATTTTCACTGGGTAGTTGATCCTTGGTTGTAATCCAAGCACCTTTGCCTTATGGAATATCGTATTCCACACCCTCTGATCTTTTAATGTAGAAGCTGCAAGGTCCTGTGTAATTCTGACTGTGGTTCCATGATATTTAAATTGCTTCTTTCTGGCTGCTTGCAGTATTTTCTCTTTGACCTGGTAATTTTGGAATTTGGCTACTATATTTTTTTGGCATTTTCAGTTTGGGATCTCTTTCAGGAGGTGATTGGTAGATTCTTTTGATTACTATTTTACCCTTTGGTTCTAGAACCTCAGGGCAGTTTTGCTTGATGATTTCCTGAAAGATGCCATCCAGGCTTTTTTTTTTTTATCATGGTTTTCAGGTAGACCAATAATTTTTAAATTGTCTCTTCTGGATCTGTTTTCCAGATCAGTTGCTTTACCAGCATTTTATATTTTCATCTATTTTTTCATTTGTTTGTTTCTATTTGACTGATTCTAGTTCTCTCATAGAGTCTTTAGCTTCCACTTGCCCAATTCTAATTTTTAACAAATTGTTTTCTTCTATTATATTTTGTACCTCTTTTTCCATTTGGCCCATTTAACTTTTTGAGGAGTTTTCCTCTGAGTTTTTGTGCCTCCTTTTCCATTTGACCAATTCTGCTTTTTATGGAGTTGTTTTCTTTAATGTACTTTTTTTCAGTTAGCCAATTGTATTTTTTAGGGGCTTATTTTCTTCAGTGTAGTTTTTTTTCCCAGTTTGCAATTGTATTTTTTGAGGACTTGTTTTCTACAGTTGATTTTTGTCTTTCTTTTTCTAAGCTATTGACTTTTTCTTACATACCTCTCACTTATTTTCCCAATTTTTCTTCTACTTATCTTATTGGACTTTTAAAATCCTTCTTGAGCTCTTCCAAGAAGGCTTTTTGGGCTTCAGACCAGTTCATATTCCCTTCTGAGGTTTCAGATGTGGGTATGTTGAAAATGTTGTCCTCTTCTGAATTTCTGCCTTGATCTGCCCTGTCCCCATAATAAGAATCTATGGTCATTGTACATTTCTTTTTGCTCATGGTGTTTGATTATTTCCTGACCTTTAAAAAATTGACCTCTGGGGGCAGCTTGATGGCGTAGTGGATAGAGCACAGGCCCTGGAGTCAGGAGGACCTGAGTTCAAATCTGGCCTCACACACATACTTCCTAGCTGTGAATCTGGGCAAGTCACTTCACCCCAGTTGTGTCACTTAAAAAAAAAAGAGCTCTCCTGCTGGGGACCAGGTGGCATTGACCCAAGCTTCTTATGCTGGGAGCCTGGGGCCTGCACTGGAGCCTCAGGTGCTGTCAGTTGGAGGCTGTAGGGTTCTGGTAGCTTACCTGGTATTGGGCTGGAATCAGCAACACTGGAGGTCTAGGAATAGGGCTGGGGAGTCTAGCCCCTGGAGGATACCTGCTCTCCCAGGCCTTGCACTCCTTTCTCTGGCTCCTGCTCATCTGGGCCTTGCATAGGGATGTTTTGCTGTGGCAGGATGTCACTCCGTCTGCCTCTACTAAGTCACTTGGGGGTCCTGGTGTTGGTGCTTTCTTACTCCACCACCCTGGGGTTCAGAATCTCCCCTTGATATGGTGAGGTGGGGCTTTCCACTAGCTTGCTGGGGTACCTTCCATTCTGTACTGCTCCCTCTCCCCAAGAGCGAAAGAGGCCTTTCCCATTAATTCCCAAACTTCCTGGGCTACCAGACTGCTGCGCCCCATCTTCCTGCTGGTTTAGCTGTTCCAGAATTTTTCCTGGGGTGATATTTTCTGGGCTTTCAGAGGTCAATATGGGAGGGTGAGAGCAACTTCTTACTCTGCCATCTTGGCTCCCGGTAGCCTTATGTTTTCTTTTGTAATGTGGCTAATATGGTCATATATTTTACAAGATTTCACACATATAATCGCTAACATATTGCTTTCCTTCTCAAAAGGTGGGGGAAAGGTGAAAGCTAACTTGGAGCTCAAAATTAAAACAAAACAGAATGTTAAAAATTTTTTACATGTAATTGGGAAATATTTAATGAAATAAATAAAAATATATATATTTTAAATAGAATAAAACAATTTAGTCACTTGTTGAATGAAATCCCCAAAAAGAATTTAAAGAGGCTCTGTGATGAAAAAAAAGGTCTAGAACCATTAAAAGAGGCAAAGTGGTCACACAGATACTAAGAAACAAAACAGGACATGGATTCCAAGTATTCTGCTCCTAAATCCACTACTTTTGTCTTGAGGATCTTATGTTCTAAATCTCAGGATTCAATTTTCAGTGTTGCTTAGTTTTCAACTGTTTTGCATTGTTGACAGTATCAACAGATGATTGATTAATTCAGGGTTTTTCAAACTTTTTCCACTTGCAACGCAGACCCCTTTTTATGTTCTGCAGCATTCGCTGGCATTGTGTGGCCTGAGGGCATGCACAGTACAAAATGTGCATGCTTTGTGTTCAGAACCAAGGCTGCAGTGAAGTTGCAGTGCAATAGGGCAAATGCTGCCAGAAACACATTGGATTCATTATGCGTTTTTGGTTGTTGCACAATCAGAAGCCTTTTACTGTTGCCAAAGTTCTTGGGATGCCACAGTTTAGAAGTACTGGATTAATTGACAGAAATATTTTAAAGGGATACTTGGAATTGTGAAATCATAATAATTGATTTTTTTGACTGCATAGTTAAATACAGCTACAGAGTAGATGGGTTAAGGAGTACACCGAGATTCTACAGAAAAGAAGAAAAAATACTATATTTGTTGTAATATATGGCAAGGGAACATCGCATCAAGGAAATTACTTTCAACACTTTACCTTTAGTAGTATGTTGCATTTCAGTGAAGAAAAACATTTTCTGATTGTCCAGATTAGGGGTAGGGGAGCTGTGGCCTCGTAGCCACATGTGACCCTCTAGGTCCCGCGCCTTCTGACTGAATGCAAATATCATAGAACAAATCCCCTTAGAAAAAGAATTTGTTCTGTAAAACTTGGACTCAGTCAAAAAGCCATACCCAAGGGCTAGAAGGCCGCATATGGCCTTGAGGCCACAGATTCCTCACCCCTGGTCCAGATCATGCTGATACCTTACAAATCATGTCACCTAATCAGAACATTCAAATTTAAATTAAAGAACAATTAAAGAAAGCTTACAGATAGTTAAAAAGTTGTACAAATTTTCATGGGAGCTGTGCCTACACATATCATTGCCAGTGAAAAATTTTGTGTGTGTGTGTGTGTGTGTGTGTGTGTGTGTGTGTGTATGTGTTTTATCTTTAGAGCCATAGCTAAGGTAGTATAGTTAAGGCCTTGTCCCATGGTAGTAAAACTTAATGGCACAAAAATTTAATCACTGAAATTATTTAGTGATATATAAGCCACTATAGAAAATAATTCTCCTTTGCTCCAAAAATCAGTTTATTATTTTTGCATGTTATCCTCTATCCAAGGAAAACAAGGAGGGCAAGAGAAAACAGAGTACTATGTTATTACCCTTCTTATGTTAGAAGGAAACAAGGAAGGCCCCTAGCATTGGGATTCAACCCCCTGTGGTCAGCTTATGAGACTACATGGAGAGGAATCATATGATGAACAGGCATAACTGGGTTTAATCTGCAAAACTGGAGAGACTTTAAGAAGCAATGAGATCTTATGTACATTTGACTATGTGAGTCTAATATTCACATCATGAATTAAAAAGTTGTTTTTAGGGAGGTTTAATGACACTTTCCATAGTCACTATTCATGCTATTTGCCCTGGGTGCCAAAATTGCTAGTTATGGTTCTAATTACATTAAGCAAAAAGGCACAATATGACATTCATGGACAATTAAAATAGGTCCTGAAATGACAAAGAAGATATCCTGCAGATATGGCATCAACTGACCCAGACAAAAGGAATTGGGAAAATGTTGTGGTTTTGAAACCTGCAGCCGCATTTATAGAAGGCTGACTATGGCCGACATTTAGAAGGGTATTGATGATACACTTTTGTCTATCTACAGGACCAATTATTAGAATGTCATAGTCCTGAACTAACATGTACTATGACAAGTATCATGCATATTTAGTATTTTCAGAAAGGTTAGAGCAGTTTTGAAGACTTCTAAGTAAAACATCTTTTTTTTTCTTCTCTTCCGATTTAAAAAAAATCTGAGCAAAAAGATGATGAAGATATGAAGATAAAGAAATCAATAAGAGGATTTTCAAGGTAGTGTGAGAGACAAGATTTAAACTCAAGTCTTTCTGACTCTTAGGCCAGTTTTGTATAACAGTGTACCTCATCTAATTCTCTTTCCATTTTACCATACTTTGTCATATCAAGCACCTATCATTTTCTTTTTATTTAATTAATCAATTTAATTTTAGTTTTCAACATTCACTTCCACAAGATTTTGAGTTCCAAATTTTCTCCCATCTCTCCCCTCCCCCTGTAAGATGGCATGCATTTTGAATACCCCTTCTCTCAATCTACTCTCCCTTCTATCACTACCCCCCCCCATCTCCTTCCTTTTCTATTTTCCTGTAGGGCAGGATAAATTTCTGTACTCCTTTGCCTGTATATCTTATTTCCCAGTTGCATGTAAAAACAATTTTTAACATTCATTTTTAAAACTTTAAGTTCCAAATTTCTCCTTTCCTCCCTCCCCACTCACCCTCATTGAGAAGACAAGCAATTTGATATAGATTATACATGTGTAGTCAAGCAAACCACTTCCATAATAGTCATGTTGTGAAAGACTAACTATATTTCCCTCCTTCCTATACCCCCTGTTTTTTCTATTTTCTCCTTTGACCCTGTCCCTCCTCAAAAGTGTTTGCTTCTGATTGCCCCCTCCCCTAATCTGCCCTCCCTTCTATCACCACCCCACTTTCTTATCCCCTTCCCCCCATTTTACTGTAAGGTAAGATAGATTTCCTTACCCAATTGAATGTGTATGTTATTTCCTCCTTAAGCCAAATCCAATGAGAGTAAGATTCACTCATTCCTTCTCACCTCATCCCTTTTCCCCTCCACTGTAAAAGGTTTTTCTTGTCTCTTTTATGTAAATAATTTACCCCATTCTACCTCTCCCTTTCTCCTTTTCCCAGTGCAAATGTCTCTCACCCCTTAATTTTAATTTTTAGATAGATATCATCCCTTCAACTCATCCTATGCCATACATATGTATATATATGTGTGTGTGGTATGTGTGTGTATGTGTATGTGTATATGTATATGTATATGTATGTGTATATGTATGTGTATATGTATGTGTATGTGTATGTGTATGTGTATGTGTATGTGTATGTGTATGTTGTATAGGTATAGGTATAGGTAGAGGTAGAGGTATAGGTATGTATGTGTGTATTCCCTCCAACTACCCTAATACTGAGTGACGAAGGTCTCATGAATTACAAATATCATCTTTCCCTGTAGGAATGTAAACAATTGAACTTAGTACTTATGATTTCTCTTTTTTGTTTACCTTTTTATGCTCCTCTCCCTTGTTATTTGAAAGCCAAAATTTATCCAGCCTTGGTCTTTCCTTTAAGAGTGCTTGAAAGTCTTAGTTATAGCTCTGGTCATGGCCTAAAGCACTTTATTTATTGAATAGGTGTGTGAATGACAAGAAGCAATGTGACAACAAATACCATCTCATTTCATTTAAAAAACAAAACAAAACAAAAAACACTGTTTAGGAAAACAAGAGGAAAACACATTAAATTAGCATTTCCTAAAAGCATTGTTTTCCCCCTTGTTTCTACAATAAAAATGAATAGGCTCCTAATAGGCATACTGAATATTTAACCCCTGAAGTAACAGGTATGAAAGACAGTAGAAAGAATGTTAGACACAGAGTTAGATGACCTGAGTTTGAATGTTGAATCAGTTGAATGACTTTGGACAAATCATTTAAACCTTTCCAAGCTTTTTTCTTCATCTTTACCATATTTGCACTCACTTCCTCACAGGAATATGGTAGCATCATGCCTTGGACACAGTCATAATAATAACAACAGGTACTTAGTCTTTTAAAATTGGAAAAGTACTTAATATATACTATTTCATTTGTTTCTCAAAACAACTGTCAAGTAATACTTGATGATAATACTACAGGTATTATTTCTCATTTTAATAATGAAAAACTTGGATCTCAGAGAAGTCAAGTGACTTGTCCATTATCACAAAACTACTAATGGTATCAGAGGTCAGACTTGAACCAGATCTTGCTGACCCTAAGATGAGGATTCTATCTACTATGTCACACTACATATACACACACTATTTGTCGAATTGAATTATGAGAATCAAATGAGATTATGCATGTAAAATGCTTTATAACAGTGCTCTTAACTCAATTTACCAATGTATTTTTCTTTTTTTGGCAAGGCAATGGGGTGAAGTGATTTGCCCAGGATCAGCTAGTAAATGTCAAGTATCTCAGGCCAGATTCAGACTCAGGTGTTCCTGAATCCAGGGCCAGTACCCTATCCAATGTGCCATCTAGCTGCCCCCATCAATGTAGTATTGTAAAAGAATTTAATGATTGTTTTCTATCTCACTAGATTGGGGAGGTATCTGGGAGAGGTTCTAGCACCCAGACATGATATCTTGGGAGGAAAAAAGTAGTCTCTTTTTCTGAAAATGAGGAAATACTTCTTAAAGTAAAAAAGAAGTTACTACAGTAAAGATTCATGATTAAGAAGATAATATCCCCAAAGAAAGAAGAAAAATGCAACCTAGTGAATTTCTATTATTGACTTGAATTGTTTTCTCGTCTTATACTCTAGATTGGAAGCACCAAGTTCTGGAAGCTATTGGGCATAGAAGAACTCAAGATAGAAATATACATATCTGCTCTTTATTTTAAAGCTTATCATATTTGACTTACTAAAAATAATCAATGACGCATTTGGAAAATGCAATTTAAAGAAAATAAAGTTCATGAACTTCCTGGTAAAGCAGGGTTAATTAAAATAAAGAGGAAGCACAGCTTTGAATTTATGGCTAATTTTCAATTTTGCCATTGGGTTAGTGAAGAATGAACATCATTTCATAATGAGAATAATGTTTATTGATGTTTGATTTTCACACAGCCACAGTGAGAGATAAAGCATGGAATTTTATACTTTGGCTGACACCAACAATAGCAACATAACAACACTCTTAATCTTATTAAATCCTAAAAGTGAAAAAGGCAACTTGTTTCTTTCCTGAAGTATCATTACTTTAAAAGTTTGAGTAGATAATACATTTCAATCTTGGCCTATTCACACTGTTTTACTAAGCCAATTATTTTTTTAAATGTTAGGCTCTGTCAGTAGATGTTCCCTGTACTGTATTTACCATAGAAAAACAGAATGCTGAAAATCAAAATTGAAATATGGTCATTGGGAATTTTTTCCCTCACTTCTGTTCATTGGTCCTTTTAGCCAAGCATCAAATTTAGATTTAATTGAAAGATAATTTCTTTCTGTCAATTCCTATTTTTGGTTCCTGAGCAATTGAGACAGATAAAAGTGACACATTTCCTCTTGTTTAATTTTTTCCTTTACATTGACATTAACAAATATCAAATAAAATGATCATTTTCACAAGCAAAGTAGAGTAGATAAAGGGGAACTGCAAATTTGTAATATGCTCAATTTACTTTTTCTTTTAAGCATAGAATTTATTTAACATAGAGCTTGCAAAAATGTCTTGCTTGTTTGTGTTTCTGGTCTTCCTTCTGTTTTCTCCCATAATTAAAAAAAAATGATTCAATCACCTTCTTTTCTTTCTCTCCTAGATAACCATGTTTTCTGTTCCTTTGTCCCAATTCCCCAAATTGAAGAAGAAAAAAGAAAAGAAAAGAAAAAATGAAACCCTTGTAACTAATAGTCAAACAAAACAGATTCCCATTTCTCAGATTTGGTATATTAAAAATTTTGTGTCTTACTTGTCTTTTTAATCTATCATCTGTCAGTTAGGAGGTGGGGGACATACTTCATCATCAATCCTTTGGTCTCTTGACCAAAGAACAAAGTTCTTTAGTTACTTGAAATTGTTCATTTTCATAATGTTGTTGTTATTTAAATTGTTCTACTCATTTTACTGATAATCAGTTCAAATAAGACTTGTGCAACATCAGGTTATTAAGGCTATTGTTTATGGGGCAGATAAATTTATAGTTGCCTAAAATTCATTTGATGAAGTAGAAGTATATGTTGTTGATAAGAATAACTGTGAAAAATACCAAAAGACAACTTTGAGAATTAAACATTAGATTCAGAATTAATAAGAGCAAGTGCTATAAATTTGACCTATTGCATTTATTTATTCATTCATTGAATATCACATTTATTCATTCACTGAATAAGCATTTATTGTCTGCCCATATAATGGACCATGCTAGGTGCTAGTAATACAAATATGCATACATATTCTTCTCTCAAGGCACTTATAATCTAATAATATGGAATGTGGGATATAAAAATATCCTAAACACTTAAACTGCCACTAACCAGCTGTGTAATCTAGGATAAATCACTTCAGTTTTCTAATCAATAAAATGATGAAATTAGAGCAAATGACCTCCAAGTTTCCATCCAGCTCTAAATCTCTGGCACTATTTTAGATGAGCAACGTAGAAAAAAAATACCTTGAGAAACCAGAGAAATTACTAGATGGAAGGCAGGAAGAGGCTGGATAAGATGTAATCAATACCATGCATAGTGAGCATGTATGACTTTGGGCAAATCACCTCTCCTATCTGTATATCTGTTTCCTTATCTGTAAAATAAGGGGTTGATTTAAATGACCTCTAAGCTCCCTTCCAGTTCTCAACCTATGATTTTGTGACCCTATAACCAAAAAATATGGATAGGGAAGAGAGCAAGTGAGGATGGGTAACAGAATTGGAATACAAGGTATGACTTATGTAATGTATAATTTTATAAACTACCAGTAGAAGGGGAAAACTCATTAAAGATCAATGTCTGCTTAATCAATTTGCATGTCTTCTATGATGAATGCCAATATGTAGTGGCTTTTTTCTCTTATAACAAAGATAGGCCACACCCATCAACAAAAGTGTCAAAATCAGTTATTAGACGGGCATCCTGGAGCATAATTATGAAAATTGGATAGAAAACAGTAATTCAGATATGGAAGATATTTGATGAGATTAGTAAATCTTTTGGGCCAGCCATCCTTATCATACATAATGCTATCAGATACACTTCTCTATAAAACATCTTTACCCACTCACAGGGACAGTTAAGAGTCTTTGTAGGGCATCATTTAAACTAGTAGTTAGAATGAAGGTTGGTGAAGCCATCTATATACATCATTGTGTGGTACCTGAAGAGTAAGACACCAGCTCTTTCCAAATGCTTATGCATAGAAAGTGCCCAGAAGGGTTTGGACCAGATAATTCCTAACAGGCCTTCTATCTCTAAAATTCTAAGACTCTAAAAGCGTAAGTTTAATAACATGTACACTTGATATAGAGATCAAATTTGTTTTATATTCCATATGGGCAATGCAGAAAATAACTACAATTCTATAGCTAGGGACCAGAAATTTGGGCCCAATATGTAGTCCTTTTTGTTTACTACATCCTAGATTAAAATAAAGTTTTCCTGGCATCAGCTTTCCTTTAATTTTTATCTTGTTGTCATTCAGCACATTGTTGTATTATTAATCTTTAAAAACACAAGGAAGAGGTTTTATTTGTAGATGACTTGAAAAGCTCTTGAAACCACCTCAAAATGAAATGGCTTGACTAACTTAGACCACTTCTTATAAATAAATTATTCATTTTGTTTAAAATTTTGTTGCAGAGTTTCAGGCTGTCATGTTTTTGAGCCGCTGATATGGAAGTGGACAAAAATGAGTATTTGTAAGGAAAACAGAAAGACTTTAAATATTGCTCTATAATTCTTGGCTCTTTAATTAAGTAATAATCTTTGCATGGCATGAAGAAGCCATTTTTGAATTCAGGGGCCTGAGGTACTGCGTCCTCTCCCTGAGAAACCTCTTTTCTTGGGAGATGGGCGCATGGTCCATACTGGCTTCAGTCTAGAGAGGGATGGCTTGTAAATAAGAGGATTATAGGCTGTTATATGAGTGTTACTCAGGAGATGGACAAGATCATTAAGGACACAAAAGTAGATGAACTTTTTGAGGAAATGAAGATACAAAATTGAAAGTTGAGTTTTAAGAAGAATCAGGGTTTGTGATACTAGGAATCTGTAGAACTCTGGAAAGATGGAATTTCATATTCTGGGTTCTAGATTAGCAAATTCACCACCAATATGATTGAACCACTAAAAGTATGGCTCATGCTATTTCTTTGCCCAAGAAGGTGGTTATAATTTAAATTCAAATAAATACATTTTCTTCCACATTTAGTATGCAACTTCTCTTATGTTTTTATACCACTTACCTAATTTAAAAAATTATTGAATTAAGCCACTAACAAATTTAGAGTCCAGAACACATTTACCAGCATAAGAGTGAAAATAAATAATCAACATCAGCAGAAATGTCAGTAATATTAATTTTTTTTAAAAGCCTTTTATAGTTTCTGAAACAGTTTTAACTGATAGTCCAGGAAACTAGGCAGAGAGTATTTGTGGTCAGAAACAGAGTTTGGGAAGTAGAGGCATCTCTGTGTGTCTGTGGTAGACATTAGACTATATAACAAATCCAAAGTGGCATTTTTTAGCATATCACCCACAAACTTGGAAAACTGCTTAAGCAATTCTACATTGACTATGTGTAGTATGTATATGATTTTGATGAGAACGTTTCCTAGGGAAAGTATTTCCTTGTCTCTAAAGTTAAAGGCTCAGGAGGAGGGGAAGGGGAAGGTATACTAAATGACCTTTTAAAGTTGCTTCCAACTTTAAATTTATAACCCTATTTATTCTCCTTTCTCAATGACATCTTTTACCAAGCAGAGTACTGAGAGCTTAACAAATTCCATGAAAACTGATACCCAGACTCTGTACTCTTCAATCAATCAATAAGCATTAATTAAGTGCTTTTCATGTGCCAGGCAATATTTTAAGCACTGGAGATGCAAAGACAAAAGAGAAAATTTGAGCAGTATAAAACTGAACAGTATAAAAAGGTCAAGGAAAAAAATGCATATGTTTAATTTTAATTGCTTTAAACTACATAACTTTATATATAGCCATATGAATAAATGCTCTAATAAATCACTGTTGATTAGAGAAATACAAACCTGAGCTATGACCCCACACTTTTCAGATTGGCTAGTATGACAGAAAAGGAAAATGACAAATGTTGGAGTGGATATGGGAAAACAGACATTAATGCACTGTTAGTGAAGTTGTATACTGATTCAAACATTCTGTAGAGCAATTTGGGACTCTGCCCAAAGGGCCATAAAGTCATGCATACCCTTTGACCCATCAATACCACTACTAGGTCTATATCCCAAAGAGTTAAAAACCAAAAACATGTGCAAAAATATTTATAGCAGCTCTTTTAATGGTGGTAAAAAATAGAAATTGAGGGGATATCCCTCAATTGGGGAATGGCAGACCAAATTGTATGTGATTGTGATGGAGTATTATTGTGCTATAAGAAATGTTGAGAATGTTAAAAAAAACTGCAAAGACATACACAAACTAACGCAAAGTGATAGAGTAGAACCAGAAGAACATCATATACAATAATAGCAATATTGTAAGATGATCAACTGTGAATGACTTAGCTATGCTCAGCAATTCAATGATCCAAGATAGTCCTGACAAAAAATGCTCTCCATCTCCAGAGAAAGAACTGATAGTCTGAATGTAGATCAAAGCATACTTTTTCTTTATTTTTCTATTTTTTTTGTTATGTGTTTTTTGTTCACAACATGACTAACATGGAAATATGTTTTGCATGACTACATGTATGACTAATATAAAGTTTCTTGTCTTCTTGATTATGGGAAGAGGAGGGAGGGAAAGAATTTGGAACTCAAAATTTTAAAATGAATGTTAAAATGTTTTTACATGAAATTGGGAAAAATAAAATATTAAATAAAAAAACTATATAGCTTTTTAAAAAATTAATTAATTAATTTTTATTTTTCAACATTCACTTCCACAAGATTTTGAGTTCCAAATTTTCTACCCATCGCTCCCAAAATGGCATGCATTCTGAATACCCCTTCCCCTAATATGCCCTCCCTTCTATCTCTCCCCCCCTTCTCTTACCCCCTTCTCCTTCAATTTTCCAGTAGGGCAGGATAGATTTCTATATCCCATTTCCTATATATCTTATTTCCCAGTGGCATGTGAAAATTTTTTTTTAATATTTGTTTTTAAAGCTTTGGGTTCCAAATTTCCTCCCTCCCTCCTTCCCCACCCACCCTCACTGAGAAGGCTAGCAACTCGACACAGGTTACACATGTGCAGTCAAGCAAAACACTTCCATAGTAGTCATGTTGTGGAAAAAAAAAGAAGCTAGGTATATTTCCCTTAATCCTATCCCACCCCTAATTTATTCTGTTCTCTCTTTTGACCCTGTCCCTCCTTAGAAGTTTTGCTTCTGATTACTCCTTCCCCCAAACTGCCCTCCCCTTTATCATCACTCTGTTCTCTTGTCCCTCCCCTATTTTCCAGCAGGATAAGATCGATTTCCATACTCAATTGAATGTCTGTGTTATTTCCTCCTTAAGCCAAATCTGATGAGAATAAGATTCACTCATTCCCTCTTATTTTTCCCCACCCTCCCCTCCACTGTAAAAGCCTTTTCTTGTCTGTTTTATGTGAGACAATTTACCCCATTCTACCTCTCCCTTTCTCTTTCTCCCAGTATAACCCTTTCTCACCCCTTAATTTTATTTTCCAGATATCACCCCTTCATCTTCAACACACCCTGTGCCCTCTATCTATATATCTATTTATGTACATACATATAATTTTTTTCCCTCCAACTGCCCTAATACTGATAAAGGTCTCATGAATTACAAATATCATTTTTCTATGCAGGAATGTAAGCAGTTCAACCTTAATAAGTCCCTTATGATTTCTCTTTCCTGTTTACCTCTTCATGTTTATCTTGAGTTTTGTATTTGAAAGTCAAATTTTCTATTCAGCCCTGGTCTTTTCATCAAGAATGATTGAAAGTCCTCTACTTCACTGAATATCCATTTTTCCTCTAAAGGATTATACTTACTTTTTCTGGGTAGATGATTCTTGGTTGTAATCCAGTTTCCTTTAACCTTTAGAATATTGTATTCCAAGCCCTCTGTCCCTTAATGTAGAAGCTACTAAATCTTGTGTTATCCTGATTGTGTTTCCACAATACTCGAATTGCTTCTTTCTGGCTGCTTGCAATATTTTCTCCTTGACCTGGGAACTCTGGAATTTGGTTACAATATTACTAAAAATTTTCCTTTGGGGATCTCTTTCAGGAGGTGATCAGTGAATTCTTTCAGGAGACTTCCAAACTTTCCTGATAAAAAGACCAGAGCTCAACAAAAATTTTGATCTTCAAATGCAGGACTCAAGAAGGGCTTAAAAAGGTAAATGGGACGGAAAGATACAGTGTGTTGTTAATAAGGGGGGGGCTGTTTGAACCTTTACAAGGGAATATGACACTTGCAACCCTTGAGAATTGTATTGTTATTACACCATGTTAAAGGAGTATACATAAAGAGGGTAGATATTAATTGACTTTGATGTAATGATAAAAAAAAATCTAATCAAGTGGGTTAAGTAGATCCAAATAAGTGGATCAATCAGATCTTAGAAAATGTACTGAGAAAGGAGGAGGCAGACAAGGGTAAATTACAATACAGGAAAAGACACAAAATCCTATTACAAGAGGGAAAGAAGAGGGGGGAGCATTGTTTGAACCTTACTCTCATCAGATTTGGCTCAAGAAGGGCATAATATAATCAGTTAGGTATAGAAATCTAACTTGCCCTATAGGCAGTAGGGAGGGGAAAGAAAAGGGGGGAAAGAAAAGGGAGGGGAAAGAAGGGAGGGAAGAAGCAGTAAGATAAAGGGGAAGAAAAGGGAAAGGGATAATAAAAGGGGGAGGGACTGAAGGAGGCTGGTCAAAAGCAAAACACTAGTGAAGGGGGAAAGGAAAAAGGAGAAAGAAAAGCATAAAGGGGGAAAAGGATGGAGAAAAAGACACAGATAGTAATCATAACTGTGAATGTGAATGGGATGAACTCTCCCATAAAACGGAAATGGATTGCAGAATGGATTAAAAACCATAATCTTACAATATATTGTTTACAGGAAACACATTTGAAAAAGAGTGACACATACAGGGTAAAGGTAAAAGGCTGGAGCAGAATATATTATGCGTCAGCTGAAGTAAAAAAAGCAGGGGTAGCAATCCTGATCTCAGACAAAGCAAAAGCAAAAATAGATCTAATCAAAAGAGATAAGGAAGGAAACTACATCCTGCTAAAAGGCACCATAGACAATGAAGTAATATCATTACTAAACATATATGCACCAAATGGTATAGCATCCAAATTCTTACAGGAGAAGTTCAGGGAGTTACAGGAAGAAATAGACAGCAAAACTATACTAGTGGGGGACCTGAACCTCCCCCTCTCGCACTAGATAAGTCTAACCACAAAATAAACAAGAAAGAAGTTAAGGAGGTGAATAGAACATTAGAAAAGTTAGGTATGATAGACCTCTGGAGAAAACTGAATGGGGATAGAAAGGAATATACTTTTTTCTGCAGTACATGGCACATACACAAAAATTGACCATGTACTAGGGCATAAAAACCTCACAATCCAATGCAGAAAGGCAGAAATATTAAATGCATCCTTTTCAGATCATGATGCAATAAAAATTATATGTAATAAAGGGCCATGGAAAGATAGACTAAAAAATAATTGGAAACTAAATAATCTAATCCTAAAAAATGATTGGGTCAAACAACAAATCATAGAAACAATCAATAATTTCATTCAAGAGAATGACAATAATGAGACAACATACCAAAACCTATGGGATGCAGTGAAAGCAGTTCTTAGGGGAAGTTTTATATCTCTAAATGCTTACATAAATAAAATAGAAAAAGAGGAGATTAATGAATTGGGCATACAACTAAAAAAACTAGAAAAAGAACAAATTAAAAATCCTCAACTAAACACCAAATTAGAAATATTGAAAACCAAAGGAAAAATTAATAAAATTGAAATTAAGAAAACTATTGAACTAATAAATAAAACTAAGAGCTGGTTTTATGAAAAAAACCAATAAAATAGATAACCTTTGGTTAATTTAATTAAAAAAAGAAAGAAGAAAACCAAATTACTAGTATCAAGAATGAAAAGGGTGAAGCTACCACCAAGGAAGAGGAAATTAAAACAATAATTAGGAATTATTTTGCCCAACTATATGCCAACAAATTTGACAATCTTAGTGAAATGGATACATATTTACAAAAATATAAATTGCCCAGATTAACCGAAGAGGAAGTAAAATACTTAAATAACCCCATCTCAGAAAAAGAAATTGAACAAGCCATTGATGAACTCCCTAGGAAAAAATCTCCAGGGCCAGATGGATTTACATGAATTCTATCAAACATTTAAAGAACAATTAATTCCAATACTATATAGACTATTTGGGAAAATAGGTGAAGAAGGAGTCTTACCAAATTCTTTTTATGATACAAATATGGTGTTGATACCTAAACCAGGAAGAGTCAAAATAGAGAAAGAAAATTATAGACCAATTTCTCTAATGAATATAGATGCAAAAATTTTAAACAAAATACTAGCAATAGATTGCAGCAACTTATCACAAGAATAATACACTATGACCAGGTAGGATTTATACCAGGAATGCAGGGTTGGTTCAATATTAGGAAAACTATCAGCATCATTGAGCATATCAACAACAAAACCAACAGAAACCACATGATCATCTCAATAGATGCAGAAAAAGCTTTTGATAAAATACAACACCCATTCCTATTAAAAACACTAGAAAGCATAGGTATAAATGGAGTCTTCCTTAAAATAATAAATAGCATTATCTAAAACCTTCAGCAAGCATTATATGTAATGGGGACAGGCTAGAAGCATTTCCAATAAGATCGGGGGTGAAACAAGGATGTCCATTATCACCACTGTTATTCAATATTGTACTGGAAACCTTAGCTTTAGCAATAAGAGAAGAAAAAGAAATTGAAGGCATTAGAATAGGCAAAGAAGAAACAAAGCTATCACTCTTTGCAGATGACATGATGATATACTTAGAGAATCCTAGAGAATCAAGTAAAAAACTACTTGAAATAATAAACAACTTTAGCAAAGTTGCAGGCTATAAAATAAACCCACATAAATCATCAGCATTTCTATATATTACCAACAAAGCCCAACAGCAAGAGATAGAAAGAGAAATCCCATTTAAACTTACTGTAGACATTATAAAATATTTAGGAGTCTACCTCCGAAACAAACCCAGGAACTCTATGAACACAATTACAAAACACTTTTCACACAAATAAAATCAGATCTAAATAATTGGAAAAACATCAGTTGCTCATGGGTAGGCCGAGCTAATATAATAAAAATGACAATCCTACCTAAGCTAATTTACTTATTCAGTGCCATACCAATCAAACTACCAAAAATTATTTTATAGAGTTAGAAAAAATAATAACAAGATTCATTTGGAAAAACAAAAGGTCCAGAATATCAAAGGAACTAATGAAAAGAAATGCAGGGGAAGGTGGCCTAGCAATTCCAGATCTTAAATTGTATTATAAAGCAGCAATCATCAAAACTGCTTGGTACTGGCTAAGAAATAGGGAGGTGGATCAGTGGAATAGGTTAAATATGCAAGACACAGTAGTCAATGACTATAGTAATCTATTATTTGATAAACCCAAAGACCCCAGCTTCTGGGATAAGAACCCACTCTTTGAAAAAAACTGCTGGGAAAACTGGAAAAGAGTATGGCAGAAACTAGGCATAGACCCAAATCTCACACCATATACCAAAATAAAGTCAAAATGGGTTCATGACTTAGATATAAAGGCTGATACCATAAGTAAACTGGGAGAACAAGGAATAGTTTACCTATCAGATCTATGGAGAACAGAAGAATTCATGACCAAACAGGAGATAGAGAACATTATGAAAAGCAAAATGGATAATTTTGATTACATTAAATTGAAAAGTTTTTGCACAAACAAAGCCAATGCAACTAAGATTAGAAGGAAGGTAGAAAATTGGGAAAGAATTTTTACAACCAGTCTTCTGATAAAGGCCTCATTTCTAAAATATATAGAGAATTAAGACAAATTTATAAAAACACAAGCCATCCCCCAATTGATAAACGGTCAAAGGATATGAACAGATAGTTCTCAGATGAAGAAATTAAAGCCATCTATAGTCATAACAAAAAATGTTCTAAATCATTATTGATTAGAGAAATGCAAATCAAAACAACTCTGAGGTACACATCACACCTATCAGATTGGCCAACATAACAAAACGGAAAATGATAAATGTTGGAGAAGATGTGGGAAAATTGGAACACTAATACATTGGTGGTGGAGTTGTGAAATGATCCAACCATTTTGGAGAACAATTTGGAGCTATGCCAAAAGCGCTACAAAAATGTGCATACCCTTTGATCCAGCAATAGCACTTCTAGGGCTATATCCCAAAGAGGTCAAAGAAATGGGAAAAGGACCCACATGTACAAAAATATTCATAGCAGCTCTTTTTGTGGTGGCAAAGAATTGGAAATTGAGAGGATGCCCATCAATTGGGGAATGGCTGAGCAAGTTGTGGTATATGAATGTAATGGAATACTATTGTGCGATAAAAAATGATGAACAGGCTGACTTCAGAAAAACCTGGAAAGACTTATATGGTCTTATGCTGAGTGAAGTGAGCAGAACCAAAAGGACTTTGTACACAATAACAGCATTACCTTCTCAGCATTATGAGGATCTAAGACATCTCCAGAGGCCTCGGGATGGAAAATGCTGTCCACATCCAAAGAAAGAACTATGGAAGTCAAATCGCTATCTCTTATTTTTACCTTCTGTTGAGTTTTGTTTCATCTTTCTGATGGTTCCTCCTATTGATTTTAATTTTTACTTACAACTTCACTAATGTGAAAATATATTTAATGGGAATGTAAATGTAAAGCCTATACCGGATTGTGTGCTGTCTTGGGGAGGGTGATGGGGAGGAAGGGGGAGAAAAATTTTCAACTCAAAAGCATATGGAAGTGCTTGTTGATAAATCAAAATAAATTGATAAAATTAAAAAAAAAAGAAAAAGGACAATACTTCCTTCAAAATTAGAAAGGAAAAAAAAGAACATTTGTATGTTATTCTAGAGTTGTCAAGAAGTTAAGTGACCATAGCTTTATGCATAGATTGGGTACAAGGTATGGGAGGAGGGGAGGGACCTTCTCTCCAACACTGTATGTATAGAGTACATTGTTTTAGACAACATCTTTATTAAGCACTTACTCTGTGCCACCACTACCCATTGTTGTAGTGCTGGGTTATTTTATGGGTCCTAATAGTCACCAAAGAGATACTTAAGGACACATGGATAGATCCAACCACTGGACATGATTAGCTCATATATGGTCTATTACCCTTTTCCATGAGAATCAAGTAGTGGGGCATTACAGAGAGGGGTATGATATTTCACCACCTCACCATCATATAACCTCTAAAACTGCAGTGAGTTTCAGAGGAGGAAAAGAATTGAAGGAACAGGTAGATTGATAAGTCAGGGTATTTAACTAATCCTGCCAAAGATCACGAAAACTTACTTTTGTCAACTTGTCAGCTGAGCTTAGGATAGTGGGGTGCACTTTGGTTACTTTCTCTGCCCTTCAGGTTTTATAAAAGAAAGATTGTGGCTCTTAGAAAGAAAGCAACCACAATTCATACATAGCTGAATAAACTTCCGTAGTTATCTAGATCAATCAGTCAAAAACATCCATTACATATTTTCCCTCCCTCTGTGCATATCATCACGAAGCTCTATGGATAAACAGCAGAGGAAATAGATGATGTGATGGCTTCTCTTTTGAGACATGCTCTTTGAGAAGCTGAGGTCTCCACAAGTTGAACATACAAAAACAGAGGGGCAATAGCAAATTACAAAATGTAATACAATATCTAAATACAAAGAGAATGCACATGAATCTTAAGCTATTAAGTAATCGTTAAGTGCTTTCTTTGTGTGAAGCACTATACTAGATTTTAGGGATCCTAAGACAAAAAAAAAAGAGGTAGACATTTCTGTCAAGGAGCTTACATTCTTTCAGGGAAGATCACATATAAATTTATGAGTATGTAAAAATACATGCATAAATACAAAAAAACTTTTAGGGAGAAAGACACTAGTTCCTGAGAGAATCAACAGGGGCTCCATGCAGAAGATGATGGTTTAACTGGTATGATATTACCTACACATTCAGCCAGTTCTTTTCTCCCTTATCTAGGTATACATAGTTAAATTCAATTATCGTGAATTCAAATGAATTCTTGAAATTATTGCAAACCTCATGGACAGATGTCACATATTGCCCTTAAAAGGCTTAGGTGCAGACACTTCCCCAGTTGAAGTATTGAGCAATGTTCCTAAGCGTTCATTAGCATTTTATTAAAGTTAATGAAAAACTGGGAACATGAAAATGAGATTTCAGGCACATGAAAATTCATGAACCTTTAAAATAATTGTGAATTTTTCATTAGCTGTAAAGAACATTGTCGTGTTCAGAAGTACACAGGCATTCTTGCACCAGATAGTTAATTTATAAAAAGAAAAATAAAGCATTTACAATGCAACTAATCCATGACAATTAACTTTGGGTTGAAGAACCACTGACCATTCTGCTCTGTAACAAATAATGAGGAATTTACAAATGCAAATCTCATTTGTTTGACAGACTTATTCTTGTCTTTATGGACACATAAGACCAGTTCTTTAGAAGTTTCTAAGATCATAGTTTTAAAACTTGCAGTGACCTCAGAGGACATTTGATTCAACCTCCTCATTCTACAGACGAGTAAATTGAGGCTAAGAAAGGTTAAGTGAGTCGCTGAAAGTCATGTAGGCTAGAAACAGGAAAGAGATGTGAACCTTGGTCCTTTGACTACAATTTCAGATTTTTTTTCTGTGTTGCTGTAGTCTTCTATTGATCTGATATCCTTTCTTAAAAAAAAAATTCTTAAGAAAAACCAAATAAAACTAGTATTTGCATATGCATAATAGGTGCGGCTAGACCTAAAGCTGCAGGCCTTTATTCCATGTAGTGCACTTTTTTTTCTTTATATAATACATTAAACTGGTAGGTTTCAACAGTCTTTCTTCCCTCCCTTCCCTTTTTTCTTTCTCCCTCCTCTTTCCCTTTCTACTTCCCCTTCTTTCTCTTTACTTCCCTTCTTTGCTACCCTGTCCCTATTTCCCCTTGTCCTCTCAGCTCCATGATACCCTCCCTTGTCTCATTAAAAAAAGAAAAAGAAAAAACAAAACCTTTGTAACAAATAGCATAGTCAAGCAAAACAAATCCCCCTATTGACTTATTTTTTTCAAATATCTATATCTTATTTTGAATTTGAGCAATTACTTCTCATTCAAGAAGTGAGTAGTATCATCTTCAGTCTTCTAGAATAATTGGTTATTCATTCATCAAAGTCCTCAAGGCTTTAAAAGTTACGTTTTTCCTCCTTTATAATAATTTGTGTTATTGTATAACTCTTCTCGTTCTGCCCACTTCATACTTTATCAGTTCATAAAGTCTTCCCAAGTTTCTCTGAAACTGCCCGTTCCATTCAAACATTCTCTTTCATGTCTCTGGGTATTCTCTGATTCGTTTTCATCTGTTCCTTCCTATTTCCTTCACATGTCAGGGGAAATGATGTATTAGGTAATATAAAAAGCTATCTAATTAGAACTATACTCATTCTCCATCTATGCCATAAAATAACTTGCTTTTACCATTTTAAAGTACACTAAGTTAGAAAGTTTAGATTATGCTTTCTTAAAGTCTTCAAGTTTGTTGTTATCTCTTCCCTTTTAACTTTTCCCTACCTTCCAGAAAAGTGGCATTTATTGAAATCAGGAAAAGTATGACTCATTCAGATGACAATTTACAAAATGTTTAGTTACCCCATTTACTTATCAGTGTTTCTGTTATGATAGCCTTAAGAAATGCTACATCTCATTTTCTTGTCCCAAGGAAAAGCAGGTGATTTATGCATAATAATTCAGTTACATCTTGCTAACACATTCATATCACTTGTAAACGATAATTGGGGATCAGATGGGGAAACGTCAGCTAAGAGATTAACAATTTATAAAAAAAACTCTTAATGTGATTCTGAGAAAACAATATAATTCTATTTTAGAAACAGTAATTTCACATTATGAAGTTTATTCTACTCTTCTTAGACAAAGTAGGATAAAGCAACCTTCCTGCCTGGGATGATTGGGTAATGTGATACATTACCTGCTTTCTAAAAAACACACAGGGAAAACAACCTATTTCTCTAGATTAATCTGACTTGTTTAGCGTCCTCCCTCTCTCTGCATTCAGATAAGGTGTTCAGTACCAATGTTATTCTTTTTTATGTGCTCTGGATGTTTTCTTTTTTTTTTTAAGCATTTTCTATAAACTGTTTAAATAATGACAGTTTCATAAAGTTCTGAATTTTTCAAATGCTTTGAATTTTAATTTCGTACATTATGCCTTCTGAGAGCAAGATATGTGGGTTATAAAAAATCTCATGGATACAAATCAGGCAATGTTTTAATCAAATTAAAATGTTAATGCCCTGCATTTATATAACATCTAACATCAAGGAATTTCAATCATTTTATTGCCAGTTAACCTTTATTAGCCCTATCTTTTAGCTAAAGAGAGGCAGAGAAATAAAAAATATATATATTTAGTTTACACAGTGAATAACAAATTTTAAAAAATTCCCAACAACTGCTAATCCAATGCATAAATTTCATTGATTGGTAAGCATATGAGCCTTCACTGGATACCAAAACTTTCATAAGATACTTTTAAAATTATACTGTACTTTTTCTTTTGAGAGGTACATATTTGAAATAGCATTGAGTAGGAAATAATTTTTCATTCATCCATCAAGACATCTGCATCCAAGTGGTGCCATTTTCATTCTCACTCCATGCATAACAACACTAACTTTTATTAGAATTCAAACAAGTTCTGTTCTTTTCACTCTCATTTACATAGAACTAGTGTCTTCATATGCTACAACCCGATTTGGATACCAGTAAGTGTGTGTGATTCTTTGTGATCTTAATAATGGCCTTCTGAAATATATAGGTAACTGAGTCTAAGAAATTGAAGTTTTTCCCCATTGATTTGGGATTTTTAAAAAAGAGTCAGGTTAGGGGCAGCTAGGTGGTGCAGTGAATAAGCTCCAGCCTTGGAGTCATGAGGACCTGAGTTCAAATCTGGCCTCAGACACATGACACTAGCTGTGTGACCCTGGGCAAGTCAGTTAACCCTGACTGCCTCACCAAAAAAAAAAAAAAAGGAAAAAAGTCAAGTAGAAAAGTCTATTCATTGATTTATTTAATGATAGACAGCTTAGAGAAAGAGCTAAATAAATGTAAAACACTGTCTATAATGACATACTCTTCTCATTAATTTTTAAATATTAACAAGTATCCTTTATTTAAACTCAGGCTTGAGAAAAATTAATTCCTCTGAATTTTCATTGATTTCTCTGAGATTTGAAAGTCCTTCCTATGATTCTAAAATTCCAGTTGCATTATGTCAAAAGCTTTCTCAGGCAGCTTTCTTTCAGCTTCTATTTTCTCTTGATTAGGTGACACATTTTATTGCTTATTTCTAAGTAATAAGGATGGTCTTATACTTCTTAAAATGCCATGTCATTTAGCACGATAATTTGTCCATTTGGACAAAATATAGAATTACACAAATAAGGACATGATTCAAGTGACATGTAATTCAATGAATTTTAAAATAAAATTTCAAAGTCTACCAACGTCTATTTATTGATGGTAATGAATCAGGATTATCCATTCATGTGAAGTATTTGCAAACAATTTGATGCAAATGGAATAAAAAGATAATGATGATGATGGTGATGAAGATGATTGATCCTATGGGAAAATTTTGTGAACAGGATACTTTGAGAGTAAAGACATCACTTTTGGCAGAAATATAAATGGACATTTGAAATATTTATTATACCTACTACAATACACATTTTAAATCTGTATGCATAACCATGCTTGCTATGGTTACATTGATAAAAATTTTTCATAAGATAGTTTATATGTATATCACATTAATACCCTTGAGCCAAATTCTGTACCATAGACAAAAATAACCATAATAAAATATTCTTTTTTGGTATGCGTATGTTTTTATTTCATTTTGAAAATGCTGGGAATACAAAGAGACAAAAAGCATTTACCTTGGAAACTAGGTGGCACGATGGGTGGAGTGCCAGGCCCGAAGTCAGGAAAACCTGAGTTTAAATCTGGCCTCAGACATTAGCTTCCTGGCAAGTCACTTACCCCTGTTTGCCCCAGTTTTCTCAGCTGTAAAATGAGCTGGAGAAGGAAATGGCAAAACCGCCCCAAGAGCTTTGCAAAGAAAACCCCAAATGAGGTCATGAAGAGTTGGTCACAACTGAAATGACTAAACAACAACAGCAACAATAAACATTTATTAAGCACTTGCTTTATCACCAGCATTTAGCTCTTCTGCTGAAGACACACAAAAAAGATGTTGATCGCACACAGCTTACATTTCAATGCAGTAAACAACACGTGTATACAGAAGTACACATAAGATCCATTTTGAGTAGATGGAAGATGGGAAATGTCTTCTGTAAAAAGTGCCATTTAAACCTGAAGTAAGCCAGAGACTCCAGGATATACACAAGAAGGAAGAAAGAAAGCCCAGGCATAGGATACTATCAGTACAGAGGCATGAAGGTGTAAGATGGAGGGTTGTAGATAAAGAACATAGTGAAGAGTTCATGTTGATCTTAGAAGAAATTGAAAGCCATTGGTATTTATTTAGTGGCAAGGTGATATGGTTAGACTCTAAGGTAATCATGCTGGTAGCGCTCTCTCTCTCTCTCTCTCTCTCTCTCTCTCTCTCTCTCTCTCTCTCTCTTCTCTCTCTCTCTCTCTCTCCCTGTATATATGTGCACATGCATGCATATATATATAAGAGACAAACAGAATTGAGGGAAGGAGACCAATTATAAAACTATTGGGATAATTCAGGCAAGAAGTGATGAGGAAGGAGTGGTTGTGTGAGTAGAAAGAGCATCTGAGACATGTGGAGAAAGAAATGAAGATTTCACAACTGACAGAATATATGGGGTAAATAAGAATGAAGAGTCTTAAAGAACTTCAAGTTTGTAATGACTGAATGCATGGTGGTACCCTTGACAGAAATAGAGAAGTTGAGAATAAAAGTGGGCTTGGGGGAAAGATAATGAGTTTGGTTTTGGATACAATTTATAAGACATGCCCTACAAACAGCTAGATGGCACAGTGGATAGAGCTCCAGCCTTGGAGTCAGGAGGACTTGAGTTCCAATCAGGTGTCAGAAACACAACGCATGACACTTAATGGCTGTGTGACCCTGGGCAAGTCACTTAACCACAACTGCCTAGCGAAAAGGAAAAAAAAAAGACACGCACTTAAGAATTTTACAAGATAGAAGTGGGAGGTAACATATTTAGACAAACAACTAAATAGAAAAATAAATACATTTTTATGTTCATATCTATAAATAGAATGATTGAATAAAAGATAGAACGAAGTAAATGCTTAGGAAATATATAGAGTCATGTGAGAACTGAAAAAAGATGGGTCACTTCTGGCTTTGACAGATCCCTCAATATATTAGTCCAGAGGGACTAGAATTATATTTGTGCCCCACTTATAACTTATTTCAGACTATTGTGATTTTATTATCAAGTTAATTTCCTTGGATAAATCAATCTATTTTACACTTCATTATAGACATAGCCTTTATATAACTGAGTTTATGAATTCCTTTGTATTGCTTTCCTAGGAATTTATTGTGGATGATGTTATCAATGTCCTGGAATGAATTCCATACTGTTGTTTTTTCTAACCAGACCTACAAAAATAAAGAATATCCTTTGACCAAGTAACACCAATATTAAGCCTATACTAAAAGAAAAAAGGAGAAAAATGACACATATTGATAAAGATATACATATACAATAATATTGCTATGTTTTTGGAGTGTCAAAGAACTGGAAACTAAGGGGGTCCTCATTAATTGGGGAATGTCTAACAAATTATATCATATGTGCATAATGGAATACTATTGTCATAGGAAACAATCATATAGTTTAATATATAGAGATATGGCTATATCTCTCTATGTATCTATCTCTATCTATCTATCTATCTATCTATCTATCTATCTATCTATCTACCTAAAGTCAGAGAGAGAGAGAGAGAGAATGAATTTGCTTGTACATATTTGTTTGCCTGTTATGTCTGCCATTAAACTGTGAGCTCCTTGAGAGCAGGGATTGTCCTTTGCCTTTCTTTGTATCATCAGTACTTAGCACAAAGCCTGACACATAGTAAGCACTTAATATGACTACAATACTGCTGCAATGGAATTTTATCAGAGACAGAAAAATCAGTGCAAAGGAGAGGGGGCATGATTTCCCATCATCTACGCTTATTTTGGTTGATGTCACATTTTTATGACATTTTGATGTGTAAACAGTAAGCACTCTGGCCCCTTCCCTTCCCCTATATAAGTACATATTTTGTTCGTACATAATAAAAATGGAAGCATGATATAATAGATAGAGTATAGGAAATGGTTGCAGTCAGGAATACCTGAGCTGTAATTCTTATTAAAACAAAACAAAACAAAACTTAATTGAATAATGCCGGGTAGGTCACGTAAGTTATCCCGGACTCAGTTTCCTCATGTATAAAATTGGGATAATGATATTTGTAGCTCTTAACTCACAGAACTAAATGAAATAAAGTGCTTTGAAACATTCAAGCACTATATAAATGTGAGGTATGATAATGATCATCATCATCAATTTCTGTTTTAATGCAAAAGGGTTACTTACATGCTATTCTAGAATGCTTAAATGGATTGAAAAAAATAGACTCCACCTCAAATCAAAACACTTCCACTGTAAATTTGGAAAAATTACAATTTAATATCTGAATTAGCATATCTGTCTTCACAAGACCCGTCTGCAATTTTCCAAATGTACTTTCCATAGAATAGGTGTTCAATTACCAATGATAGGTACTATAATTTTAACGCTAGTCAGTCTCTTCCAGGGCCCAATCTATTCCATACAATCAAGATCGCTACCTTTGCATTATCTGTTTTCAAACTATTTCAGCCAGGTGGGACTGGAAAAAAGGCATTCAAGTTTTAGCTTTTAATCCACAATGTCATTACCTACTTGTTCTGTACTGTCTTTGATGTTGCTTAGCCATAAATTCTAGTGAGGGCTAGAAAAGGGAAAGTTGGATATATGGTGCCTGTGGAGTCATTTCTGTAAGTCTAAAAATATGAAAATAACAAGGCATTTTTCTGCATAACATTATGTATGTGTATACACACACATGCATATGTATATCCACACCCATGCATACTTTATCTAGATGTATTCCGGTGTCTTATTCTTCCTCCCCCCCAAAAAAAATTCTGATTGTTCATGTTGCTATACATGGGGAGGAGGAGTGAGAAATATAGAGTGTTCCATTCCTTAGCTTTGGATCTAAAGCAACAGTTTTTATTACCAAGGTGTCCCAATATAGATTTCAGGATATCTATGAACTTGGGTGGGAAAAAAAAAAAGAAAAAAACCCCCAAACAACTTTGTTCAGTCATTTTTTTCAGTCGTGTCTGACTCTTCATGACCTCATTTGGGGTTTTCTTGGTAAAGATACTGTAGGAGTTTGCTGTTTCCTTTTCTACCTCATTTTACAAAAGAATCTTTATTTCATTTTTAATCTGATGTGTTTTACTTTATGTCTAAAAACATTCTTCTAAGAAGAGGTTAATTGGCTTCATTAGACTGTCAAAGAGGCCTCCCTCCCTCCCTCCTCTCTCTCTCTCTCTCTCTCTCTCTCCTCTCTCTCTCTCCTTCTCTCTCTCTCTCTCTCTCTTTTCTCTCTCTCTCTCTCTCTCTCTCTCTCTCTCTCTCTCTCTCTCACACACACACACACACACACACACACACACACACAACACACACACACACCACTTGGTCTAAGGCCCCATCCTTTGTGTGAAATTCTTGTTTCTAGTTTGTGTTAAAGGAAGAAGAAATTAGGAAATTTGCTTAGCCATATTAAAGGTAATTGGGAAGTTATATCTTCTGCTAAGGCCCTACTCAAGACTTTCATCTCAGCATGAAGATGACTGACTACCAGTGCTTAAGGACATGTCAGCAGATCCCAAACTATGATGGGTCCTTTGAAACTGCAAAGGAATTGAAAGTGAACTTGGCAATTTTCTGATTGTCTGTAGTTCTATGGTCTCCTATAGTGGAGCTAAGTTCACTGAGATAACTTATACCCAAAGGCTGGGCCAGCAGGAGATTATGTATATATAAGTGCATATACCTATGTCTATATCTGCATATGTATATATATGTACATATGTACAGTTGTATGTGTATATGTATGCATATGCACATAACATGTAACTACAGCAACTTGTGAAGACTGTTTTCAAGGAGGACCTTAGGATTTGTGCTGGTGGAAGGAGTATTGTCCTATTTGATGAAATCTTAGATCCTTAAAGTTATGAAAGCAGAGTTCCTAACTTAAGCAATTACCCTTCGAAACAGATAACTAAGTAGATAGAGAGAATGGGGATTTAATTCTCGGAGACTAAATAAAAGGCATGCGACACTAATTCAATGAGTATGTTTTTTCTTTTCTTCCCACTAAGTTCTTAGTGTTATTCAAGCATCAATTGGTTAAGCTATCTCATCCTGAAATTGAGGACTTGTTTGAAGGTAGGAATGGGTGGCAGGAAAACAAAAGTTATAAGGATTTATGTTTTGTCAGTCAGCAAAACTCTTTCTAGAAGGTACTTTTTCTGTACCTTTATCAGTAAAGGCCCAAGATTAACCCCCCCCATTTACAATTTTAACTATATTATGCAACAGCAAAATAATAGAGTAGTAAATCTTGAGTAGAACAGCCATTAATTGTTACAATGATGGGGCAGCTGGGTGGTGCAGTGGATATAGTGACAGGCCTGGAGCCAGGTGGACTCATCTTCCTGAATTCAAATCTGGCCTCAGATACCAGCCGCATGACCTTTGGCAAGTCACATAATCCTGTTTGCCTCAGTTTCTTCATCTGTAAAATGATCTGGAAAAGGAAATGGCAACTCATTCCAGGATCTTTGCCAAGAAAACCCCAAATGAAGTCATGAAGTGGTGGACAAAATTGAAAAACAAATGAACAACAAGAATTCTAGGGGCAGCTAGGTGGTGCAGTGGATAGAGCTCTGGCCTTGAAGTCAGGAGGACATGAGTTCAAATCCAGTCTCAGACACATGACCCTTACTAGCAGTGTGATCCTGGGCAAGTTACTTAACCCCGATTGCCTCACCAAAAAGCAAAAAAACCCCAAAAAACATTAAAAAAAAGAATTGTGGGCTAACCCTCATCATTTCCTGTTGTCTACTTCTAACACATAATCCTTTTTCTGGAGTGTTGATGTTTTGGTTTGCTTTTCTGTTGGCATTGTAAATCGAGTCCAGAAACTCCTCACTTGGGCCATATGGGCAAACACTTCCTCTGCCTTTGCCAAGTGGTCCTGTAGGAACTCTTGACATTCCACTACTGCCCTAGATGCTATAGTCTCTTTGACTGAGAGATTATCATTGATGAGGCTAAGACAGTGATGGAGGATAGATCCCTGGGATCCAGAAACTCACTTTAAAAAAGGAGTATATGAACAGATGACCTCTAAATATCTTTCCAAATCTAAATGCATGATTACATAAATAATACTCCCAAGTCACATGGACTTGCAATGAACTTCAGCCTCAAGCAGCCAATGATGGTTTCTGAGGGAATATCCTTCCCCTCTCACTAGAATCTGTTGTTCTCCCAAGAGCTTTCTGTTACAAAGGCAAAAGGGGAAAATAAGTCCAAAAAGATGTTTAATGCCCTGTTTTTAGGCAAGTACAAAGGAACAATTTTCTTTCCTCCAAGTAGTTTGCCCTATAATAATAAGGACTAACCAAGTCATTTTGGAAGCAGTCCTCAATAGGACTAGGTGTCATAATTGAACACAAGACCTGTGATCAGTTCAAGTGAATTGAGCTCAAATTCTGCCCTAGACCATTTCTAGGTATGTGACCCTAAGCAAGACACTTAACCTTTCTCAGACTCAGTTTGCTCATCTATAAAATAGGGACAATTAATGCATCTATTTCACAGGATTGTTGGGAGGGTCAAATAAGAACAACACAGGCATTTACTGTATACAGCTCACTTTGTGTGTGTTTGCTTGTTGTCTCTCCCATTAGATTGTAAGCTCCTTGAAGGCAGGAACTGTCTTTTGCCTCTTTTGTATCCTGAGCACTTTGCCCAATGCCTGGCACATATTGACCACATAGTAAATGTTTATTGATTATTATTGATAAAGGGTTTTGGAAACCCTGGAGTTCTGCAGCAATGGTAGCTCTTATTATAATTTACTGCTGAAAACTGTCCTCTAGGAGACACCAGGGTGTGTGGCTACACCCTTTATAGGGAAATGCAAGCAAAAGTTTCATCCAAAGGTTTTCCTTCCAATAAGCAGAGGGAATAGATCAGAAAGAACCTTGTTAAATCCCGTATTTGGAAGAAGCCATTATAAATCTCAAAATTTGGCCCTGTTAAGAGGCTTGTTTGAGCTTTATAATAGACTCTGGGCTTCAGGCAGTTCCATATCATTTCATCTAAAAAATCCTTCCCAGAACTTCGTAGAGACAAATTATGCAGTTACATATTACGTTAAGCAGTGATCCTCTTCATTTTCAACCCCAACCCTCAGTCTGCTAATTCCATTTGAAGACTGATAACGATGGGGGAAAATGTGTCTTCAGTGATACTAGAAATTCATCAGGTGGCACAGAAATAATAAGGGGATGGTCCTGGTATAGGTCCCCAGACTAATATAACAAATAATAACTTACTCCTGTTTGGAGCCTTCTGTTTTTATTTGTTTGCCAACAGAGAGAAGAATATGTTTATCAATCTATTGAATCACCTGGGAGCAGGCTGGCTGCTGTAAATCTCTTTAACATGACCCCATATAGTCATTTTGAATGGTCATCAAAGCCTTACCCTCCCTGGAGGATTCAAGTTACACCTTTTGGTTTTGTTTTTATTTTTAAATATCAAGATCTTACTTTTGTCATGAGAAAACTTATTGTATTGAATATGAGGGACAAGTAGGGGATGAATGAACCTTCCAGAAGTCAGTCTTTTGTTGTCACAGAATATATGCTGAGCTATCTCTACTCCATATCATCTCAGCCTGAAAATTGCAGAAATTCACAAGAACCACAGCAATGTTCCTGAGGCACAGAGCAGCAACCTCTGACATAAATGTCACCAACAACATTTGTTTGCCCATGCATATGCACACTCAGGAGAGAGCTTGGGCATTAAGAAAACCTAGCACGTGGTGTTCAAAGGCAAAAAAGGCTTTATCAGTGTCAATTTTTTATGTCCAAGCAATGGGATTTTCCAAATAGTTTAAAATAGGAGTATTGACCTGATCCAAAAGCAATTTGAATAGTGCTGCAATAAGTCAGAGTTGTTACACATTTTCTCTAATATAATAAAGCCATTCAGAGATAAATAATGTAGTGTCTTAGAAATCTACAAATGGAAGAAACACTATTTTAGCATTATTGCTTGCCACACAATAGGCAAGACTATTAAAGATTATTAACTTTCAAAAGCATATTGTAAGTTGGAGTAATAAAAATATTGACATAGCTTGCTTTATGTTCTCTAAGAGGTAGATTGCATTTTTTTAAAAGCCAATCCTAAACAATGAATCTTTTTTTAAAGCATATTAGATGAGTTTATTGTTTTTTAACGATATTGCTGAATTGTATTTTTTCTCTCTTTAGCCAACTTTTCATTCAAATGGTGTTTTTCTTGGCTTACCAAATATGAAACTGCAAACAAGCACAAAATACATTCTAAACAGGCTTTTTATTTTCAAATGTAGACCACATATATCAGTAAATCTATACTCTCACTGTCACTAATTGCATTATTTTAAATATATGAAGCCAACCAATAAACAGGTTGAAAGAAGCATCTTCATGATAATGTTATTTTGTCTTTCAGCAATTCATCTGGCTGTTATATTGTAAGACTAGATAAGTTCATGTACATACTTTGGGTATACTTCTGTTTATTCACGTGTCTACATGCTGGGCTTACTTTGTACTTATATTAGGACCTGCTAGAGGCAGGCTAACGCCAGCACCTTGTCCCTGTTCAACGTTGGGATTTAATAAGTCACTTCTAAGTCATGGAACAGTTAACAAAAGGAGGTTTACATTGCCCTAACATAGCAAATACAGGCAGAAAGGATACAATGGCACTTCCAGCCCTCTTGTCTCTGTTCGGAAATGGTTATGGTCAGTTGTAGGGCAGGGTATAGGTGACTTGCTTGATTCCAGAAATCCACCAAGTTGGAAAGGACCCAACTCCACAGAGGTGGGATTTATTATAGCCTGCATCAAGAAACTGCGTTAAAGGAGGCAGGGGTCAATCAAGTCCCAAGGACAGCTTTGTTGCCTTTTAGAGGTAGTTGGTGGCATAGTGGATACAATCCTGCACCTGGAGTCAGGAAGACTTAAGTTTAAATCCAGTCTCAGACAATTACTAATTCTGTGACCCTGGGAAAGTCACTTAACTTCTGTTTGCCTTAGTTTCCTCGACTGTAAAATGGAGATAGTAATAGTACCTCTCTTGCAAGGTTGTCATAAGGATGAAATGAGATAGTCATAAAAAGTCCTTAGTATAGTGCCTAATACATAGTAGGTGCTATAGAAATGCTTATTTCCTCTCTTTTGAGGGAAAAAAAATATCCATAATGAGGGGAAATCAAGAACCCTGGTCCTATCACAGGGTTCAATTAACATGTAATAAAATGTACCTTCATAGATTCCACAGAATAGAGAGACTTCTTTCTGCTTATAGGTAATGAATAACCTTCTACCCTGGATCTTATATAGCCATTTGGTTTTGAAACTTTATTATAAATTAGAGATACATTCTTATTATGGCTTATCTCCATACTAGACTATAGGCCCATTAGGAACAGGAACTATGTTTTATCTAAACTGTGTAGTTTTCCCAGTTCCAACAACAGTCTTTTCTACAATGTAGGTATTTTATAAAATATTTGTGGAATGAATGAACATTAAGTACCTTCCTAGAAAAAAGACTGGCTTAAGGAGGACTTCAGAAAAACCTGGAAAGACTTGTATGGAATGATGCTAAATGAAGTGAGCAGAACCAGGAGAGTGTTGTACACAGTAACAGCCACATTGTGAGACAACTAACTTTGATAGACTTAGCCCTTTTCAGCAATGCAAGGATCTCCAAAGACATCTCAAAAGTCTCATGATGGAAAATTCTATCCACATTCAAAGAAAGAACTATGGAGTTTGAATGCAGATCGAAGCAGACTATTTACTCTTTTCTTTCCTCCCGTTTTTGTTTTGTTTCCTCTTACTTGTGGTTCTTTCTATTGGTTCTAATTCTTCCTTACAATATGACTAATGTGAAAATATGTTTAATAGAAATGTATATGTATGGCCTATATCAGATTCTGTGACATCTTGGGGAGGGAAGTGGGAAGGGACAAGATGAAAAATGTAAAATTCAAAAGCTTATGGAAGTGATTGTTGATCAATCAAAATAAATTAATAAAAAAAGACTGACTTAGCAAGATCAAAGACATAGTTGCATGTCTAATGCATTGTTATTACAATTGTGGACAAAAGAAGAAATTATTTTTATTTGAATGGTAAATATGTACAGTCTTATATTGATTAGCTGGATCTGTGATATCTAAGGCCTCATTTTTGGGCCTGTTGGTACTTGCCCAAGCTCTGGAACCATAAGTTCTGTGATTTAGTCACAGCTGTGTTCATCAAGAGGGTGAACAGCACAAAGGATTGTTGTTACACCAAGCTTAGCGTACCACTTGCTAGTTAAGCCTTGGCCGTGAAAACAAGGTGTCTAAAGAGAGGAGTAAAAAGAGAGGGGTGGTCTTGGATCCCAACATTAAACAAAGGACATACTTATCTATGAATGTTTTGGAAGAAAGAAGGCTAATGTTCAGTTAACAAGTAGGAACTGAGATTTTCAAATCTGAGAGTTGAATTCTTACATAGTTTACCAAGACATGCCAGGAAGAAAAATGATATAGCCAAGATTTTAGGTGCTGAATTCATATTCAGATATGAATTTGGCACAGAAAGGGCTGAAGTATCAATGATTTCTCGAAAAACTGTTTGACCTTCTGTTTTTACTTTGAACATTTTAGAAACTCTTGGTGGACTTTTATTTCTCTCTGTCCCATGAAGTTGATCTGGGAGGAAGGGGTTAAAGGATGAACTTACTTTCCTAGTAATCTTTCTCTATTGTAACACTAAGGTTTGTTATAAAAATGTCCATCAGTATCCACTTTTTTATTCCAATGAACTATCAATCAATCAAGTGTTCACTAAGAGCCTACTATGTGTTGTACCAGGCACCTTGTTAGCTCCTGGGGAAGCAATTTATAAAAAACAAAAATAAAACACACACAGAAAAACTCCAAAACAATCCCAATTCTGAAGGAGGGAATTCATATTTACATTCAAACCCCAGAGGTTCCCTATCACCTCCAGGATCAAATATAAAATCTTCTGTTTGTCATTCAAAACTCTTTATAAAAAAAAAATTTAAAAAAAACCCTTTATAACCTTCCTTTACCTACCTTTTCAGTCTCCTTATTTCCATGTCCTCTGTGATCCTGTGATATTGGCCTCCTTATTGTTCTTCAAAGAAAGCACTACATTTCCTGACTCTGGGCATTTTCAGTAGTGCTCTCCCATCCCTGAAATGTTCTCCCACATCGTTTTCACCTCCTGGCTTCCTTTGAGTTCCAGCTAAAGTTGCACCTTCTACAAGAAGTCTTTCCTGATCCCTGTTAATTCTAGTGCCTTCCCTCTGTCAGTTATCTCCAAATTATGGTGCACATAGTTTGTTATACAAAGTTCTTTGTATGTTGTCTTCCTCATTAGTCTGTGAGCTTCTCAAAAGTGGAGATTATCTTTTTCCTTTCTTTGCATACCCAGCACTTAGCATCAGCACATAGTAGGTGCTTAATAAATGTATTTTGACTAAGTACCTGTAATATACCCCCCCAAAATATTAAGTGAATAAAAACAAAAATAAAGAAAATACTTTAATATAAGGTAGTTTTTTGGGGGGGGCACTATGGTGAAGGTTTCATGCAGAAGATAGATTTTGAGCTTCTTCATAAAGGAAAAGAGAGATTAGGAGGCTGAGATAATGCTAGAGTGCATTTCAAGAATGTGGGTCTACCAAGGCAAGGCATGGAAACTAGAAATTAAATGTTGTTGGTGAGGAAAATTAGCCATCTGCCCCTCCAAATGAGAGTAAAAGCAAGAAAAATGAAAACCACAACCCTTTTGACAGACATACATAACCACACAAAATGCATTCCTACATTGTCCATGTCTAAAAATGTGTGACTTGTACTGTGTCTTGTTTGTATCACCTCTCTGTTAGGAGGTGGACAGTATGCTTTCTCAATGGTCTTCTGAAATCATGGCTGATCATCAATTGATCAGAGTTCATAAATCTTTTAAAATTTGTCTTTACAATGGTGTTTTTATTGTATAAATTGTTCTCTTCCTTTTGCCTACTTCATTTTACATTAGTTCACACAACTCTTCCCACATGTCTGAAAATATCCATTTCATCATTTCTTATGGTTCTGTTATAATCCACGGGAACTTCTACTATACACATTGTTTTCTTTGAAATATGCAGAAACACATTAGTTTCAAAGTTATCCTTATTTGTCTCACTCTGAACCTCTATTTCTCTTCTTTTCATTCTTTCAGTTGTTTCCAAGATCAAAAATACAATTGCTTTTTAAAGGTCTTCATAACCTGACTCCTTCCTGCTTTTTAATTCTTCTTATATCTTACTCCTTTCTGCATATTCTACGATATGTCGACACTGCCCTCCTTGCTGTTACTCAAAAGAAAGTCTATGTCCCAAGTTCAGGCATTTTCATTGGTGGTCCTCTATGCCTGGAACTCTTTCCCTCTTCATTTCCACTTCCAACTTTTCCTGGCTTCCTTCAAGTCCCACTTACAATTATCACCTTCTACAAAAATCTTTTCCCAATCGTTGGTAATGTTAATACTGACTATCTGAGAACATCTCTATTTTATCTTGTATGTATCTTATTTTCACATGGTCGCTTGCATTTTTGTCTCTCCCATTAGATTATAAGTTCCTTGTGAATGTGGACCATTTTTGTTTTTCTTTGCATCCTAAGTCTTTGCCTACATGGTAGACATGATGCTTGTTGACTTTGATGTCCTTTTCTCTTTTCCTTATTTTTTTCCAAGCATTAGTCAGTCAGCCAGCATTTATTAAGCATCTATCACATATGCACTACCACTCTCTGTTTCTCCCAACTCATGTAACAAATAAGCATGGTCAATAAAAACAAATTCAGGAACTGGGTGTGTCAAAAATGTGCACTTCATTCTGTCCCTCTAGTCTATCACTTCTCTGTCAGGAGATGAAACACATGCTGCATTTTTAAGTCTTGAGTATCCAAGGTTGGTTATTACTTTGGCCAGATCTATAGAATGGTTTAGAGCAGTTCCGTCAAACCCAAATAAAAAATGAAGGGCACTAAACAATACATAAGGATCCTTACTGCCATTTGTTAACTTAGAAAACAACATCTTAACATTATGTTCTATTGTATCTTTCTTTTGTTAAATATTTCTTAATTACATTTTGATCTGCTTTAATCTAACACTTGGAAGTGTTAGGGACCTGTACAGCCAGTGGGAAGCATTTAACACCTCTGGTTTAGAGGTCTCAAAGCTTTGTCATATATTGTCTTTTTTGATTCTCAAAACAATAGTTAGGTATTATTGTGTCTGTTTTACAAATGGAGTTCAAATGGATGAATGACTTATTTGGCATCACACAGCTAACAAATTATAAGAGAAGCTGAAGGGAAGAGGGTCCAAGTGAAGCAATGTAAACTAAATTCATTTAAAAATATCTATTACAGATCTAATATGTGCTAGGTGCTAAGAATACAAAGGTAAAGCTTAACAATATTCTTTTCCCCTAATTGTTTCCTAAGGTAACAGAATTTCATCAGAATTTGGATTATTCTTAGGATAACAAAGCCAATTCTTCCTTTGATCTTACACTAAAAAAACACAGCTATGGAGGAACCATATAGTAGAAACGACAGCAACAGGACATGCTCAAGAATTTGTTCTCTTTACATTCCATCTTACTCTTTTGGAGCAGGGAAGAAAAGATAAAGTTCATTAATTCTATAATATGTTTAGTTTCTCATATCTTTAGCTGTTGCTCACACTTGCTAAAAGAGGTTTCTAAGTTCCGTATATTTTTTTTAGAATTATTTGGAAAGTTCTGCTACATTTGTTAAAATATCTCTCCTTTGCTTCTACAGAATGTGGATTTTTATGTTCAGTTCTTACAAGGGAGAAAACTTAAGTCTTCTTCTGATTATTCTAGGAATAAGCCACAGCACAATAAGAAGTTTAGTATATTACTGACTTTATTTTCTGAGGGCTTGAGTTGAGGGGAAAAGGGAATTGGAATGGTCCCCTCAATTCTTTTTCTTGATATGTTGGGATTGATGAGTCACAGGAGATGGTTGGATATGAATTTAATTGGGAGGGCTCAGAAAGATGTGACTGGTCATTTGGGGTATCAAGCATTTAAGCAAAAGGTCAAGGTCATGAATGTCAACTACAGCAGGTAAGGCAACTGAAACTAGAGGTTTGGATAGGCAAGAAATAAAGTTCTAGGAAGCAAGCTGAAGTAGAAAGGTACTAATTATCCCAAGTCCAGGCAGGAAAGCCCTTGAGTCCAGGAAAGTAAAGTGAACATGTTAGAACCAAGTAATGAAGGTAAAAGCTTGTTCCAGGAACAGAAGATTTTTATCTTTTTGTTTTATTTGTACAACTTATTTATTATTAGTGGTCTCATGTCCTCAGGTGTTGATTGTGATGACCATATGTTTGCCCAAGTGATTGAAAATGAGTGTAAATGCTGGAATTATCTCATACCCATATAGTTATATTCCCTATTATCAAACCTTGACCCTGTCACGTGCAACTTCATTGCTATATCTTTTGAAAAAGAAAAGATTCAAAAAAGATATCAAAAGAAAATAGCGTGAGTAGCTATAAAGGATGTTGAAGCACAATTTCTACTTCTGTCCATTCAGAAAGGAAAATAAGCAACATTTAAACGTATTTATTTCATCTGGTCTCCCTGATTTCAAGTCCAGGTGCTCATTTTTTCCCTTCCCCTTTCAAAAGAAAAGGAGGGAAATAGACAAATACATATCATACTATTTCTTAGAGATCAGAGGAATTGTTTTTGAATCCTGGCTTTTGCCAGAAATTTTTAAATCCTACTCTACCTGTATCAGTTTGGCTGTAACTTCTCCCAGGTATCGTTCTGTATCTTTCTTCCTTTGTAAAATGAAAGTGGTGCAAAATGACCTTTAAGGTCCCTTATTGTGCTAAAGACCATGCTAAATTGATCTTGAAACAGATGCAAACCTTTCTGTATTGTAATTTATTCCTTACCTTTCTCCCATCACCCCCTCCTCACCTACCTTCTTCACTGGAAGACATCCTACAGCTGATGTGACTAGTCTAAGATGTGTAAGTCAATAGTCACAAGCAAGTCATGGGCCATTTAAAAATTCTGATTTTCCCAGTGAGGGTTTCTTTTTTTTTTAATTTTTAAAATGTTTTTTAGGCAATTGGGTTTAAGTGACTTGCCCAGGGTCACACAGCTAGTAAGTGTCAAGTGTTTAGTCTGAGGCCAGATTTGAACTTAGGTCCTCCTGACTTCAGGGCCAGTGCTCTATCCACTGCACCACCTAGCTGCCCTTATAGGGTTTCTTAAGGTCTAACCTTAAGAAACACAAGTAGAGATTGCAGACAGGTTAATTTTATAACAGAATCTCATAATGAAATACAACTCAGAGATTGGTGGGTCAAAAGTGAATGAATTTCCAATGGATATGCTGTCTAGACTGATCAAACTAATATGATGGATGCCCAATTCTCACTTCAATTTCTGCCTTTTAGACATAACCAGACTGCGGTTATTGTTAGGGAAAGTAGCTCTACCAACTGAATTATTGGACATTTTGTTCAGTGAAAGTATTCCAAATGTGTAGCCTTTCTGTGGAGACATCCTCACTTATATTTAAAATAAACTGATTTTATTACCAATGCTTCAACCAAATTGTTAAAAGAATATCAATAATTCACTATTTGGACTCATCATTGTCATTTGGCAGAAAGAAGAAAGAGCCACTTGAATTTAAGGTCATATTTCTAACACATTTTTTGGACATTGGTAATTACTTTTAACCACTAAGTAAGGAAATGCCTAATTAAAAAGCTACTTAATGGGCTCATGTGTAGTTTTTAAAAACCAGGGGAGATTATTTTAAAATAAATCAATTTTATAGTCATATCACCTGATTAAAAAAGACAAGAAGAGTCTAATTGCAGTGACTAATTCAGAAACTTCATAACAATTTGCTCCATTTGTTTTGTCCATATACAAGGATGTAGTTAAGCACAGATAGCTGAGTACCATATAACCAGATTTGGGTCTAAATTGGTTCATAATTTGCAAATGAAAATAAGATTACTGGAAAATAATACTTCCCCCAGGCAGACAGACATGAGGACAGGTGTGTAAACAGGCAGTTAGGTGCCCCATGGATAGAACACTGAATGTAGAATCAGGAAGACCTGAACTCAGACCTTGACTCAGACTCTTTCCAGATGTGACCCTGAGCATATATCTTTCTGCCTATATCTTCTTACGTCTAAAATGGGGCTAATAATAACACCTACTTCATAAGATATATGTGTGCATACACACATACACATATATATTTGTATATGTATGGAGTTGCATACATTTTATTATCAAGAAACAGGTAATAAATATCTTTAATATACTATCCTGTGTGTAGGAGGAGAAGAAGGAAGAATCCATAATACATCATCTTTGCCCTTAAGGAGTGATAGCCATACAGGGAGATGCTGAAGCTACCTCAGTAAGACTGGAAGTTCCCAACTGTAAAATTTTCAGTGAAAGCTTTTAGCACCTCAGAAATTAGCAATATCAGGGCTTTATTTGTTGTTGTTGTTGTTTTTCATTCTTAAAGAGGGCCAAAAGTACCAGGAAGGTGATGTCTTGATTTGCAAGTGAACTGGATTTAAGTGAGGCAGGACTGTGCAAAGTTCCCAGCCTCACTCTCTCCTCCAGAGCTATCTGGGTCCATTGGTAAGATATAGATCAGAATGACTAGAGATGGCCCTGGATGCAATGAGACATCTTGAACTTTTTAAGCTAAGGTATTTTTCAGGTCTCAGTTTGTCTGAGGCAATACCTAATCAGTGTCTAAGGCTAGAAAACAAATAAGGTAAAAATGGTCTCTTTCACCTACTCAAAAAAAAATCAATCTTTATTGTTTTGTTGATTGTTTAGACTTAAGAGAATGACGGAGAAAATTTTAGTAATATAGCTTAAATTTAGAAGCATATAGTGCCTTGATGTTTTTTACCCCCAAGAAGCTGTTCAACATTTGCTAGCACATGCCTCTCTATACTCCATTTTAATGAAATCTCTAAACTTTTTTTATTTAGTGTAAAAACAAAATAACATGATCATATTTTCAGTAAGCATCTGAGTAGATTTTCTAATTAAAGTGATTTAAAAACAAACTTAATATTAACAGTGCTCTTTCAGCTAAATAGGAAGGGCAATTTGGTTTAGAAAAGCCCTGCATTTAAAGACCCAGAACTCTGATTGAGATGGTAGCCCTGCTCCTTGGGCAAGGTTCTTGATCTCTTTGGATTTCAGTTTTCTGTTTTGTAAAATGAGAATGTTTGACCAGATGATTGCAAATGTCTTTTTAAGAGTTAAATCCTACAGTCTCATTTGCCTATTGTAGCATTTTATGTCCAGATATAGATTTGGAGGTGAAAGGGGAAGGGAAAGTTAGAAACATACTCACTCTTCTAGCTCTTGCTTTTTAGAAATTTTTAAAAATTGTGTGTACAGATGCACACAGAGATACATATATACAAATTTCATTATTTTTTTCAGACAAGCATTTATTTTCTTCCCCTCCTAAATCACATCCCCACTGGGGGAAAAAAGAAAAAGAAAAAGAAAACTCTTGAAACAAAAGTGTGATCAAGCAAAACAAATTCTCCTTTAAGTTCCAGGATTAGCTACACCCTTTCTCCTGTTACCATGCTATTCCTATCCTCTAGTTACTGTCTTTGACTGCACTGTTGCAGAGATTTCTCTGGGGAGTCTTAGAGGGAGGGAAAAAGAGTGAGGAGTTAGGTCATGTGTTCTGACAGCTCAGCCTTGTTCAAGATAGCAAAATATGATCCTCTGATTCAGATTCAGTGTAATTCTGCCTGTTGTGAAGCTTATTGGTAATTATTAAAGATCAAAACCATAAAACTCTCTCAATTTGATCTCAGATATCTCTTCTAGAACAAGATTAGCATTTTAGAAAAAGGGGTCAGACCTCAATCTTCCTCATAGCATTCCAACACCAACACTGTTTCTATTCCCCTTGCACTCACTCCATTCCTAATTAAAGACATTTATACATCTAAAAACAGTTGAGATGTATCTCATTTTTGTAGAGACTAAGCCAGCTTTGGTAGTAATCAAATCAGAAAGTGTTAACACTGTACATATAGCATTAAAGGATAGAAAAATTTGGAAGAACAGGAAGAATCTCTGTGTGTGTGTGTGTGTGTGTGTGTGTGTGTGTGTGTGTGTGTGCATGTTTATGTGCATTTCTCAAGATCTGTTGAAAGAAAACATTAATTGCTTGAGGTCAGAACAAGTCGCTATAACAAAAACTCCAATTCTACCTAAATCAATTCACTTATTCAATGCTATACTAATCAAATTATTAAAGGATTACTTTATAGAACTAGAAAAAATAGTAATGGCATTCATATAATTTATAGAAGTAGGAAAAATAATGGAGTTCATTTGGCAGCAAAAAGTTCAAGAATTATAAGGGACCTAATGAAAAAAGTGGATATGAAGGAGATGTAGCAGTGACAGATTTCAAACTATACTATAAAGCAGTAATTCTCAAAGCAATTTGGTACTAGCTTAAGAATAGAGTTTGATCAGCGGAACAGATTAGAAAAACAACATACAGAAGCAAATTTATCTAATATACTAGTATTTGATAAATACAAATACCAAAGCTACTGGAATAAAGACTCACTATTTGACAAAGACTGCTGGGAAAATTAGGCAGCAATATGGAAAAAACTAGTTTTAGACTAAATTTCATACCTTATGCCAAGAAAATCTCCAACCACATTATAAAATAATATTAGGGAAATATAGAAAACAACTATCATACAATCTGTCAACAGGAGAAAAGTTAATGACCAATAGAGATACGGAGGCTCACAGAAAAGAAAATGAATAATTTTGATTATATACAACTTAAAAAATAATTTGCACAATTCAATAAAGTAAACAAAAGTAACAACAAGGAAAAATGTTGTCACAAGATTCTCTGATGAAGGCCTGATTTCTGAGATATATAAGGAACTGATTCAAATTTATTAGAGCCATTCTCCAATTCACAAATGGTCTAAGGTTATGAACAGGCAGTTCTTGAAGGAAGAAATGCAAGCTATTCATAGCTGCATGAATAAATATGTTCCAAATCACTACTAATAAGAAAAATTCAAATTACACAAGTATGATATTCCACCTTACACCCATTTGACTGGCAAAGATGACAAAAAAAATGATAAATGTTGGAGGAGCTGTTGGAAAACATGCATATTGATGTATTATTGAGGCATCTGTGAGTGTTTATGACCATTCTAGAAAGTAATTTTAGAATATACACAAAAAGTTATTAAATGATAGATGTCCTATGACCTAGCTGTGAAAAATGATTTCACTTGGTAATCTGTGTCTTGGAGATTCAGATCTCCCAGCCCCCCAACCTACTGCCCAAAGCTCTTCAGAAGGACGTTACTGATAGTGAGATTGCATTGAATCTTCTTAGTCTGGTCAAACCTCAACCCAGGTCTGAATTGATTTTATCCTACTCAGGTTTGAGTGTAGACAGATTCTCAAGACTGGGGGTGGTATTTCCTCTGTCCAGGTGGTGGATGATATCAGCCCCTGTTGACCAAGATTAAGTGACCTAAGTCACGTTCTCAAGAACTTATTTTAATATAAGGCACTTCCCAGTGTTTTGACCAGAGTTGATTGGCATCCCTTGGGAACACCTATTCTAAGAGCATATAATCCTGTATCCACAACCCCCAAATTGAGCCAGTTCTGAACTGGACCCCTTAGGGGAGCCCTAATTTTGCACTGAACATGCACTGCATGTCAAGCCAGCTTGAGAGAAATTAAACTGTGGACCCCCCCATTTTGTTTGTCTTTTTCTTAGAACAGACTCTATAACTTTTTGGGAGTTCAATAACCCAAAAGAGATCAAAGAAAGAGGAAAAGTTCCTTTGTGTACCCAAAACATTTATAGTAGTTCTTTTAGTGGTGGCAAAAACCTGAAAACTAAGGGAAGTCCAACCTTTGAAGAATGGCTGAATATGTTTGTGATATATGAATGCAATAAGTACAATTTTCTATAAAAAATGAAGAAAGAGACAATTTCAAAAAGATATGGAAAGAATCATATGAGCCTATGTGAAGTAAATAGAATTAGGAAACAATTTATAAAATAAAAGCAATTTTACAAAAAATGAACAATTTTGAAGAATTTGTACACTCATGAAGAATGAAAGTATAGAACCAAGAGAGTAATTTTATAACGATCCCATTGTTTAGTGAAACCACTTTGAAAGCTGTAAGAACCATGATCAATATAATTAATGACCATTAAAGAATCCAGAGGACTGATGAAAAAAAATATGCTATCCATGACAAAAAGATGATGGCTTAGGGGCAGAAAATGAGATATACTTTTGTATGTAGCCAATGGGAGGTTTTGGTTTGCTTAACTATGCATATTTGATGCAAGGATTTATTTTACCTTTTTCTTTTTTCCATTGAGGTGGGTATAAAAGAGAAAAACAGATTTCTGCTAATTAAAAAATAGTTTGGTGGAGTTACAGATGTGGACTATTTCATATATTTTTGGATGAAGTTACTCTATTGTTAGTGTGACTTACTTTATTTTGTCATAAGAGACCTCAAATGATGTAATTTGCAAATATTTGCAATATGAAAAAAAACAAAACACACCAATAAAACTTTAAAGAGAGAGACAGGCAGACAGAAATAGAAAGAGAGAGGAAGGGAGGAAAGCAGAGAAAATCAAAGGGGGAAATAGTCACAATGGTTCTTCTCAGCAAAATTAAAAAAGGCAGATAGTGCTTTTTTATCTCAGCTCTGGTTGACCTCTCTATGGCTTAACTCCCATTTTACCTAGTTGACAGTATCCTATCCTAACTCTTTCACTATTCCCTCAAACATGGAGCTCAGTATTATGGTCCCAATAGTTCTTTTCCAATACTTGGAAGTTCAAACTCCCTCAAGCATTTTTCTGAGTCTCTGAGATATTTGAATTACACTAAACCCATCTGGGAAGGTAGAGTTACCTTTAAGCTCTTATGCCCGTTTAGTGATTCTCATTAGGCCTACCACGATTATATTTAATTCCCTAAATGTTTCTCAATTTCCGAACTTGATATACACACCCAGCTTACAGGAGGAATTCTATGCATAGGGAACAACAACAAAAAGCCATAAGATATCATTTGGGCATTGTCATACAGTAGAAGTGATCTGCAATCCTTCAAGTCTAATTGCTATGGTTTGGTTTTGTTATGTTGTGTTTTTAAATATAGTACTAATGGCAACTGACTACACATGAATTCTGGGGCAACATCTGACATTAGAGTGTATCCAATCCTCATTATGGATATAATATAAAATATACTTTAAAGAATTTATGCTCATATAGAAGTTATAGAGGTAGAGTGAATCTGAAAGATGATCTATCCCAGCCCTCTCATTTTACAGATAAATAGAACCAGGCAGAATTCAAGTGTTCTGACTCGCAATATTTTCACTGACTAACAGAAACCAGTGGAGATATTGTCTTGAACTAGTCGACACTGCCAATATTATTGTTCAGTCATTCAGTCGTGTTCAATTCTCCGTGACCCCATGGACCATAGCATGCCAACACTGTCTGTGGGGTTTTCTTGGCGAGGGTATAGGAGTGGTTTGGCCTTTCCTTCTCCAGTAGCCAATATTATTAAACTTTTTACTATTTTTAAAAGTATGTGTTTCCATAGATGCCTTTTCTCCCCTTCCTGATGACTACAATAAGAAACACAACATCCAAATGAAGGAAAATGGCATTTTGGTTCTTAGCATCTCTATTTATTTATTTTATGAATACAATGTGAGATGGAAAAAAAAGGCTCCCAGTAGCTAAGGATATTGAATTTTGCTTAGAAAAATATAAAATCTAATCCTGATAAGCAGAAGCAAAAAACAAAACAGATGGAATGGAGGCAAATTCCAAAAACCCCAACTGTGTTTTCTCTGTTTAATGCTTATGTTTGGAGAGATCAACTACTAAAAAAAAAATGATGTTCCTTGAAGCTAATCCCAGCATTTCCCTTCTTTGGGTGTATGTGTTGTATTGGGCAAAAATAAAAGAAAAAATAGCTAAAGGACATGAAATCAAAATAAAAATATAGCAAAGAATGAATGAGTATAGGGGACCAATTTTTGCTGGCTGCCAATCTTGGGAAATGATTTCCACAATGACATTTGTATTTATTTTGTGTAGAAATTTGTATTACATTTTCCAAAGTAGTAAAGGGGAATGACTATAAGCATGAATCAATTCTTGGGGATAATTAAAAGTAAGTATAGAATACCTGCTGAGATATTGTATAGGAACTCCAATAGAACCTGTTTCATAGTGTGTTTACTCTAGGTTCTTTTACTAGTATCATCTCTGAAATCCTATCTCAAGTTGGTAGGAGACAGAAAGAATAAAACTTGGATGAACTTAGTATTACAAACATCTTTACAGAGGATCTCTACTGCTAATAAATATAAAAAGCTTAACACAGTAAGAAAAAAAAGGTATTCTTTTCTTACTGGAAAAATAAGAAAAAAAATAAATCTCAGTAACGTAAAGAAGCTACGACCAAAGGGATTGAGAATATTTGGTTTTATTAGTGACTAACAGATTGTACTATTATATCTATTGTCTCCAAAAAACATACCTCATAATCAGGATTCTCTTTATTTAAATCTCAGAGAGAAATGAGAATATACCCCCAGTTTTCCAGTAAATTTGATATTTAAGATGACAACTATAACTTATGCTGTTGGTGGAGTTATGAATTTGTTTGACCATTCTGAAGAATAATTTGCTTATGCTAAGAACATATCTAAAACATCCCTTACCTTTAGATCAAGACATACACTGTTAGAAGACAAGTCAAGTAAACATTTTAATTCCTATACAAAATATTCATCTTTCTGGTAAGCCTGTTTATAAATGCACTAACTCATGGGATGCAGAACAACTTTTCTTGTTAAGCAGTTGAGTACTGGAATAATGTGGTAGAGTGAAAAAATTCAGAGGGCCTAGGTTTAAATGCCAACTCTGCCATTTATTATTTGTGTAATGCTGAGCAAATCATTTCACTTTTCTGGGCTTTACTTTCCTCTTTCCTCATCTGCAAAATGGGAGGCTTGAAGTAGATGGTCTCTAAAGTCCCTTCTAGCTCTAAATCTACAATCCTTCAAATCTTAAGAAATTTTGTAATTTTTGCTTTTAAAGAAAAAATTTGAAGAAAATTAAAGATCTATTGGGAAAAGTTTAATTCGTCTAACAGTGCTTGGCTTGGAGTAAGGAAAGCCTGAATTCAAAACCCAGCTCAGATGCTTATTTACTGTATGACTTTGGGCAAATCACTTAACCTTTGCTTTCCTCAGTTTCCTAAACTATAAAAGAGGAATAAGAATAGCACCTACTCCCTGGGTAGTTGTGGGGATCAAATGTGATCGAACTTTTAAATCCATTAACAGCATCTGACTTGTAGTAGGTGTTATATAAATGTTAGCAATTATTATTATCTAACAAACTATTTTGACTGTATCAGAATGTTACATTTCATTATAATTGCAGTAATTTTTAGATCTAATATTGTTTCATTAAAAAATAACAAGTACCATTTATATAATGATTTAATGTTTGCAAAGCACTTTACAGGTATCTTATTTTTTCCTCACAAGAACCTTGAAATATAGGTGCTATTATGGTTTTCATTTTATAGATGTGGAAAGTAAGATAGAAGTTAAGTGACTTGCTTAATCACACAGCTAATAGACCACGTTCTATTGGGTTCAAATTTGAACTCAAGTCTTTATGACTTTGGGTTCAGCACTTTGTCAGCTATGCAAAAATACTTTTTCTTAGTTCTGATAATACTGTCCTGCCCTTTTTTTGTTTTGGTTCCTTTAATACTCAACTTTTATTTTTGTCATTCATCCAGTATCAATTTATTAGATAAGATCCCCCATTTATCACCATAAATTGCTTTATAGTATTTAAACTCCAAATCCTATAATAGATTATTAGTGTTGGAAGGGAGATTAAGGCCAACCAATGCTTGGAATCTTATATGTCTTTATACATACATATATTATATACATATGTATATATATACATATGGATTATACAAATATTCAATACCTCACACATGTGTATATGCATGTGTATGTATATGCACATGCATATATATGTGCATGTGCGTATATGTATGTATACATACACACCATATATACACAAATACAGATACATGAGTACATGTGTGTGTGTGTGTGTGTGTGTGTGTATGTGTGTGTGTGTGTCTGACAGGTGGTCAAGGTCACCCCCTGCATCCTGGGCCATCACCAGTTTTCTTGACCTTTGTCTTATCTGGACTTTAATGACTTTGGAAGAGAGAGTGAGGCTGATGTCAACAATAGCCTTTACTTGAAGAATTCCTATGAGGAGTAATCATCTATTTTTGGAGGCAGCTTACTCCACCTGGGATAGTATTATTTTTTTTTCTTTTCCTTACACACAAAACCTAGACTTCCATCTTTGCATCCTCAGTTCTTCCCCTTATGGTCAAATAGGTTAAGTCTAATCCTTCTCACTTGGTAAGCCATTAAACTCTTCAAGACAGTCTTTTCCTGTACAAACATCTCCAGTTCCTTAAAAGGCATAAATTCTAGGCCCTTCACCATTTGTTTATCCTACTGATGTTTTCCAGCTTATCAGAATTATTCCTCAACTGTAGTTTTAAAAATTAGACATATTTCAGATATGCTCAGATATGATATGAAACCTCAAATCAGAAGCCTCATTCATAGAGAACCTCCCTTTCTTGATATAGAAAAAAAATTCATTGGTTGACTTGTCTATCATATCGTATCACTGACACATTGAGCTTTCGACATACCAATCGCCCTTGATTCTCTCTCTCTTTTTTGAGTGAACTCCAGCCTAACCATATCTTCCCCATCTCATACTTGATGAAAGGAGTCCCATTGTGTCTATCCTCAAACACAACATGTACTAATAGAATCAGTCATTTGAGTAACATATAATGTCTTTGAGGGAGGGATGGAAAAGTTATTTGTTCCTCTCATTTTCTGATACTTACAGATTCTTAACCTCACTTGAGTGACCAGTGTAGTGATTATTTTCAAGAAGTCTTCTTTCACCCAAACCATCAAAGGAAGCCTTGCTTAGGAATTCTGACATACCTGATGACTGCTATGAGGTTCCATAATTGACAAAACAAAACTATCAAAAGAACATTTATGCAAGGCAACAAACTTATACTGTTAAAATAAAGAATAATGATTTAAGCTGTGTCAGAAACTTGGATCAAAAGCCAATTCTGAGGATTTCAAGGAGTCGCTAGGAGCCACAGCATTAAAAAGCTATGGAAATATTAAAGGAAATAGAAATTTCAGGAAAACTGAAATTGCCTGGGAAGATACCTTCAAAGGTGTCTTATATGCCCATATAAATGTATATGAGGGTTGATTTATTTTGTTTTCAAAGTTTGACTTATTACAAAGATTAAATGGCAGCTGGGAATTTTACTTCCAAAAAGTAAAATTATGTGAAGTGAGATACTAAACCTTTTCTGAGAAAAGGCTAACCAAGGTGATAGTAATTATAATTAAAGTTCCCCAAAATGCTATGGAAAGAAAAAATGATAATTTCTTCTTGGGTGCTAACTTAGAAAGGAGAATGTCTCTCACTCTTCTTCAGACAAAAATAGCCAATTTAATGAGGAGATTTATAACCAGAAGTCATCACACGTATCACGCAGGGTTCCATTTGCTCACTAATGTCTGCATTATTTGAGTACAAAAATACAGCTGAATAAAATAATTTCTGTCACCTTGCTTATATGAAAAAAAAATTAAGCCTATGAAAAGCATAAATGGATGTCCTGTAAAATTTTATTGGCTATGTCTACAAACATTATTCCTGGTTGCTTGTTCTTTTTTGACTAGCTGGTTTAAGTTTTCAACTTTGAATTACTTGGTAATTCTATTAAAATAATTTAATTGTTGTTTTATTATTCACTCCTATGGAAGCAGCATGGTATAGTGGGTTCAAATCTAGACTCAGGTCCTGACTCTGACACTTAATAGTTGTGTCTTCAATGGCAAAAGTTATCTTTTCCAAGCTTTTGTTCTTTTATGTAGGGATTATAGTGGTCATAACACCAACAATACCTGACTCAGGGGGTCACTATGAGTCTCAAATGATATAATTTGTGTAAATCTCTTTAAAGACCATATAAATGTTAATTATCATTATTATTTAACTGGTGTTGCTAAGTAAAGGGCAACTACTCCTATGATGTGCTGACTCTTGCAGTGAAGTGTCACATAAACTGAGTAACCAAGAAGTCGGGGTAATAGAAAGGACATCAATAGGTTATTTAAGTCATCATGAATGATGGCAAGAATTTGAGAACCCAGTGTCTCAGAAGTTGTTTGGTGACTTTGACAGTGATCTGAACATCCTAGTATGATCAGTAATTTCACTAATGTGGATGTTTCTTCCACTGAAAAAGATTGTAAGCCCTCCATGACTTTTCATCCTTGTCCACATTTTCCCATAAATGCTAAACAGGCCTGCCTGATATATTGCGTCCCTCTTCTTTTAGTATTATGGGTACATCACAGCACCACTCAGGCTGACCATCTGTTGTTTCTCAATCTTATTACATGACCACCCCATTTCCACAAAGTGGAAGTACATTATATGTTTTTTATTGTTGAAATAAAAGTCTCCTGGTTATAATAAGTGTAATAATTCACATTTATATACTGCTTTAAGGCATGACAACTATCCAATAGTACTGCTATTTTAATTGATACTAAAATAAAATAAATGTTTAGTTTTTAAAAATATGTTTTGTTGCTGTGGAAATATCTCAGTTAAAAACCTGACTATTCTTTTAAAAATCAGAATAAAAGATGTTTTGACATGTAACTGTTTTTAGTGGACAATATTAAGTCATGTATTCTTGTCTGTCATTTAATATTCTTGATAATTATACAATTTATTACTTGAGCTATGTCACGTAAGATGGATGGCCAATCCATTGAGTTAGTGCATTAATATGCATGTAAAGGAGATGCTAAAGAATTTTATAATGAGAAATTCATGAAATAACTTGATGGGATTAGATGTAGCCATTGTAAAGAATCAACTTCTTGTGGAAACCTGAGAGGATCAATCATATACCTTGGCCCTCTGTATATAAAAAAAAGCAAGCTGTCCTTGTCCATGCCTAGAATTGAAGAGCAAGCTATGACAGTAAAGAAGAGGGCCAGCTAAGAAGAAAAATGTATTTCCTGAAGGAATTCTGACTTTTCTCTTTGAATCTTTTCCAGAGAGTACTTAGAGATTGGGGAAAGAGTTTCTCTCTTCTCTCTCCTCCTTCATCAGCATTGACATCCTGAACCCAGCCTGAAAGGGGAATAGTGGGACATTGCTTCCTAGACCCAAACCTTAGAGTTAGAGGATGTTGAATTTTTAAATTCCTATGAGTGCATCTTCAGAAGCCAGTGAAGCAAATCATCAAGAGGAGTTGAAGGGTCTTGAATGAGTGAAGAGGAATTGAAGTAATTGGACCTGAAGGTAAGATCCTACTTGAGAGACAGGTGGCTTCAGGTACAATAATAGTTTTTGATCCTAGGGAATAGATTCTAGTTCTTTGTGAAAGTACATAGAGATATCCTAGAATGTGACCTGAGCCCAAAGCTATAGGCAAACAATGAAACAGCATCCAGTGGATACTGGGGCACCAAGGTTGACAAGAGTAAAATGAGGATATCTGTGGCCCTATCAGTCTACAGCAGCAGAATGTATGTGTCCTGACCATATATGTTCCCTATCCCTTAACATTTTGTTTTTTTGCTGGGAACAAATAGGACAAATATCATAGAAGAACACTGAATTGGGCTTAGAATTGCTTTGGAGAAAAACAATGGGATGGACTATAGTACCCCAAAGTAGTATTTCCCCCCCCACAAATGGTCACACGATGAGACTATATAGTTGCAAATCTTAGACTACTACAATCACTGATGAATCAAAATTGTAGGCAACCCAAAAGGCTAGGGAGAGATTTATGGTGAGTCCAAGGAAAATGCCATATAGCTCTAGTAATAGCCTATGTCCTATGATGAAAATAAGGTAGCTCATCACATGGGTATGGGTAAACTATAAGTGCTGTATAGTCTAAGAACTTGATTGGGACCCATGAACTGTCTAAAGAGCCAAAGGGAAACCTGGAACATGGGAGACATGGCCTGCAACACTCCCAGGTGCTGTCCAAACCAGATTAAAATGTAATTGGGAAATTTTAGCAAAATAAATAAAAAATACAACAAAACACAGATAATATTAATTTGTGATTTTCTAAATCTATACATAGCATGCAGGGATCAATTTGTATTTGAGTTTTAACTCCACTCTTCTATGAAAACATGAATAACATGAAAAATACCATAGCTTGAGGAAACATGGGAAAGTTATGACCCACCCTGATAGCTGAGAACACCTATCCAGTGACATATTGAAATTGTTTAATATTCTAAATAAATATTCTCTTTTAAATGGGCTTGTTTGGGGAGGGCGTCATGTGTAGGGGATGTGTTGCTACCCAAAGATGGCTTTCGATACTTGGGGGTGATGGTGGGAGGAGGATATAGTCCAGTTTCTTAGTAAGATTCGAATATTAAATGTAGGCTAGAAATCTCAGCCACTTTGACTCATGGAATACCTGACTTGACTTTGAGGCCCATGTGCTTTCTAGCTCATTTATTCCTTTAAAATCATTCTTATAGTTAAAAACCCCCCAAAACTTCAATCTTTCTTTTCTGGTATTTTTCTAACTTTATTATTCGTACCTGAATTTTTTACTTCTTTTTGATTTTTTAATAGAATAATTACACTGTGATATTTAAAGAACATCTATATTGTCAGAAAAGTGTGCTGGGTGTATTGAGTGAGATACGGTTAGAAAATAGCAAGATACTTCCCTCAAAGAGCTTACCAATATAGTGTAGAGAAAAGACAGCAATATAGAAACTAACATAATAAATGTGCACATTTGGGGTTTGAGCATTGATTGTAGTGCAAGGGAAAACACATTCCTTTCAAGCCTGAAAGACAATGTGCTATTCCTTTTATCTTTGATCCATAAGGAAGGTAGAGTTGAGTCATGCCCCCAGAAGACAGGCACAACATTTTCAAGAGGAGGAATATGAACTTCAAGAGGCCAGCTAGAAAGAATTTCCACATAAGATTAGGCAAAAAGAGAAAGAAAAAAAATAGTCCTGAACTGTGGTGGAGAAGGGAAAGATTTAGGAAAACCTTAAGTCCCTAGAGACATGAAGTTCAAGGTGAAGCTCTAGTTTGCATCTTCCTCTTCAAGGACTCAACACAGTGCCAAGCAAGGAAGGTCTATTCTTCCCCCAACTTCCCAAGCTAGTACTTATGCATTAACAGACTCTGTGACATGTTTCAATTAACCTGAATTTTCTTGCCTAAAATATAAGGTAGCCATTAGCTAAAGAGAAATATAAATTTGAATTAGGACGAACAACCAAATGCCAGCCTAATTAATTCCTCAAGAATTTTCCTAACTGAATTATTTTGATTATACTATTAATATTTCATTTAATATAAATTCCATAAAGGAGCAGAGGAGAGGGCCATGTCAAACTAGAAGTTATAGCAAGTTGTGGTTGATTAAATACTCAGAGATGAAGCTGGTAGGGAGGAGAAAGTGGCAACAATGAGTACTGACCAATACCAACCTCTACAACTTTACCTATAATTACTAGTGTTACATGTAAGAAATGAATTAGAGAATTACAAAAGAAAACACTATACAAGCTCTGTCTTGGGAAGGTCATAAACTCACTAAAAAAACAAATTTTTTGCATTACTTTTCAGAGAACTATTTGTAGTAGCTATTTTCTTAAATATATCCTCACTTTTGATAAGTTTAGTTCATTATATGTTACCAAATTTCCCTTTAAACGGACTACATATTATATATACACATATATACATATACATGTATGTGTATATACATATATACATACATTCACATAGACATATGAATTATATGAGTTTATACATACACACACACATATATAATTTTATAAATCTTTGTATTTGAATTTCGAAATGCGATAACCTTGGAATGACATTGAACATTTTTTTACTCTTTATCAACAAATCATATAAAAAAGCATTTATTATGCTTCTACTATGTGTCAGGCACTGTGATAAGAACTGGAAATACAAAGAAAGACAAAACAAATAAACAAAACCAGATAAACAATCCTTGCTCTCCAGGAGCTCAAAGTCCAATGGAGGAGACAACATGCAAACTATGTAAAAACATGATACATACAAAATAAGTAGGGGGTAATCAATATGAACACAAATTGTAATAGTTCAAGGTCATTAACAGACTTACTATCTGATATTTCCTTTGCACTTTTGTTGAATAATCCATTCTATTATTGAGCAGTCTGGTCTAAAGGATGTGTATGCTGAAAGAATCCTTGAAAATATATTGCCGCAGTAGATAGAGCTCCAGCCTTGGAGTCAGGAAGACCTGAGTTCAAATCCGACCTCAGACACACGACACTTACTAGCTGTGTGACTCCGGGCAGGTCACTTAACCCCAACTGCCTCACCAAAAAGCAAAAAAAGAAAATTATTGCTTATACTATTCAATATGCAAATCAACATTGTTGCATATTAAAGATAAATAAATACAACAGTCCTTGAGGATGGTTATTTCATGCTTTTTTGTGACTTTTCTCAATTATTTTCTATTTGAAATAGCTATAAAGATGTGAAATTCAGAGCACCCCAAGAGTGGCAGTATGAGTTCAGCTAACATATATTTCTGGCATAAGAATTTCAGTGTTCTCAAGTGTAGTCAATTAATAAATTCATTCTGAAGTATTTTGAAGCACTGATGAGATGTGAGTAGTCCTGGCTTGGATCAAAACAATGGCAGCTGTCATCAGCCACTAATAACAACGATATTCCTGTCTATTTAATATATTTCTTTCTCTAAGATATTGAGAAATGATCATTAAATTTGGAAACTAGACAAAAGATTTTGATATTATTCCCTTTATTGTTTCAGGTGGCATGCCAGTAATCCTAAAGTACACAGTATTTAGTGACAGATTTATGCTTAAAGACCTTTCAAAGCTGAATTTTTGTTTCCATTAAAATCATATAATGGAGGTGATGGGCATCACTGTTTGGTTGAGAAATTTGTGTTTTTAAGTGTACTGTAAGTGAACTTGGCCATAAATTTTAGATGTATCTTTGTTCACTCTCTCTCTATCACTTTGAATATCTAAGCAGAAATCAAGTCTTATCATCTTTCTCCCCAAAATCTCTCTCATGTCTATCTTTCACACTTCTCTACTCACTCTGCCATTACCAAACTTTGGACCCTCAGTACTACATTACTGAACTATTCCAAGAGTTGCCTTGGAAGCCTTATGGTCCATATACTCTTCACCCTTCATTCATCCTTCAAGCTAGATTAATTTTCCTAATGCATTTATCTTGTCATGTAATTCCTCTAGGCCAAACTATTGATGACATTGTGGCCTACCAAATTAATTTCAAGCTCCTTTGCCTGGCATTTAGGTCCTCCATAAAACAGTGCCCTCCTTTCTTTCCAGAATTTTTCATGTTACTCTGATTTAATTACTCTGTCTTAGTTTAATGAAATTGCTTAGGATCTCTTTCATATATCCTGTATTTTCCTGGCACTATAATTTTAATCCCATTGATGAAAATGTTTGATAACAAGGCTAGGGACAGATCTCTGCTCTCCACTAAAGACCTCCCTCAAACTGACATTAACTCATTAATCACTAATCTCCCATATGTACAAAAATATTTATGGCAGCTCTGTGTGGTGGCAATGAATGGAAAACTGATGGGGTGCTCATCAATTATGGAATGGAACAAATTATAGTATACATATATGTGATTCAATACTATTGTGTTGTGAGAAATAATGAAGTGGACAGTGTTAGAGAAACATGGAAAGACTAGCATGAATTGATACAAAGCAAACAGAATCAAGTAAACAATTTATACAACAATAATATTGCAAAGACAAATGACTGAAAGACTCAGAGACTCTGATCAGCACAATGTCCAGCCACAGCTTCAGAGGACTCAAGATGAAACATGTTATCCATCTCCTATTAGAGAACACAGATTGAAATATATGCACATACACAAGTATGTGCATGTGAATGGTGTATATACACACACATGTATACATACATACATATGTGTGTGTGGAACATGTTATTATATAAATATATATTTCATTTTATAAGCATGTCATATATTTTAATATATGTAGTATATTATAATAATATATTCAATTAACAAAAACAAGTAATTTTCATTCTGGTTATTCAACCAGTTCCAAATCTACATCATCTAGGGCTCCTTATTGATAAACGTAGCATGAGAATCTTTACCAAATACTTTGCTGACAGCTATGCGAACAATTTTATTTACTGTTTCCTTGACTTCCTCCTCTAGTAACCATATCAGAAAAGGAGGTGATGTTCGTCTGGTAACTGTTCAACTGACCTTGTACTATGTTTACTCAAACACATGTTGTACCTCACCAATAGAACCTAGGTCCCTTGAGAACAGAAACTGTTTTGCACTCATTTTTGTAGCCTCAGTGTCTTGACCATTATTAAAAATTAGAAAATATTAAAAATTAGAAAATATTTGTCTCACTGAACTGAATTTTAAAGTCATAATGCCTATTACGCACTCCACCAGGAGTGACCCATTAACCAATTAATGATCCTTCTGGGGAAAGGAAGTCGAAATAGGAGAAATATTAGTCTTTCAAGAAGAGAGCATGGTTGAGGTTCTTCAGTTTGGAATGAGGCAAAGAAAAGGAGCAATAGACTACATGATACATATACTATGCCAACCAAAGCAATCTTTGGCATGGCATTAAAGTTAACATTGGAAATCCTGGTAGCATGCACAAATAACACAGGTGTAGGATTCAGGAGATCCAGTTTCTAATTCTGGATTTTCTACTAATTCTGTGACCTTGGAAAACTTAAACTCTTCAAGCTTTTCTTTCTCTTCTATAAATTAAGGAGTCTGGATTATTCCAGGTCTCAAAAATTCTGGTCATGCTGTTTACTTACTTGTCCCCATTCCTTTCTGTTTCTATATCCATTTCTTTTCCCTTAGTTATTAGCAATATTTCTTTTGAAAATCTCAACTTTGTCTCAGCTGAACTAAGGAGAAGTTATTTTTTCCCCAATATCTAAGTCAATATTTATAGGAGTTCAGGGAATGCCTCATGCAGACAGAACCAGTTTTAAGCCTAGGAGAGTTGGCCAATGTAGGGCATATAAAGACTAGGAATTGGGGGAGAGGAAGTTGAGTTGAGACAGAAATGAAGTGCAAACTTTTCCCTCAGAATCTCAAGAAGATTTCCATCCATATTCCTAAATCATATATTTTCTTTCTCTCTGAATCGTGTTTTGGAAAGAGTCCCCTTGTCTATATTCTGCTTAACACATGGTGCTATTAGTCATTATTTAGAGAAAAACACATCTTATAAAACACTCTGTGATTTTGTATGGAGGAAAAAGCAAAATAACAATCTATCATGCTTCATGTGTATTTATACTGCATCTATTTGTCCTTGTGGTAGTAAATACATTTTATTTATTTTATCTTTGTTGTTATATTTCAGTGAAGTGAGCCATTTTGGCAGGCCTATATACAAGTAAAAAATGACATTAAATATCCTCCTACCAAAATAATTTTGTCAGTAAAGAAAATTCTAGTTTACACTCACTGAGGTGGCATTAAGAATGGACTATATTTCAATCCAAACCATTGATATTGAGGAACCAACAGATAACGAAGAAATAGTAAATGGATCACTTCAAGCTTTCATTTGTTTGCTCAAGAGAACTCTCTTATATTTCCCTGGATACTTTGTAATCTTCAAAGTAACAAACTTGGAGTTAGAGGATCTAGATTCAAGTCCTGATATTGTCACTTACCACCTGTGTGATTTATGACTAAAATATTGTCCTCCAGACTCAACAATTTTAGCACATGCCTTCCTTGAGATAGGACATATATTTTTAATACTGTACAAAGAAAAGCTACATTTAATTTTAAACATCAGTGAATGAATAACATCATGTTTTAGCAAGCACAATGCCATAATAGTAAAAGCATAACAGTAATAATAATATTTATTTAGCACTTTAAGGTTTACAAAATATTTTTTTCACAGTAGCTCTATCTTTTATTATTTCCCATTGAATAGATAAGGAAACTGAGAAAGAAAAAGGTTAAATGACTTGCCAAGAGTCTCACAAATTAGTGAAGGTCGGAGCTAGGAATCAAATCCTGGTCTTCTAATGGTAAATCCAAATTTCTTTCCATGACACTGCATTATTTTCCTTACGAACTATACAGTACTTAGAACATAGTATGTGGTCAATGAATGCAGATTGAATAAAAGTGAATCATACCCTAGTACAGAAAGAAAATTATTTTATTGTAAATATTTATTCTGTCACCATTGGATTCAGCAGCTGCTTTATCAGTCTTTGGTCCAACTATGGTTAATGAGAAAATATATTTACAACCCCTTAACTGAAGAATGTACATTGAATGTAATAAAAAAAAGTCTTGTTGAGCTCAAAAAATTAATAAATCTCTTTAGAGTTAGTTGAATGGGTGATGTAGTTTTTGATCACATTTCTATGGTTCTTATGACAATATCCCACCTGACTGCCTTAATGTGAAGTACCACTCCTTATGGAGTCAGAGGAGTATTAATGTCTGATCCATGAGGATCTATGAAGAACTTGTACTATGTATGCCTTTCCCCATAGAGTCAGAGAGTATTTTCTACTTTTTATCTACAAGGATCTACTTGATAAAATGTGATGAGTCTATTAATAGTGCTAACTTGAAAGAAGCTGAAGTAAACACAGTGTAAAGAGATGAATAGATATTTTCTGAGGAAGCAGTTTTCAATTTGATTTTATGAAGTTTTCTTATATTTTGAGAGTCACTAAAGCAGTATATAGAGGCTCTAGCCTTGTGAATAGAGTCAATTACTGAAATTTTAGGAGTTTGAGTTGACTTTGGTGGTAAAATGGTTATAGACAAAATATTATGTATGGATGCATGTCTGTTTATGTAGCATGTATGTATCAACATATTTATTATTTTGTTGACTTCTTAAGTCATGTATTTAGTGATTTTAATCACTTTTAACAGGACAATGTGCACATTTATTTATTTTATTATTAAAATTTATGAAATAAAACAAATATTTCCATAATGATAGAATAATAAAAAGATGATTGCACATGAAACTACACATCTATTATGTACAACTTGCTATTCCTTTAAATATATAATAAATTTCTCATGCAAATTTATTTTCTTTCCCTCCAACCTAGAGATGGCTACCATTAGACACAAATATGTGTGTATGTATGTAAAAACATTCTTTACATACTTTTATTTATCAGTTCTTTCTTTGGATGCAGAAAGTATTTTCCTTTATATGTCCTTTGTAGTTAATTTGGGTACTCATGATAACCAAAATGATTTAGTCTCTCAAAGTGGGTCTTAAAACAATATTGCTGGGGCAGCTAGGTGGTGCAGTGGATAGAGCACCGGCCCTGATTCAGGAGGACCTGAGTTCAAATCTGACCTGAGACACATAACACTTACTAGCTGTGTGACCCTGGGCAAGTCACTTAACCCCATTGCCTAGCCAAAAAAAACCAAACAAAAACAAAACAAAACAAACAAGAAACCCCCCAATATTGCTGCACATGTTCATAAATAGTACACAATTACTTATCGAGAAAACACTGGTGGAGGCTCAGGAAATAAACTGTCAACTGTAGATACCCACAAGGGTTATCTCTAGAACCCTGAAAGCAATTGTAACAGCTGAACCTCTCTGGGAGAACTCCAGTTGTTAGTGAGTGTGTGTGTGGGGGTGTAGGTTGAGAGAAGCAAGGCCACAAAAAATAAAATGCCTTCTGGGATTGCAGTATAATGATACATGCATAAGGCACAGGATGACAAAATTTATAGTCAGAAGGGGTCATCTAGTCCAATACATACCTGAAATGAATACCAACTCGAACATACTTGGCAAGTAACACAGATTTTGCTTAAAGACAACCAATTAGGGAGAATCGCAGCCTGTTCAATTTTTGTATAGTTCTAATTGTTCGGATAAATTTTCTGACACTAACCCTAGATTTAAATCTTTAAAACTTGCACACATCATTCCCAGCTGTGCCCTCTGGAACTAAAGGAAACACAATAGGGTCTCTTTCACATATAATGTCCTTTGAATGTTTGAAGAATATGATAATGTTCCCCCCATCCCCATCATGGGCAAATCCATCCACTAAAATGTTTCTCCTGGTGTAGAGGCAACCTACATCACCCTACAACCATTGTGGTATAAATGTCACCTTAAATTCTTGAATGTGGTGTTAGCACATTCCAGACTCAGCTAAACCTGGAAAGGTTTCAAGTATGGACCTGATGATGAATATTGTGTCCATCACCTGAAACAGTTAAGCTAAGTTTGGCAAAGTTCATCATCCAGCATTGGCCAGGAGGTTTTTTTCCCCTAAAGTTCAGAAATTCATGACAATGGTCTAGCAGGGCATGGATTATTTGCTGTCTTCACTGGTGGAGAGATACCTACCCAAACGAAATAACAGACGTAAAATCGTGAAGTATCTCTATGTTGAACATTGTTGTCACTGAAACAAACAAACAAAAAAAGTAATACTATGATACTAAGTTGGGTTGGAATGGAAAGTTGCCTTTTTAAACTTGCAAATTTCACTTTTTACAGTTTTGTGCTACAAAGTAAACACCATGCAATCTTTAGCATCTGATCTACTAGTCTGTTTTAATATCTAATTAATTTAAATTTGTAAAGGCCTCCTCATCTGTAGTAAAAGCATGTTCTCAATTATATACTGAATTAAATAAGAGATAGGAAGATTCTGAGAGGTGAAAATTTATGGTTTCATTAGGCTGAAAAATTAAACTTAAAATGTGTAAAAATCCACATTAATCATTTAGTTTCAGCACATAAATGTAAATGGTTTGGAACTGAGCTTCATTTCAGACTGTAAGTAATAATTATCCAAAAACACTGCATGAGCTTCATTAGATCCATGTTTAATAAAAGTGAGCAGCACAGGGGACCTGCACAAATAAGGGGATTATGGCATTTAATCAGCATCAAATGGTAGCTAAAGCTTCATTATGAAGGCTTTTCAAAAATGAAATCATAGAGGATGATCCAAAAATGGAATCAGATTTTCAGGTTGACACTTACTTCAGCAAAATGCATCTAATCTTGAACTTTTTTTTCTCCCTGTATCAGATGAGCCAACAAAAAGTTAAAAAAAAAAAGAATCAAGAGGACATTGGGTATTCTGAGAGCAGAGATTGTCTTTGCTCAGTGCTATTGGTGTTCGTGTACATTTCCAATTTCCAGGTTGATATTTTCTCGCTTTCCAATACCCACTCTTCAGAAGCTGTTTGTAGGAAGACTGCTAGTATTTAGGGAAATGAGCACACAGCTGATTTTATAGTCGATAGAGGTTCTCTTTCTAATTCTTAATGTCTGTGGTGAAAACCTGTCATTACATACTACATTTAGTGATAAACTGAAATGACAGCACTTTCACATTTTTGGGGAACACTTATTGGGGCTGTTGACTAGCTACTTATTAAATTTGAAGAATCATTTTAGAGATACCAGCTTCAAACACAAGATGGGAGAAAATATTAGACCCCATGTCAGGAAGGCATGGACTCGAATCCTGCCTCAGACACTGATTAGATATGTCTGACACCCTAGGCAAGTCATTCAACAATTGTATGCCTTTGTTCTCCAACCTACAAAATGAGGGGGTTTGAAGCTATTACCTCTAAAGTCCCTTCCAATTCTAAGTCTGTGAACTTGTGAGTCTGTAAGAGTAGAGGGGTGTGTGTGTGTGTGTGTGTGCGCGCGCACACACACATTTCCAATTCAACAAATCTTGGCTTTATTACTTGCAAGCTGTATGACATTGGACCAATCAATCAACCTCTAAGAGCCTCAACATGTTCATCTGTCTAGTGGGGGAAATGATACCTGCTCAATCTGTCCCAGGGGTGGTTGTAAGGAATTCTCTTTTTAAATTGTAAGTTACTAAATACATGTGAGTTATTATGGCTAATTGGTGCAAAAAACATAGAATGCCTTATGTAAATATGTGAGTATTGAATTTTAAGGAAATATGGTATAGAAACATGCTAGCCTCTTCATCAGAATAGTAAAATATGTGCTCTCTCACATCAAAAAAATTGCCATCTGTTGCAATACCTAAAATATTGGAAGATTTATGGGAATAAAACCTATGGGTGTGCACAGTTTGCAGGATTAAGTACTAGAAGGAGTATTAGTCTCACTGAGAGCCACTAATGGAGGTTGAGTAAGTTCTTGCCCTGAAGGTCTTCAGGGAATGGCTGGATGACCTCTTGGATATGTTGTTGAGGATTATTTTTTTTTTCACGTCTTACTTGAACTTCCTGGCCTCAGAGTTTCGTTCCAACTGTACAACTCAGGATTTGGAATACTCTTAAAGGAGCTAAGGATAATAGGCAAATAGCCAATCGTTAGCAGACTCCAGGATTCATTAATTTATTCAACAATCATTTATCAAGGGCCTACTATGTGCCAGGCACTGCGGATACAAAAACAAAAGCGAAACAGGTTCTGAACTAAAGTAGCTTAATGGGGTAATGGAGTGTGTACAAATAAACACAGTCCAAGGACAGAGAGGAGAGAGAGGACTCTATGAAATGGGAGGAGGGGAATCAATGAAAATTTCAAACAGGAGGTGCCAAGTTAATTGAGCTTTGAAGAAGGGAACAAGTGTCCGAGAAGCTGAGAATCAGACTTAAGGAAACAACACATGCCAGATAGAAGCAACAGTATGCCAATTCATGCATGCAGCATTTCTTACGAAAGAATAGAAATTAGAAGATGCCAATTTTAAAGTTATTTTGTATTGTGGGTATGTGGGGAAAGTATTTAGATTTTCTTCTTTATCCCAGTAGGTCAAGAAACACTATGAAGTTAATATTTCCCCTAGCATCAATACACTTATTATTGTGGCACTTATGGTGTTGGACAGGCACAAAACACTGTCAGGAGGCTTCCAAAAATGCTTCATAATAGGAAAGAAATGACTAAACATACATATTTGTGTGTGTATATCTATATCTATATCTATATCTATATCTATATCTATATCTATATCTATATCTATATCTATATCTACATCTACATCTACATCTACATCTACATCTATATCTATATCTATATCTATATCTATATCTATATCTATATCTATATCTATGTGTATATGTATGTATACTGAGTGAAACAGCATGGAAGCCAAATCCCCTAACTCCTGATCCTTGTCTAATACACATGCACATGTGTGTAAAAGTTTATACCTATAGATGGAGATCATGTAGACACACATATATATGTGTGTGTATATATACACTCACACACATATACATTACATACCCATAGATATATTCATTCATACACACACTATATATAATTATATATAGATGTAGATATACACACACACTTGTATATCCATATGTGACCTTGGCCAGGTCACACACAAGATAAAGTTGCCTGGGTCTCTAGGGTTTCTTCAAACTCTAAAATGGTGTGGCTCAAAACATGAAAAGGAACACACACAAGTCAAAATTTGCAAAGTGAGGCAAATTGGAAAGTTTTTTATCAACTTTGATAAAAAATGCCTCAATGATTATAAACATTTGTTCATTTTTATGCAAATAAATAACTTAATATTATTACAATCTTTTTTGGGTTATTTTATTGCTAATTGAGTATTTTGATGGATTATTTAATCAGTCTAAATACAACTTCCACCAACATCTAACTATACGTGCCATCTGATATTGTGAGATTGTTGACAATGTTTTTTCATATAAGATTCATTCAGCATGGAATAGAAAGAACACTGTCTCTGGGTCAGAGAAATTGTGTGCGAGTCCTTTCTTTGATACTTAATAGGTAGACAACCTTGTGCAAGTTATTTAACCTACCGAGGCCTCAGTCTCCTCATCCACAAAAGGAAGGGGTTGGACTGGACGGACTCCAAGATCTCTTTTATCTTTAAATCTAGGATCCCAAGACTTTCTCTCTGCTTGTGTGTTTTTTTTAAATTCACGTAGAAACTATCAACACAGAACTTAGTCCTTCCTTTTGTTCTCTCCTTTTTGATATGTAATCACCCCACTTATTTTCTAGTTTGTGTTTTGGTCTGAACTTTTGATTTCATCAGTATAAGGAAATCGCTTTGGAAGAAATCCCTCTAACGATCACTGCTCAGAAATTGTTGTGGAACTTATAGTGTTAGTGCATGTGTATTAGACAAGGATCAGGAGTTAGGGGATTTGGCTTCCATGCTGTTTCACTCAGTATACATACGTATACACATAGATATAGATATAGATATAGATATAGATATAGATATAGATATAGATATAGATATAGATATAGATATAGATATAGATATAGATATAGATATAGATATAGATATAGATGTAGATATAGATATAGATGTAGATGTAGATATGCTAGGGCATGAGGAGGTTTAAATGACTTGTCCCATACTCATGTAACTAATATGTGTCTAAGTCCAGCTCTCTGTCTATTATGTCATGATTCTTTTCTTGTCATGTAACCTTCAAAAATATTTTCTATTCCTTCTGTTGGATCTTTCTTAACCTGCTTCAACCTGCTGTGCCAACCACGCATTTTTTCCATTTTCTTTTGGTTTACCTGTAATATTGATTTTTCTGCAGTAGTGATTTGCCATGATTCCCAGCCATTCAGTATTTCTGGGAAAATAGTGTTGGCATTAAACATATGGGCTTTTGTGGAAGCAAGAAACACAAGCATTGGTTCTTTTAACAAAACATCTTTCCTGATGTCTTCTTTAGCTACTATATTCAAATTTGTTCCGATTTCTTTGCTGATCTGCAATATTTGTTCAAGCTATACAAACACATATGTATGTGTGTATGTATGTATATCAGTCATTCATTTATGAAACACTTACTATATGCTTAATACACAGTGATAATTCCTGGGGATAGTTAGAAAGTCATGGAACTTGGCGATATATTTTTTCATCTACTATTTTAAAGAATGGATTGTTTAATACTATTTTTCACTTTTCTTTGTTTCTTTCTTTTATCCTTCTTTTCTTTCTTCTTCCTTTCATTCTTTCTTTCTTCTTTTACAAAATAACTAATATGGATTTTTTATGTGATTGCACATATATAACCTGTATTGGATTGCTTGCCATCTCAGGGAGAGAGGTGGGAAAGAGACATAGAATTTGGAACTCGAAACTTAAAATGAACAAACGTAAAATTGTTTTGACATGTAATTTGCAAAAAAAAATTATTTAAAAAAGAATAAATTGCTTAGACTCACATTTGTTGTGGTTATCTTGAAAAGAGTTCTAAGGTTAAGTTATATACCACAGACACAGTGTGATCTGAAAGTAGTACTGTTTGGAGAAACTCACCATAAGTAAGAACTACTTTATTTTTAAATTTTGCACAAAGCTTCTTTGAAGACACAGGTGAAAAGATTACATGAACATCACAAGCCTTCATGTTCTATACTTCACTTAAATACAATAACAAAGGATTGCTGGACACAGTTGTCAAAGTGGCTTCATTTGCCATAGATTCTTCACCCCACATGTGGCCTACAACTTATTTGATATGGTTTTCATACAATTTCCTCAACTATAAATAAAGGATTTTGATTAGATGGCCTATGAGTTCCTTCTGTGTCTCAATCTATGATTCTATAATACCACAACATTGTGAAAAAAAATCATCAAGGTTGGATTTGTGATATCACCATCTATTAGAATATAAGCCCCATGAGAACAGACTATCTCACTTTAGCATTTTTATTCCCAGTACCTGATACATAGTTAGTACTTAAGAAATATTTTCTTATTCATTCATTCATTTATTGTGTTTTGCCTAGTTGTTTAAAAAAATAACGCACAACCCACACAACAAGATCTTATATTTGTTCTATCTTTCACTCAGTTGTATGACTACACAGAAATACAGTATCTCAGAAACTGAATGGATCTCAAAGTTCATGTAATTCAAATAGCACCTAAACAACAGTGCTCTCCAAAGCTTTTCTAACAAAGCATTTTGAAGACCTCTTGCAATGGAGAGCACTATCTCCCAAAGTAGTCAATTCACACTTTAAAGAGCTGTAATTGTTAGGACTTTTTTTTTCTTCTTAGGAATGTGACTGTACTTTTCATCCTAAACCCTCTCTGAAATGACTAACCTTCAAAATGCCCAAAGATAGCTATCATGTTCTCTATATGTCTTTTCAAAGTTGAATGTCCCTAGTTCTTTCAAAAATCCTTGTATGACATGGTCACTAGTTTTCTTAAAAGTCTCCTGAAAAGAACTAAACAACAACAACAAAACAATTGGGCCAGCTGTTGAGGCCAATAGATGTTTGATGAGGCATATCACTAGGAGAAATTCTTGGGGCTTCTTTTTATACCAGATTAAAGGAAGTAGCACAATGCAAACACTTAGGAAATAATGAAGCAAGTGGCTCAACATTAACCTCATACTGTTAAGTGACTGGCACTAAATTGTAATTCTATATCTTAGGGACTAGAAGACGGGCAGACTATACTTTTCTATGATTTTCTATTTGCATTTTGTTGTGATTATGTCACTACAGGATGACACTTTTTTATCCTATGTTTTCTTTGCATCCCTAGTGCTTAGTACTGTATCTGTCACATGTAAGCACTTGATCAATGCTTGCTGACTGAATTACTGAGAAAGGTTGTGGTCTCAAAAGCAGAAAGTGGCACAGCTGGGTTTTAGTCCAGGTCCCTAGTCAGCCTTCCTCTGAACCATGCTGTGACTATCAAAAGACTTGAAAGGACATTATCAGAAAGGGATTCACAAAGTCACCAAAATCTAGACCTTCAAAATTAAAGAAACACAGGAAAAGGCCCCTTTTCATATCATGGCAAAATCATTGTAATTATGCAAGAAAAGTTAGAATATATTATTACCAAAATCAAAGGAAACATATGTATTTATACTCCAAAATAATGCATAAGAGAATGGAGAGAGAGAGAGAGAGAGAGAGAGAGAGAGAGAGAGAGAGAGGAGAGAGAGAGAGAGGCAGAAATATGTACACAGAAATGGAGAACAAGACAAAAAATAATAAAAGTAGAATCAAAGAATCTGAGTTTAGAATTGCTAACATTTGAAATGTAGGCAAACTGACAGGGAGAATATTCCTTCATAGATACAAGTAAGAATGTTTATGACTATTAAATATTGTTTTTTAGTAACTGTTGGGTTTATGATTTCTTAGCTGTTATTGTCATTTATGCTAAATTTCCTATCATTGTAACAACATTCATGTGACTGGGGCAATCTTCTTGGAGGACTCAATTAGACATAGAGTTGTAGTCACAAGCAGTGAACAAAAATCTACTGTGTGCTAAAGGGCTATTGTGTACCTTCTGTGTGCTAAAGGGTCTTTAGTATTGAAAAACAGTGTTTCCTTAAAAAAATGAATTTAGGCAAGTATTCTTAGCCCAGAGACTCAAGATTGAGAAGTTTCTTTCTTGACAAGCAACACCCATGAAACAATCTAGCCTCATTAAAGAAAATAGTTCATGTTTTTTTATGTGATCTTGTTTCTCAATAATGTTATAGTCACCTTTTCTAAGTCCCAAGGTATTTAATACCTGTATTGAGTCAACATAAATGTCTCCAACTATTATTTATAAAAATCTAGGAAATGAGCCAAACATTCCTAGAGATATATTTCTCTTTAAAACACATATGGTAATATACATTGGGAATGTTGTTTCTATTTCTTCATTCTTCTCTAGCTTATCACCTGTGCAACCTGTTTATTTTTTCCCTCAATATCTGAATTCCTGGGTTTTTAATAGTCCAAAGTCAAGACTCTTTTGGAGAAGTTAATGTAATTAATGAAGCTAATGGAAAGAACACTAGATTTGGGAGGGAGGAAACCTGGATTTGAATCTTTTCGATGAAGGCTGGGCTCTCATTGGCCAGTACCATTACAATTGTATAACTTCCTTTAGAGAGTAATTGTGGGCAAAGTGCTTTGTAAAACTTAAAAGTGCCACATGATTTTTGCATTAATTTTTGTTTTGTTTTGGTCACTATTTGTGATTTTTCTGGTATAGGGAATTCCAGATGAAATATATCCTACCAATCCTCATTGGTATTTGTTCTGTAATCTATAGTGTTAAGAGTATGTGCCATGGCACTAAGAAGCTAAGTAATTTTCAAAGGATCCCACAGTAATTACTTAGTAAATATACAAACCCAGAGATATATCTGTCTTTGGGTCTGTCATAAGAATACCTTGAAAATTCAACTTCTGCATTACTCTGACTCTAGGCAGATGTACATGACCCTGAAGGAAGGATATTGAAAAGTATGTGGAATTGTGAATCAGAAGACCTGGACTTGAGATGCTGGAGATTTCACTGGAGATTTATTAACACTGGAGATTTCACTCCAAGAATCCATGAATCTTTGTATACCTCAGTTATCTTATATGTAAATGGAAATAACGTCTGTACTACCTCGCTGGGTTGTTGAGAGGATCAAGTGAATAAGGTATGGTATTGTACGTACTTCATAAGCCGTAAAGTACTAGATGCCTATCTACTAATAGTAATGATCCCTAAAATGAAATTTTACCAGTTTTGATAAAAGTTAAAACATTGACTGAAACATTTGCTGTTTTGATTTTCTTTAATAATGAAGTCAAGTATTTGTTGTTCAGTTATAAAGAAATAAGAAAGAAATTATTTGAACTTTATAGTTTTCAAGATTACATCCATGGGGATAATTCTTCCATTAATTGAGTTCCCAACTCCTCTACACCTCTGTGGAAAGTTTCAAGGCTAACCATAGCAAACAAAAGACAAGAAAACCAAAAAACAAGTAACCTAGTGGCCAATCTTCTGGTGATATGCCACTTTCAATTTAATCCCCAGACATCTGATGAGTGGTTCATTAGGGGAACCATGCTCAAAGATTTTCCAGCTTTTTAGGACTTGCCAGAGCTTGTACTACACTGGTGTAGTCCTTAAGAAGACAGGATTACTTACATCCCATGATATATCAACAAATAAGAAGACTTCAGTGATGTTAAAAAAAAAATAAAAACAAAGCAAGGAATGTAATTTAAAGATTTCACCTTTAGGAAAACATTTTGGTTCTGCTTGGGTGGAGGGGAAACCACAGTGTTGAGCCAAGGAGTGAAACTATGATTCCTCAATTCACAATAATTAAACTGCAAAATGACAAACTATATGCTATTGGCACATAACATGCTTAATAATTTAAATGTTAAATATTTATTGACCTTTCTCCAACTCAATTCTCTTCCCTCAAACTTATTGATAAAATAATTTTAATGATAACCTTTACAAAAGTTTCCTTCACTTTTCCAAAGCTATTTTCTGTATTTGTTGCTACAAAGATGTCTCCTTTGTGACTATATCATCTGTGGTGTTTAAAATCAGCCAAGTATATTCCTTAGCTAGCCTCTACTTCCATCTGTTATGTTAGGAAACTGTCATGTTCTCAGGCTACAAACAATGGACTATTGGGAAGCTAATATGGCAGGGGCAAAAAAAAGGAAATTAAGAAAAGATTGAGATGCCAATAGGGAAAGGTATATGTAAAAATGAAACATAAGGCTAGAAGAATTTTTAAAATCTTAAAGGAAGTAGACATTTTAATTAAAGTGTAATATGTTGTGGAAAAGTTATGGCATATAATATGTTATAGAATAATATGTAATAATAATAAGTAATATGTTATGGAAAAGAAGGGTGTGTCCATATATATTATATGTATATATTATATGTAATGTATACATACATGTGTATGTGCACATATGTATGCAGATAGGTAGATTAGATTGGTAGATGAATGAATAGATGTAAACATATATAGTGAGTTCATGCCCAGGGATATATTGTGATGTAAAGGCTTAAGGTATCCAATGTTAGATATTAGATATATAATATTCAAGGTGTATAGCTTTGACTTAAATAACATCATACACATGAATAAAAAAAACTATACATACAAGAGTACATCAAAGATCTTTAGGGTAGCCATGACCTTCAGTCATTAGCATAAGAAACAGAATAATAAACAGTTAAGAACATTGTATTTGCCATCTAATGGCATAAGTTTCATCCCCAGGTGAGAGTCATTAATATCTCTGGGCCTGAGTTTACTCATATATAGAGTCAGTGGTTTGGTTAAATGATCTGTAAATTCCCTTATAGCTTGAACTCTTGCAGTCTGTGATCCAAGTAATTAAGGTTTCTGAACTTACAAAAATTAAAAGAGGGATAAAGGAGAGATAAACCTTCCATACTGTTTTTTTTGAAAAAAATAAAACCATTTTCCATGGATGTATTAAATAGTGGTATGAACTTTTGGACATTCCAAATTCTTTTTCATAGAGATTCTAATAGCACATTCATTACCTGCAATGGTCAATACTTTTAGGAACATAAGTCGTAGACTTTGAAGGAGAGAGAGTTCACAGATGAGGAAGGGGTTTTGAGTATAAGACAGCGAGAAAAATTGGATTTTCAGACACATTTTCAGAGCATGTTAGTTCAAAAAAGAAAATTGTTACATAAAGGAAGAAAAAATGGTTGTCAGTTTGGCAAGCTGCTCTTACGAATTGAAGAAAAAAATATAACTTCAATTTATTATTTCTTTTGAAACATTTTTCGCCCTGATGGCATTCTTTATACAGAGATGTTTAATATTCAATACCATAAACATTGATTGACACTATTTTCTACATGATGTTGATTTAAGTACAGAAAGTCAATTAATTTAAAATTCAGTATCTTCTAACTCAGCAGGGATTCTGCACACTAAACTTTGTTATATCATATTGGAGCTGCAGTATAAAGCAAAGAACAATCTAATTCAGTAACCCACGTGGACAGAACTTACATTGATTACCACATCATTCTCTTAGTAGCCATATTTGTCCACATCCACAACCATTTTCAGGTTTAATATTATTGTTCATACTAAGGACAGTAAGAGAATAAAGAAGAAACATCTTGAGTGCCCATAGTAATAGTGTTTGTCCTACTCTGATAGCTTTCTACTTCTACTCCATCTGTTCTTTCTAATGTTTATGGAAATCAGTTTTACATCATATTGTTGTTCACTTATTACTGGAAGGAAAATACAAGCTTTTAGTAAGCACCTACCATGTGCTAAGCACTTTACAAATGTCTCCTTTCATTTCACAACTCTGAAAGATAGGTGCTATTACCCTAATTTTACAGTCCAGGAAACTGAGCCAGAAGTTAAGTGACTTGTCTGTCAGAGCTAGTAAGTGACTGAAGAAAGATTTGAACCCAGGATTTTTCTGACTCCCATCCCAATACTCTATCAACTAGGCCATCTTGCTCCTTCATAATAAAGCCTTCATGATTTTTTCCCCTTAAAATTATCCATCATGTGGTGCATAGAAAGGGATCCCATGTGAAGAATGAACAACAAAATAAACAAAACAAAAACTTGGTTTCCATTCTAGCTCTACCATGCACTAGCTATATGGCCTTAAACATGTTTCCTTTCTTCTACAGGCCCGAATATCTCATTTATCAAATGAAGAAGTTGAGTTGAATAACCTTTAAGGGTCCTTTTCCAGCTCACAACATCAATGGTTAACTATGTTTTTTACTTGGAATAACATGAACTAGGTTTAAGATCAGATGTTTCCAATTATTATATCAGCTCAGCTAATCTTCACAACTACTCTAAAGCTTCCATTTTCAGTGCACTTCTAAAGAAAACTATGTTCTTTCTCTTCTTAGTCATTTCCTTGTTCTTGCTAAGTTGAAGAATTTTGTTCCCTAATAACAATAATGGTGTAGCAGAGTGGCTATCTGTTCCCATAGGGAATGCTCAGTGTTGCCATTGCTGGTTCTGGATGACCATATGGAAGCTTTGAGGGGGAGGAGGCATTTTTCAAGTCATTTGCAAAGACTTCAACTATGAGATGTTGCAACCCCTTTAACATCTGTAGAGGTGGAGGAGATGAAAACTCAATGGAGATAGAAAAGGATGTGACCTGCCCCATCATCCCTTCCTTCCATTCTAACTGACAATCAAACAGGATTGTTTTGTATTGGATACCAAGAGTTAGGTAGGGTTAAGGTGACTGATCCTTTCCCCCATCCCAGGTATGAACACAAGAAAATAGCTACCATATCCTCATAGATTCTCAGTAGGTAATCCTGAGCCTGGGTTTGGATCTACTCTCTTTTTGGGTTTGTTCTTTCCTGTTCTTAGGCGAATGAGTATTCTTCAGTGGACATATCCAGGTTTGGAGTTTGGAGGTGACTAAGAGCTATGTAGGCCTTGGCTTGGAAAACTCTGGAAGACAGGAAATTTTCTTCATTGGAGAGCATGGCTATCAATAAGAAGGACTGGCTGAAGTTTGACCATCTTGCCAGCAGACAGGTACCAGGAGTTGTTAGGGCAGTCCCAATCTGAGGTGAAATGTTAAGTGAGGTTAAAAGTAATGTTACAAACTTTTTTATATTCTGAAAAAGTTTAAGTATAATTATCTCAGCAGATTATAATGGTTATTGAATTTTATTTTGTTAATGCATGCTTATGAGTTCTTTATATCCAGCAGTTCTTATTTTTATACTAATAAATTACCTTCTATCATACTTGTCAGATTGTTTACTGAGTATTTTTTCTCTCTATTTTTTAAGAAACCTCTAGACATGAGCCATAAGTACAATTATTCCCAAATGGTCCTAGTATGATGGACTTAACCTGGATGTGAAAAAAAAAGCAACCTAACCCTTCTCATTAGACACTTAGAAATGAAACTGATACAGACTGAATTCTTAGGCACCAAAAAGTACACAGCAGGGAGCTGATGGAGTTTCCTAGACTCTGTGTACTCAGCAATGCAGTCTCAAGGTTAGAATGAAAATAATTGCCTAAATTTATAAATTTATAAATCACTGACAGATGTATGCATATAATAATTTTCCATACACACACACATCTATTTATGTCTAATGCTAGCCATCTTTAGGTGAAGGGGTGGGGAAGAAAAAAAAAGGAGAAAAAAAGAAAAAAATATGATAATTTTGTTATATTTTTAAAAGGAGTAGCAAGTTGTGCATAGTAGATTTCCAGTATCATGTACAATCATCTTTTTTTACTGTGAAATGTCACGGAAATGCTAGTTTTATTCCATAAATTAAAAATAATCACTGCAAAAAAAAATCATTTTGTAGTTAGAAAGCATTTGATTTTCTTTTCATTTGAAATAAACCTGAAGGGTATATTAAAAGCATTATTCTCCCCATTTTCCAAATGTTGAATCTGAAAATCTAAATCTAATCTAATAAGCATTTATTGAGTATCTACAGTGAGGAAGACACAGGCTCCGCCCTCAAGGAGTTTACATGCTACTAGAAAGTTAAGTGTCTTGCTCATGCTCAGGTAGTAAGTAACAGAGCAAAGATTTGAGCCTAAGTCTGGGACTCCAAATCTAGTGCTTTTTCTACTGCATGAAGATACATGGGAGAATGGCAGAGAATTATGAGTTCATCTGACCGACTTTTTCAGTTTGTTTTGTACACAAAAAAAAAGTTGACCAGTTGACCATGACTATCAAGCCCAAGCTACTTATAAGGCTTTAACATTTAAAAAATGCTACTTATGCCAAAACACTGTTCTCATTTATAATCCCAGAGGAGGGCTTTGTGATTCTCCAGTCAGTAACTTGTTGATAGTCGAGAAAACTCTCTGAAACATGACAAGAGAAATTAAACAAAGAAATAAGCCAAAGACTCAAAGAAAGTGAAATTACCCCATTCCTCATAAAATTGACTCTAATTCTATATATTTTTTTCAGGCAGTTGGGGTTAAGTGGCTTGCCCAGGGTCACACAGCTAGTAAGTGTCAAATGTTTGGTCTGAGGCCAGATTTGAAGTCAGGTCCTCCTGACTTTAGGGAGGTGCTCTATCCACTGCACCACCTAGCTGCCCTGACTAATTCTATTGACCAATAAGACATTATAATCTACTGATTTCTTCCTTCACTAGACATTAATTTATCCCTTGACAGGTTAAGGGAATGAAATAAATTTCTGTATAATGCACTAATCCTTCCAACCACTGAAAACCAGTTTTACCTGGCATGGTCAACAATTTGAGCATTGTGATGCAGTGGAAAGTATGCTGGGCTTGAGACAATAATAACTTGTTTCAAATATTGCATCTAATAATTATTAGCCATGTGGACATGAGTAAGCCATGTAATCTCTCCAAGTCTTCATTTGTAAAATGGAGTTTAAACACTACTTACTGATGTTTCGAAATTCCCAAAAGACATTAATCTTCTAGATTTGGTTAAGAGCAATCAGAATTCCTGGGAATTCTTAGGAATTTCTGAAGTAATAAATTATGTATTTTTAATAAAGCTTTATTTTTATGTTTTTCATGATGTGTGACTATAATGATAAACATTGAATGTATTTTCAGTAATATGGTTATACTCAAAGTTTCAGATGTTTTCTGTAAAAAAAAAGACAATAATAAACACACAATTTATTGTTGTTGTTATTATTAACCAACATATTGTTACAATGATTTAAAACATATTTTGCCATGTACTGACTGATTTTCTTTTGTCTTTCTTAAATTACTTCCAACACTCTTCATATTGTTTACTCATCATTATAGAACTAGAATTATTTAATAACTATAAAATATTAAATTAATATTATTTATAAGGAAATGTTAGGCCATAGAGAATATTCAGCAAATGCCAGCAAGTGAATTGGTTGGTACTAAAATAATGTAACATCCAGATTCCCTAGCGGTGCTAACAGCACTGCATAGAATGACATATCTAACAGTGGAAGATTAAGGACTTACTTTGCTCCCAAAACTTATTTCTAGGAATGCCACTCATAGAATTTTTATAGAGTATACTATGCATACAAAGTTATTAAGATTTATTTTATTTGAAAGAATGACTTACCATTTGCAGAAGGCATGACCATGAACACATACTTTTAACATGGCAATAGTGACAAGCAAGAGTGACTGATTAACTCTCACCACTTCTTCCTGATATGCTCTGGTTCCTGGAAATGTTGACCTTAACCTTTAACTCCCAGTATTAGCATTTTCAGCCCTTGCTTTTAACTTGATGTCTGTGGATTCCTTCAAACAGTATTGTTTCTGTGCTGATTGAACCCTTAATTCTTGCTGGAAAATTACAGTGATCTTTTCCCAATGCCTTGACTGATTTTCTTTAGAGATCTGGAATTTTAAAAAATGTAGATTTCCTTAGGAGATTCCAAAAAGGAATTCCATCATGGAAAAATGAGTACTTGCAATATCTTTTTCCCAGGGTTATTGTGAGACAAGCTCTTTGAAAAGTTCAAAGTACTGTGAAAACATCAGTTTTTATTATATGTTTGGGACAAAAGTCTTTTGGGCTTAAATTTTAAGATAATTAGCTTAGTTAATGAGTACTCTTTTCTTTTGTGGACACAAATTTAAATTCCTTCTCCTCCTTCCTCTTGTTTTTTCTTCCTCTTCTTGTTACTATTATTGTTATTATTATCATTAACGTTATAATTATTTCACTTGCTGTATCATTTGTCTTTGTATCCTTAGTGTTTAGCATAGTGCCTAAAATATAATAGGTACTTAATAAATGCTAGCTGATTAATTAATTGATTTTTATTTTAAAGTCTGAAGCATCATTTTTTTTTTGCCACGGCACACATGGCAAATTTGTGTACAGAAAGGAATGAAAAAACAAAACAAACAAAACCAAACAAAAGCAAACTCATAATACTTTCCCATTCTACTTTAGACTGAGCATTTAGAAAAATCATCCATCTGTGACTACACTCAAGCTATAAATTGATAAGTTTTGATAGAAAACATCAATCCTCTTTCACTATATGGCAGACCTAAGCCCCAAAGCACACAACCACAGAAAGAGTATTTCCTGTTTGGACAGAAAAACCAATGAAATTCTCTTATTCAGTCCCAGGGCATAGTGTCCAGGTATGTTCTATGCCTTTCAGCATGCCTTATCACTAAAGAAATAGGATTCTGGTTTACAACAGGGGCCCCACCTGTCCCTCTCAGTACCATTGTATTCATGAAGAAGGAAGGAAAGAGATGGGACCTCATTGTCATACATTGGCATTGAGTGGCCATTGGTTGGTGATCCAAGATCCTTCTTTTCTCTTTCCTTGTGTATGAGATCATGCTCCCTCTGAAACTAAAATATGTTGAGTGCTTCAGCAGGTCAGGCAGGAAAGGAAAGTTATCACATTCATAGGTAGATCTTAACATATCCCTTGTACTCTTCACCACTTAAGTCTGTTTCTATATTGTAATTACAGTGGTTATTGATTCCTTGTTCTTCATTCTCCAGTTACATAGAGAACAAATTCCTAGTCACACTAGTATGAGGGATTGGTGTTTTAGAATGAAAAAATCACAATATGACGAGCTTTACACAGTACGTAGCAGTCATATACTAAAGGGAATCATGTTCTAAATGAGTGGCTGTACCTCCTTAAATGCCTACATCTTACTGTTTGCCCATGAAATACATCAGGGAATCTACACTTTATGAAATCGCAGATTAAACATCATTGGAAACCTTAATGCCAAAAAAAATGAGACTATCAAAAACTAGTTAGTTTTATCTGAAATTTTGTTTAATATCCTTCTTTTTCATCTTCACCCCATTGCTATGTACTATAACACACATATTCATAATATATATGAGATTACCTTTAAGTCAGAAAGACAATTTCAAGTCCTATCTATATCATATAATAATAGTTATGTGGCCATAAATAAGTCATTTGACTTCTCAGCACTTTCAGACAATTTTCAAAGATGATAAGTTACAGACAAGATGCCAATCTGCAAGAGTAGCAGTTTTCACATGGGACATTCCATACACTGATAAATTTATAGATACAGATAAAGAGTTGATTGATATATAGATAAGTAGATAGATTTATTAAGTTCCTACGATGTAGCAGGAACTGTGATAAGTGCAGGAGGTACAAATATAAACAGACAAGAAAGTCTTTGAATTCAAGGAGCTTACACTGTAATAGAGGAACACAAAATACTCATGGATTCTGGAAGGGGAAAGGGGATAGAGAAGATGAGCCAAGAATGAGTTCAAGTTTTTAGTAGGATGAAAATGGTCAGAGACAGGGAGACTGAAACTATCTATCCATCCATCTACCTATCTATATTACACATACAATATAACTATTTCGATTAAACAAGGAATGGTATTTTGTTGACTGCAAAATATGACTTACAAAATTAATTTCTTTAAAATGCAGAATTATGATTTGTGACAAAATAGTAATGGAAGAACTTTATATCTTGAAATAATTAAAAAGTCAAAGAGAAAGAAAAATCTAATCTTATTATAAATATAGGCCCAGTGTCCAAGAACATCCTTACCACTCACTTACCTTTAGCTGTGTTAGGGAGGTGTCTATATGCAATTTTAAAAAAAAGCAAATCTGTTGCCTAATTAATAATTGTGAGATCACTGTTCATCTTTTAAAATATTCCCTGTGTGACCCTGGGCAAGTCACTTAATTCCAATTGCCTGACCAAAAAAATAAATAAAATAAAATAAAATATTCTCTAACTTTTCCTTTGTGACAACACTCAAATAGGGAGTGATAAGTAAAGAGTTTTAATCATGATATTTTTCCCTTTAAAATGTTATCCATTTGTCTGCTATAATCTATGAACTATTGAATCTATTCTATATGTATTTTGACATTCATTTTAGCATTTCCTCTCATTTGTTTGTGGATATTTACCATATAATTTTTGTAAGAGTTATATATGCACACATATTTATATGCCTTACATATCATATGTGTGTACATGGATGCACATATGTATCTTCCAATGAGAAGCATAATGGCATAATGAATAGAGAACTACTCTCCCATCCAGAAAGATATTGATTGCAAATCCTGCCTCTGACCTATCTTGGTTGTACGACCTTGCATAAGTCATTTAATCTCTTAGTGCCTCTAAGACTATAATTTGCAGAACAATTGATAATATGTTTTGGAATAGGGAATTTCCTCACTTTGGAGTTCTCTAAACTGATGGAATCATAACTAATAGATACCAAAAGTAGATAATACATAGAAATCTATCTCTGTTTGGCCTTTAAACTAATCACTAACTTCACGTGACATATCATATTTTTCTAAAAAGCTAGGAGATAGTGGGGGAAGGAACACACAATGTACTTGTGTTTCAATTACAGATTAGCAGAAATGGGGATATGAGAAGGATAATGCCTATTCATACAAGCAGACTATAGGCCACAGAGTCATGAGAATGAAAATTTAACCAAACAACCATAACTGCTCCATATCTCTTTTGCATATTTTTGATCTTTCCCTTACTCATCCAGGCTCTAGTTCCTTGATAAATTTCTGTTATTTTATCATATCTGTATTTAGTGCACATGTATGTATGTGTGTACTCATATCTTAATGATCTATGCTCTTGTATTAAAGAAAGGAAGTCATGTATGATTGCTTTTAGTTTAAATAGTTGTAAGGGTCCAAATTTGTAGGTCAGGAAAGTATTTGAATAATGAAATAGCTATGCATTTTAAACTTTCAAGTTTTGTAAGAATTTATGCCTTTGGATTCTCATGGTTCTGACTCCATGGGGAGTAATTCTATTTTTGCTTTGTTAGGAACTATATTAATACTTGTGAGGTCCAGAATAAATCCATGTTAAATGCTCTCCAATTAGTGTCTAGAAACCCCACCCTAGAAGTGAAGCCCAGACTTACTCATGCACGTTTTAGCTCTGTAACTATCTCTTTTTATGACACTGAATTACTCAGTTTCTTTGGATAGTAGTCCTCCATCCTAACCTCTGTTAACAGAATCCTGCTATCTCCATCCTCCTTGTCACATGGGACCTTCATTGATCTAGCTGGAGGACTAACAAGTTGGCAAGTCCTCTTTAATTCTTAGAAAGCTACCAGAAGTATGTCTAATGGAACATAAGAAAGGAACGTAGGTGTTCCTTCTAGTGTTGACTCAAATTTATTTCAGTAGACTCTCACATCCTTCTGATCCTTGTCAGTTTTTCTTCCTCCTCCTCCCTCACTGGGACCAAGGTCCAGGAAAAGGGACTAATGGGAAAAACAGATTCATTCATTCCTCTTCATCATCTTCTAAATCAAAAGACATTTATTAAGTACCTACTATGTGCCAGGCACTGTGCTAAGCAGTGAGAAAACAAAAACAAAAACAAAACACAACGAAACACTATTCCTGCCTTCAACATTCCTGACTGTGTTAATTTTGGCCTGACAATCAACACCAAGAAAACAGAGGTTCTCCACCAGCCAGCATCACACCATCCCTATGTAGAACCATCAGGTACAGCAAATGGAGAAATTTTGAATGCTATGGACAAGTTCACTTACCTTGGCAATATATTTTCCAGGGCTGTATGTACCCATGGGTGAAGAGGTTGATACATGCTATTGGGCTGCCTATCAAACTGAAGGTCTACAAAGCTATTGTGCTGACTTCATTGTTGAATGCACCATTGTTGAGCACCATGCCAGGAAACTGAATCACTTCCATCTGAATTGTTTTAGGAAGATTCTGAAGATTATCTGACAAGATTCTGAGGTTCCCTCTTCAGCCGAACTGCCTCGCATTCAAACTGCATCTACCCGATGGACTGTCTACATAGCTTGCATGCCAAATGCATGCTTATCTAAAAGATTATTTTATGGAAAACTGGCACATGGCAGGTGTTCACACAATGATCAGAAGAAGTGGCACAAGGACTTTCTCAAGGTCTCTCTGAGGAACTTTAGTATTGATTGTGAGACATGGGAGATGCTGTCACAGGACCACCCAGATTCATGTGTTTGCATCAAAGAAAGCACTGTACTCCATGAGCAAAGCAGAATCATAGTATCACAAAGGAAACATGAACTACACAAATCCAGGCATCTCCTTTCCAAATGTTCCAATGGACTACTTATACCCAGCCTGTGGTAGAGCCTTCTGACCTCATACTGGAGTGGTCAGCCACAGTCAAATACACTATACCGTGATCCCACTATCGTGATTTCATTGGTCCTCTTCTAAAATGAATGATGATCAACAATAGCATGCATATGTATATAATAAATGCAAATGAATGTGAGACAAATTATTTTATTGCTATCATTATAGAGGGTTGAGAGTGCAAGGATTGGAAAAGGCTGATATAGGAGGTTAAGTACGTTCCAAGCATGAGGGACAGCTTAAGCAAAGGCATAGAAATGCAGTCTCAGGGGAAACTGACCAAAAAAAAAAATGAGTCACAGGGCTTACTTAATGAGCTCTTAATGGAAAAAGTTCCACGCCCTGCTTTTTTTTTTTTTGTAAAATAGGGACAACATTCTTGTATTCCTGAAACCTTAGGATGGTTCTTAGAACAGTATTTTACAAGCTGAGCCCTCATCCTCCTCCAAGCACTGTTGAGGGAAATAAAAGTAAAGGAAAATCCAATTTCTGTCCCTGAGGACTTTTGGGAAGCCAGGCATACACTTACACAGAAATGGAAACAAATGTCTTTGTTACAAAACAAATTAGTGACAATTGGGCAACAGCTGTAGTATAGTATAGTTTTGGTACAGCAGACAAAACCTTTAGCAAAATGTGGCTCATCCAAGAGAGAGTGTCCAAGCTGGCATCACTGTACTCCACAACCTTCAGTGGAAGGGATACGGTATATAGAGCCTGGAGAAGAGATATAAGACATATGGTAATTGGCTACAAGTGCCTTGAGTCATCATGGGATTGGCAGATTAGGCATCAACTGTGTGGATTTAGATAGCAGACCAGAAACCAGAGACTGGGAGAGAAGGAGATTTCAACTCAAGAATTCAAAGAAATGGACTATCTGAGCATAACGAAATCGAGGCAAAGGCCTAAGTTGGGAGTCAGAAGAGTTTGGTTCATGTTTGTCTCTGGCTCTCATCTATTACATAACTAAGAGTAAGTCCCTTCCCCCAAAATGTGCCTCAATTTCCCTTTGTAGATGATAAGGTAAATGAACTAAAGAACCCTATTATTTCCAAGATTCTATTTATTCTAGATTTATTTCCAAGATGCTATAATTTTAGTGAGAAATAAAATAGTGTGAATTGAGGACAAAAGTGTCATAAAAATATTAGGATAAAGCAATGAGAAAATAAGAAAGGGTAATATGAATCAATATTCCTGAAAGAGGTAGCTTTTGAGCTAAATATTGACTGGGCCCTAATGACCAAAAAGTCAGAGTTGATGAAATCATTGTATTCTTTATATTATTGTAAATAAGCAACAGCCCCCCCCTTTTTTTTATCATCAATACCAAATAAAGAAGAGCTTTGTTTGATCCACAAAATATATCTGCCTGTCTCAGGGGTATAGAGACACTAGGGCAAGAGAATTCTGATTTAAGACTCTTGCTGACACTCTGATAAGAGAAAGAACATGATAGGGAAAAAATTCTGGCTCAAAGTTCTTGCTTATCTATGATTAAGATCTATGATTGAGGGCACTGCCTCCATTACCCCAACTATGCAAGAGAAATAAGCCCCAGCTCCTGTTCTGACTTTTCTGATGTAGAAACCTTATCTTCCCCCTTCTTAGATGTATACTCTGATCTTTCTTTCATGATTTCTGTAAAATTCCGTTGTAACCATTCACATTCTACATAAGGTTGCTGAAGCTGATGCTATGGGGCTTATCACAGGCTGTCTGCTCCATCGCGCCCCCCAAAACAGATGAGCCTGCACTATGACAGTAAATAAAATCTGCAGGTAAATATATGTGCATTATTGATTTGGTGATTGGCAGCAGTACCTAATCAATGGACCTCTGGATGATTTTTATTACAACATCTCTTCATTCTCAACCTTGTTTTTGGCTGTCTTGGAGTAAAGGTAGTTACTTAGTAAAGAAAGTTCTACAACACTAATAATGCATAAAATCTATAATCAGTTTAGGGCCTGTCACCATTTATTTGATCAACATTCAATGCATAAGCCTGGTTTATGGGCTCAGGCTTTTTTTCAATCATCACAGGTTGAAAGCAATGTTCAGATTTTTCATTTCTTGAAGAGAAAATCAAAGGTGTATGTAGGAATGTATGTGTGTATTTATGTATGTATATACCCCTTGACCCTGTAATCACTCAGCTCGTAGACCTATTCTGGCAGGCAACTATCCTCTTTGTTGGTAAGGCTTCCTAGAATGTTTTTCTTGGTTGGGGAACAAAGTGGAGCTATTTGTCAGGCTATTGTAAACAATACTTCTGCATCAGGGAGAGAGCTGGACAAATGACCTTTCAGGTCTCTCTTAAGCTCTGAGTTTCAACAATTCTGTGAGATCTTTGTATAGGGTTTTACACAAGGCATAGAGAAGTGGGCACAAAACAAATTAAACTCTATACTATTGTGGTTCACTCTCTTAAGGAAAAACAAAACTCTCAAGAGTAAGAGAAAATGTCAGCAAATGTCAGTTCTAGATCTCTTACAAAATAAAGCAGAACACTTTCCAGGAGATAAACAGTACTGCACAAGCTTATTGGAACTCTATAAATCTCATTCAGAGAGGAAAGAGAGACTTCAACAGAGGAAAATGTCGACATTAATAAACAGAGTCAAATAGAAAACAAACTACCACATTCAGTATAGATGGGAAAAAATGAGCAATCACCAATAGCCTCTATTTTATATCTTGTAATATCTTATGGAATTACTTTTCCTTTCTGAAGTGTGGAGAGGAGGAAGGAGGAAAGTAAGGAGAAAGAGAGTTGCATAAAGTAGCAATATTTGTTAGAAGTAACAAATCAGTTTTTATTGCTAGTTGCAGAGGAGAGTTTCCACTCACCTATCTAATTTACTGAAATGAAGAGATGCATATTTTGTTTCTCAGTCAGCAAAACTATCAATATTAATAATGGCATCATAGAGTCAGGCAATGGGATATTGATTATTAACAATACTTTGCATTTGGAATTGACAAATAAAACACAGACTTCTTAGAGTTGCCTTCAAAACCTTCCATAAACTTGATTAAGCCAACCTTGCCAGCTTTATTTGTCCCAACTTTCATTAATGAAATAACAAAACTAATTCCCCTCTCTGAAAATTCCTTTAAGAACCAGAGCCATTCCCAGTCAGCGTGATCTATATCTTGCCACAAGTCCTGGAGGAGAAAGTAAGGCCGATAACCTTGCACAGACCTCCCTCACTTAAATCCATTTCACTTGTAAGTCATGGCATCATTTTCCTGATGTCATGGTTCTCTTAGAGAATGATGGACAAACAACAACAACTTTTAAGTACCGGGAGATAGCTATTTTGTCCCCAGTGAGTTTTCTCTTCTCTAGGATAAACATTACTAGTTATTTCAGCTAATGATCATATAGGATGATCTCCATCAACCTAGATGATTTAATTCAACTCAACAGACAATTATTAAGCAACTAAAAGGTGACAGAAATATCACCAAGCATGCATCATACACACATACCTACGTTATTTATAAAGTGACTATCTTCATTTTATAGAAGGTAGATATTGAGAGAGGCAGAATCTAGGGAGAAGAGTGGATATCCAGAAAGTCAGCTGCAAAGTCAAAAAGACTCAAGGTCAAGTTCTGGCTCTGACACATTGTAACCCTGGGTAAATCACTTAATCTCTCAGGGCCCCAATCAAGTTTTTTTGACTATAAGTTTCTGAACAATTTGTGATTTGGGTTTGGGTTTCTTCACTAGAGAGGCATGATTTCTCCAATGGAAAAAAGAAAAAGAGCTCATATCACTGGACTTGACAATCTTACTTGTCTTTGGTAGTATTGTGCTCAGTTTTATCCATCCACCACATTTTTAGAAGTGCCTGGAGAATGCCAACAGTTTTGTGAGCCATTTGAAGAAAAGTTGGGAGAACTGGACGTTTTTAGTCCTAAAAGAAATACTGAGAAGTGTGTATGTGTGTGGGGATGGGGATGATATCTATCTTTGAGGCACTATCTTATTTATTGTCCCCTCAATGTAATGTAGCTTTTCAATGTAATTCTTAACTCATGGAGCCCAGAAATAAACAACATACTAGACTAGAGCTATGTAGTCACAGATGGGCAGAATACAGCAGAGAGGGAAAGAGAAGAGGATGAGGGGAGGGGAAAAAGTGGGGAGAAGAGAAGTGGAGGGAGGAAGGAAGTGCACAAACCATTTATTAATGCATGTTAGGTATCATACTTAGTGTTTGAGACATAGTATCTCACTTGATCCTCACAACAACCTTGTGGGTAAGGTGTGATTATTATCCCCATTTTATAGCTGAGGAAATTGAGGAAAATGGAAAGTCAGTGTCTTATCCAGAGTCAGATTTAAATCTTTCTGAAGCCAGATTTAAACTCAAGTCTTCCTGACTCCAGGCCTGGTGGTCTATGGACTAGGCCACCTATTATTCCACCCACTAGTCCTGGACTCAGTTTCTCTTTTAATGCAGTCTAGGATTTCAAGGGAATGTTAAAAAAAATTAAGGAAAAAATTAGTTTGTATCACTATGAATCAAGTCTGAAAGCATCACATCAACCAGTTCTGTACATCAATATAACTAATATTTATATGGTACTATGAAGTTTACAAAGAGATTTTCATAATCTTGAGAATTAGATAATTTAAATATTAATGCCCTCAATTTGTGGCCTATTTTTCTAAGAATTACTAATTTCTCTCATTTTTACAGTCATTCTACTGACCTATTGGCCATATCCTGAGAAAGGCTACCCTATCTCAAATGTCTTCCCCTTCCCAGACCTTCAAAAAGAATTCCTCTTTCCATTCTGGCCCCCAATAATTGTCTCCTTGCTCCCCCTTCACAGTTGTACTCCTCCAACAGACATTCAGTCACCATCTGCCCTATCTTGAAGTGAGAGTAAGTCAAAAGGAAAAAAAGAAAAAAAATGAGTTACACAGATTTGTCTACATATGTACAATTATATGCATACACATATGTATTAGATAATACTTATAAAGCACTTTATAAACCTTAAAGTAGTAGATAAATGTCAAGCTATTATATTGTTATTACTGTTATTATTGTTATTGTTATTGTTATTGTTATTATTATCATTACATACATAGAGACAGAGAAACAGAGGAATAGAAGGAGAAGACACTAGAATCATGGAAATTAGACCGGGAAGGATGTTAAGAGGTCTAAATACAGTGTAAATCCTTCATTTTATAAAAGGGAAAGTATGATATAATGATAAGAGTGATGAATTTGATGTTCATAAAGATCTGTCTTGATGTTCATAAAGATTCTGCCTCCAACATTTTTGTAGCTTAATTTTGGTTTAATTTTTCTGGCCTTCACAACCTTTGCTTGTCCAACCATTACACTCTTCTTATACTTTGTTTGTCCCCATGTTCCATGATCCAGCCGTACTGATCTTGCTACTTCTTTTACAGGATACTCCATCTTCTGACTCAGTGAAATGGCCTCTCCCTTCAAATCTATCTCCTGGCTTTTTCCCTGGCTTCCTTCAAGATGGAGCTCAGATACCACATTCTCCAAGAGGCCTTTGTTTATTCCCCGATTCTACTGCACATGGCTAGTGACTTCCCTCTGAGAGTATCTTCCATCTCTATGTTGTTGGGGAATTCCTTAGCCCAGAGATCCTGAGATATTCCTGGAGAGTAGTTCCTCCCATCTAGGTCCATTTGACTGGAGGTCAACAAATCAAGAGGCAAGGCTAGAAGGTAGAGTTTTATAATAATAATATATAATAATAATGATTATTATTATATACATACATATACACACATATACATATATATGTATACACACACACACACACATATATATCATAGCATCATTTGTTGGCGGTTGCCAGGTGGCTGGCTACTTTGCAGAGAGTAGGAGATACTCTTATATTGGGTTTCACACAGTTTTAGGGTAGGCAGCAAAAGTAGTCTATCTGGTAAGGGTGCTTAGCACCTCTTTTTATTTAGGAGGATAAGTAATAGAAATAGATTGTCATGTGATTTGGGAAGTGAGACAGAGGAGGAAAGAATATCTTAATATTGGAATAACCTTGGTGTTGCTCAAAGTCCAAGGTCAGCTGGGTTCTGGTTACAGGTATTTCTCTGTATTATAGCGAATCTTGTTAGTTTCTGAATGTCTACTTTAGACCAAAAGTCTAAGGTAGGAGAACATTGTACACAGTAACAGCCACATTGTGCAATGACTAACTTTTATACAACATCTTATATATAAAACGGTTGATAGACCATTCTCAGAAATGCAAGGATCTAAGACATCTCCAAAGGTCTCATGATGGAAAATGCTATCCCCATCAAAAGAAAGATCTGTGGAATTTGAATGTAGATTGAAGCATACTATTTGCTATTTTTTCCTTCTGTTTTGTTTCCTCTTTCTAGTGGTTCCTCCTATTGGTTCTAATTCTCCCTTACAACATCACTAATGTGAAAATATATTTAATAGGAATGTGTATGTATAGCCTATATCAGATTGCATGCCATCTTGGAGAGGGAGATGGGGATGGAGAGGGAGAAAAATTTAAAACTCAAAGCTCATGGAAGTGATTGCTCATAAATTAAAATAAATTAATAAAAAAAAGGCCTAAGACAGCTGAGGGCTCCTTTTCTGATGGAATTACTCTGAGATACAACCTTTCTAGTTACATTTCTTTGACCACTAAGGCTACTCTTTCTAAAGAGATGCTTTCTTCAAATTCACAGCACACAGATTTTGTACATTTCCTTGGCAATTTCACATCTGTCCAAATTTTTGCTTGTGGTCTCTTAACACAACGTAAGCTTTATGAGGTCAAGGACTGTTCTTGTCTTTCTTTGTATCTCTAGCGCTAATACAGTATCATAGGAATTATTTTTAAAAATGTTTGTCTCCTCCATGAAATGAGGACAAAAATACCTTCCTCTGCTTTCCTTTCAGGGTTGTTAAAATCAAAATGAGATAATAAAGATAAAGTACTCCACTCACCTTGAAGTGTCCTAGGCAAGTCACTTAACTCTCTGCCTCAGTTCCTCATCTGGATGAGCTGGAGAAGAAAATGGCAAACCTCTTCAGTAGTATCTTAGCCAAGAAAACCCCAAATGGGATCACAGAGAATCGACACAACTGAAATGACTGAACAATAACAAAAACCTCAAAATGCTTTGTAAATATCAGCTTTTATTATAACTCAGCAATTGATGGCTGGAGAAGTTAAGAGGCTTACAGGAAATCATTCTGGGAGTACCTAATGAAACTTACCTGTGTAAGAGGAAAGGGCTGTGGGAAGATGGGTAGAGTATGAATTCACCTGATCCAGCATGAGAATATCTCATTACACTGGGGTAGGGGTAGGAGTAGGGAAATGTGGCCCTCTAGGTCCTTAGAAGTTTAGATTCAGTCAAAGGGCTGCACTTGAGGACCTAGAGGGCCACACATGGCCATGAGGCCACTGGTTCCCAATCCCTGCACTGGGAGAAAGGGGGAAGTTGGGAGGAATTCCTGATCATACTTTCAATGGAAAGAAAATCAAGATTTTTTCAGTAATTAAAATTCAAGTAAGAAAGGAGATTGATACAAGTTTATGACAAGCAGATAGATTTATCTGGAAGATTGTACCAGGATTGAAAGGAATAGCACTTCTTGAACTACTTTGCAGTGATTGCACTTTGCAATGAACAGATAATGACTTTTCATTCTCTTCAATTAATATAATCATAGACTAAGCCTATATTGTGACAGAGCTCAAAGGAAATGGGGACTCAGTGGCAATAATAGCAGACATTTATACTGTGCTTTACAGTATAACAAGCACTTCACTTGTACTCTTTATTTAACTTCACAATAACACCATGAGGTGAATTCTATAGGTATAATTATCCTCCTGTTTTTAAAGACTGAAGCCTAGAGAGTTGAAATGAAATGAAATGAAATTTACTTATGGCCTCATCCCTAGTTCAGACCTGGAGTGGGTGGGGAGAGATTCAAACTCAAAGTTAATGTAGTGTTACATTATGTAGGTCACAGGTATCTCACAAGATGCGAATTTATAGTCCCATCTTTCCTAACCCCCAAAACATATGTAGAAAGGTTTAGGGTTTGAAATTCAGAAGACACATTTACAATTGAATCCTGGTAATGGGAAAATGGGATTAATCACTAGCGTTGTGTTTTTTACTTAGGAATAGAGAGACTTATTGATTGCTAGTACAGGGATAGCAAAAAGATGTGCTGTTGCTAAGACAAAAGAAATCATTGAAGCATAAAATGTTATTAGGCCAAGTTTCTGAAGTGCAGAAAAACCTCTAAGAAAAAAGTCATGGTGGATGGAGCACTGGATCCGTAAGATGTCTGAGAAGTTGCCAACTGTAAATATTTCCAAATCCTAACCATCAGGAGAAAGGAATTGTGCACACAATTTAAAGTAACAAAAAGATAAATTCACAAGCTAATAAGAAAGAAGCACCAGAGAAGGTAAAATTCCCATGATTTAACAATCAAATTTCAATACTTATTATTTCCATTCAGTAATCTTCCCCTAACCACATGCATAGGCTTGTGAATAGAATAAGCTGGTAGACTTGGGACTCAGTATATGCTTTCGAGGTCCCCTAAGGCAATGCCTCTGAGCAGTCCTATCCACACACCCAACTTCATAGCCTTCTTCCTACAAGAAGCAGCAGACTCTGATTCTGTCCAGGTATTTGGAAGGAACAGATGGAAAGAGGAGAAAAAAATCAGGCTGTGCTGTGCCTTTGGAGCCACAGTATAGGGGAGGGACAAAGAAGTTGGTATGACTATAAAGGCACTGGAAACCATTGGAGGCCCAGGAGTCTCATCCTGAAACAGTGTTTCTTGACCTAATGTCTGTGAACTCAGTCATTATTGTTTTTCAAATAACTATATGCAATTATAATTAGTTTATATTGTAATCCTATGCATTTAAAAACATTCTTCTGAGGACAGGCCCATAAGTTTTACCAAATTGACAAAGGAGTCTAAGATGATGGATGATGATGATGGATGATGATAATTAGGATTTCTATAGTGCTTTAACACTTGCAAAATACTTCACGTGTTAACTCATTTGATCCTCACAACAATAGTGCTATCACACAGTTAGTAGGTGTCTAAGCCAGGATTATACACCCACACACGGATGTATGTATGTATATACATATATATGTGTCTGTGTATATATGTGTGTATGTATATATATACATTTATATATGTGTGTGTATCTGTGTAAGTATGCATATACACACATATATAGTTCTCCTACATCGTTTTTGGTAGTAACAGCTGTGTTTTATATCTTAAGTGTGCAGTTAGGTAGTGAAGTGGATAGAGCCCTGACTTCAAATCAGGAAGGTCAGGTTTCAAATAAATCCTCAAACACTCACCAACTGGGTAATCCATGACAACTCACATAATCTCTGTTTATCTCAGTTTCTTCATCTATAAAATGAAGATTATAATAGCTGCTACCTCTCAGGGTTGTTGCCAAGGATCAAATGAGATAATATTTGTAAAGTAAAGTGCTTAATGTAGTGCCTTGCACATAGTAGGTGCTATTCAAATGTTAGCTATTTATTAAGCATGTGGTACATTATTTTGCAATTACTGTATATATTCTATCATCACTGTATATATTCTATCATGTCTATGGCTAGATGTCTATCTCTAAACCTATAGCTTGTGCATTATTACATAACAAATATGCAGTTAACTTCCAATATGAATGTTTCTACATAGTCATAGTAGTGGAATTGAGAATAAATTGAGGGAAAAAATTTGGAGCCAATCCATTTATTGGAAGAAGCATGCAGTCAGGTCTTTCCTCCCTCAGTAAGCAAAAAGACTAAGAGGTAGGGCTTACAAGGCTATTTTAAAGTAGAAAAAAGTAGAACAAGAAGTAGGCAGGACAAAGGATCAGCCTTCTAACTTCTATCGGTGGAAAGGAAGAGAGTTTCTTCATTGTTGGTAAAGAATGCTGATTGGTTGTGTCCACCTGCATCCTGCAAGGATGGCCAGTGGTACAGAGATAACATATTTCCGGGTGGCCACCTGTATCCTGCAAAGACAGATAGTGGGGCAGAGATAAGATTTCTTTGAAATAAGGCTACAACAGTGTTTTACAGGAGGACTGAACTTCTGAACTTAACTAAGAGATAAAGAAATGTGACATCCAGCTGAACAAAATGTTGGTGGATATACAGAATGAAATTAATTAAAAATAGAACCAATAGAATGAAAATAAAATCAATCTGATTTTCTTGATTTCTCAATTTTTCCTCTTTGATAAATGGAAGACATGTCTTCCATGGATCACTCATCTAAAAGCTAAATCTGTAAGATTTTGAATATAGTTAACATCAGTAGTACACACATAATAATTTTGATGTAAGTTTTGAACAGTCTTTAGCACAGAAACTAATACAAAGTCTAAACAGGATTATAAAGCAGAAGGCAATGAGGCCCTGTTTGCCAAGGGTGACTAACAGGTCATTTTACTATAGCCAAGTAAACCAAGAATAAGGATTCCATCAGGAATCACTTGGAATGGGTGATTGTGTTTCTGCTATAACTTGTTGAAATTTTGGGAAGCCTGTTAATTGTTTTCCCTGCTGTATTGATATAAGAACAATAAGGTTGATAGAGCAAAGTGTAGACCCCTCCCTGAGAGACAGTAAGGAGATCTACAATCATGTGGCTTTGTAAGGCCATTTGGGCTAAAGAATCTACCTCTATTAGTTAAGGAGGAGATAGATTCACTTGTGGACTGATCAAGTTTTTGGATCTCATGGGACAGATTTTGAGCTGTTTTTCCTAGAGCAACTATTTCAAGGAAAGTAAAGAGAGACCAAAAGAACTCAACATTATCCCTCTATTTATTCACTGGATTCCATAAATCAGTGTCCCTAGTCTGACATGTGTGCTACCAGGCACCCAAATTTCTGTGGACCTCCTCCTCACCAATCCTATGATGTGATTGCAAACAGAGACTAACAGAACCAAGTATGCTATAACACAGTTTTCTTACCTATTAGGAGGCAGAGATGACTAAGTATTGTTATTGTAAATGAAAAGTTGTCCCCATGTAATTAAGCCAGAGGAGATGAGTCAGGATGATCATCAGTATTTTCAGTAGAGTTATCACTGAAAGTACAGGTCAAGTTATAAGTGAGGTTGGCAAAATACAGATGTTGTTTTGGAAAACTAAACTGACTAAGATTTTGATAGGGTTCTGCCCAGAGCCATTGTATCCAATAGCGTAACCACATACGAATGGCTCATCTGATATTAGATTGTTCCCGGATGTATTACTTAAGCATTGACCATTCATGTTCCCAACACAAACTGAACCAAATGAGTTCTTGCAGGCCTCACGGTAAGTCCAGTTCACAGTGCTATCTCGGACAAACAGATGCTGATGATATGGGGTCAGAGAGAAAGCAGGGTGATACAATGTCATGATTGTATTTAGTATGGGGGAGCAGGCTTCATGTGGAAAAAATGTATCCTGGAATCCTTTTTCCCAATCTTGGTTGTTGTTGGAGTGATCGGCAGCACCTGGCTACTGGTGCTCTTGGAAATTCTTGATAAAGACCTTATCTCCTGGGTGAAGATCACGTAGTGAAAAATCCAATGGTCCACTCTGTACTGATGCTCCCATGTTGTGGAGTTCACACAGCCTGCTTTATATATAAGAAGCAACAGAAGTATCTTCTCCTAGTAACGATGTATACACTGCAGAAAAAGATCTTGCTTGGGTGGGGGAAGCATGCCCAAAAAGAATTTCAAAAGGACATGTATGTAATTTCCCCACCCCTCCTCGGACTGCTGTGCAGATAAAACAAAGTTAGAGGAAGAACATCAGGCCACTTTAGATGGGTCTCGGCATATAACTTGCCCATCATGGTTTTGAGCTCTTTATTCATACACTTGACTTGGCCTGAGCTCTGGGGCTGGTAAGGTGTGTAAAATTTTGGGACCATAGCAAAGCAAGAGTAGATATGAAACAAGATAGAGTCAATAAAGTGGGTGCCCTTGTCAGGGTTGATGCATGTCATTGGGCCCAAGCAAGGAACTATTTCCTTCAATAGCTTCTTCGCAACAAATCTAGCTGTGGCCCTAGGGCTGGAAAAGGCCTCTACCCATCAGATAGGTTTGTTAACAATAGAAAGGCAGGCTTTATAGTGACCAGACTTAGGTATGCAAAGGAAATTAATTTGCAAATTAAAAGTGCCAGGGGCTCTTATCATAAGTAATGAATAGCACGAAAGGCATGCTGGTTATATCTTTGACAAGTGGAGCAAGAGGCACATACATGAGTAGCCATGGTGGATGGTTCTAGGGACCACTAAACCCTCCTAATTGAATCCACAATTCCTTAAGTGTCCAAATGGCTCCACTTATGAACAGACATAACCTGGTGATAGAAACTCTGAGGGAGGAGTGGCTTGTCCTCCATAGTTACCCAGATCCCAGCAACCTGTTTAGTGTCATACAGTGGTTTCTACTTCTCAGTTTCAGAACAATCATAGGGAAGAGAGATTTTTTTTTTTCATCACAAAAAGAAGAGAGATTAAAAATATGTGCAAGGTCTTCTAAAGCTGCAGTTTGTCGCAACTTCAATACGATTGAGACAGTCAGGTCTACCAATATGGGCAAGAAGCCTCAGGGCACAGATAAGAGATATTTGATGAATTCCTCCTTTGCAATGACCTTACCAACAGAAGTCTAAAAAATGTTGTATAGCCAAAGCATTCCAACAGCATGCCAAGACACCAAATATGTACTTCGAGTCAGTATAAATTGTGGCACTTTTAATCTTGGCCAGATGACATGCCTGGGTAAAGTTCACAAGCTTAGAAGCTTGGGTGCTGAGATTAGGGGACAGTGAAGCCACCTAGGAAGAGTCAAGGTCGGAGACCACAGCAGTGCCTCTGTAGCGAGCACCGTCTCTCACAAAAGGAGAACCGTCAGTATACAAAATATAGTCAGGATTTTGCAAAGGGATATCTGTGAGGTCATCATAGGGTTTTTCAGCCTTATCTACTGTTAAGGCATGGTCATAGAGTAGCTACCCAGAGATTACTCTATCCAGGAGCAATTTGGCAAGCTTGAGAATGGCACAGTGCTTCAGTGTGATATATTCTTCACCAAGCAAGATCACTTCCTATTTGGCAAGTCTCTGACTCAAAAAGGCCTGAGTTCAGTGGAGAAATAAGAGGGCCTCAACTTCATGGGGACCCTGCACTATTAAGGGGGCACCCAAAATCAAATCACAAGCCTTCTCTGTCAAAATGGCAGTGGCAGTTATGGCCTGTAGGTAAGAAGGTGTTCCAGAATAATTGTAGAGCAGAATAATACATCGTTGGGTGCAGAGCAGGCCTGAATGTCTGGGTTAGATAGGAAGCCACCTCTTTTTGCTCACGTATAAAAAGAGAAAAGCTTACTGAATTTGGGAGTCCTAGGGTGGGTGCTGATAGCAGAGCCCTTTTGAGGTCCAGAAGGGTGGTGTTGATGGTGAAGCTGCAAAGGTTCTGGAACAGTCTTTAGTCAGAGAAACAAGAGGCTTGGTAATCTCACCAAGTGATGAAATCTATCAAATGTAATATTCAGCCACTCTGAGGATAGTGCACAGTGCTGCTTAGTGGTGGGCTCAGATAGTCTCTTGATGGCCTGAATATGTTTAGGTGAAATGAGTCCTCAAAGCTAAAATATGCCCCCTCCACCCCGCCCAATGTGGTTTATGGACACTGTGGAAAAGCTCTAGCAATAGATGATGACTGTCATCCTGACAAACCTCAGTGTCTAGAAGTAAATGATCCAAGTTCTTGACTAAGGTGGCACTTTTAAAAGTGATAGAAGCTAAATCCTGCAGTAAAATTAAAGAGAATAAGGTGGGGATCTCCAATACCTTTTTCTTTCTATTTCTGAGGTTCCATCTTTTATTTCTACAGTGTCAGGCAATATGGCCCTTCTTCGGCAGTAGAAACATTCACATGCATCACAAGTTTCTAAAACAGCTTGTACAGAAGCCAGAATGACTTATTCTTTCTCTATAGACTTCTCTTCTTCCTTATCCTTTGCTTCATAAATGTATAGTACAATGCTCCTAAATTCACCTATAGGCTTTTCATGCCATCCAGGGCACTTCTTAAGGAAATGCTTTCATATTTCTGGCAGAGATTGATTGACAAAGTTTGGATTTATAATTCTAGCATCCCATTGGTTGAATGGATTTGGGCTTACATACTGCTTCACACTTTTGCATAATATGTCATAAAAGTGGTGATGGTGGGGGTTTCATACTTTTGTAATGTCTGTTAGAATTTGCTGCAATTTTCTGGGCAGATGGCACATGTCTCCATGCCTCTAATTAATGACTCTCTCACCTGACAAAACCTGGTGTAATTGTCAGTGTCAGTGGCATTCTAATGTGGGTCTTGTAGGAGCCAGTTAGGAAGAACTGTGGGGCCCCTATTCAACTGGGAAGAATCCCTGTTTTCAGGCTTCCCTGAACCCTTCTTGAATGAGATGTGTCCCTGTTTTCAGGTTCAGTATCCCTCATGGCTTGAACCAGGAGCCCACCTTAAGAAAAAAATTCTGCAAGGGTTTAGTAACAATGTCCTTGAAGGGCTATCAGTAGCACATGCCTTATGATTCCCTTCCCCATGTGAACCAGGAGCTCCCCTTGAAAAACTTTTTTCCCTAAGATTTCTTCCCTTAGGGTGATTTCCTGGGTTTGTTGCCAATAATAACAAAACAGCTACACTAAACAAAAACAATGCACCAAGACAGAAAAATAAAGTTGCCACTTCCTCAACAGTGTAGGGGATTTACCTTAACTTGGAAGAATTGGGTCTGAAGGAGAGATATGGCCTTCAGGCAGTCCTCTGCAAAGAAGTCTCTCAGTGAAAAAACTCCACTGAAGAACTCTAGAGGGTTTCCCTGAGATTTCCCTCTCTCTGTCTCCTTGTAGTTTCCAATTGTCATTCTAGAATTGAGAACAAGCTGAGGGAACAAATTCCAAGCAAATTAATTTATTAGCCATTGGTATGTCAGTTTGCAACAAATCAGGTCTTTTGCTCTTCAGTAAGAAAAATGCCTTGAGGTGGGGCTTTCAAGACTTCATGTGGTTTAGGGAATTAAAAAAAAAAGCAAAAAACAAAAAACCAAGACACAGGCAAAATGTAGAATTGAATCATTTCACTTCTGTTGGTGGAAAGGATGACAGTTTCTTCCTTGTTGCTAGGGAATGCTGATTGGTTGTGTCCATCTACATCCTGCAAGTATCATTAGTGATGCAATAACAGGTTTCTTTGATATAAAGACAGAACAGTGTTTTGTTTGCAAGACTGATCATCTGAATTTAGTTCAGACACTAAAAAGTGTGACTTAGGCAGTTATATATAATATCTTTGGAGATACAGAATGAAATTAATTACAAAATAGAATTAATAGAATAGAATCAGGTTGATTCTCTCAATACATATTTATTTATAAGTGCTTATTATTTTTTCAGTGCTACTACCAAGTTAGAATTTATCTATCTAGGTGTCCAGAAGAAAAAGGAGAAAAAGTTCTGTATTAGCTCAGAAATTGTTTACTATTGCAGAACACAGACCAAATATGTAGTTAGATTTTTGGATATCTTTGGAGAATTCTACTTCAACATTCCCCCTAGATCATACTGCTCTCATAGACATTTTTTTTTTCCATGAGACTATAATAGAAATGGGTAGCAATGAAGGGGAATTACTTGTGGCTTTTGTCTGGAAAGGGTCAGGAATCCCCCTGGTTGAATGAGCCTGTTGCATAGCCCTGAGGAAAGTATCTTAAGTTCCGGTCATGACTATAATTTATGGGGCTCAAATACATTGGTGTATTTTTTTAAATCATCTATATTAAACTATTCATTCCTTATATAAAGTGAGAGTGGTATTGATCTCTTTGACTGAGACGATTTGTCTTGCCATTGTCTTTTTCTCACTTGTAATGTGTACACTATATCCACCCTCATATTTTTCCCCCAACTCTCAGCTGTGCTTGAGATTTCCTTTTCCCAACAGTTCTGAATAATCTAGCATAATTATCATTGAAAACAAAGACACTTCTACGCTTGTTCTAATGTGCCTCAAATAATTAGGACTTTAATTATAGAGAACAAACTTGAACTTCTTAACCTCATTTCTCTCCCAAATGTATTTAATATAACACTATATCAAATCTTAGATATTTGAGGAGTCTTGGTTCCATTTATGTCTTCTTCATAACTAGCTAGTTCAATTTCTTTAGTTAGTAGAATATGTGAATATTAATTTAATCATTATTTTATTGTTTACCTTTAAGAATTTCTGATAGTTTTCCAGAGCTTACTTCCCAACTACTGAGCAAATAATTGCATTTATTAAGAAAAACAAAACATTTTTAGCTGCTGATCTTGGTCAAAAAATAGAATTAAACAGTGGAATGACAAAATTAGGACATTTAACTCTAGATGCTGATTATTTGAAATATTCATAAAAGATTTGTAAATTTCTCCTAATATTTGTTTGGGCTTTTCATCACGTTTTATATTGTTAACTATGGAAAGGAGCATAAAGTGCATTACAGATAAATCACGAAGAAAAAAATGTATTCTTTTTATTCACAGGCTTTACTTGAAAGTTAACTAAATGAAAAGTGATAACTAATAGCCACTTAATGGACAAACAGGGAAAAATTAAACTTTCAGACCTTCAGAAAGTGAAAGATCAAACCATTCTGGCCTTCTCTTTTCTTCTTCCTTTTATACATACTGTCTTCTATTTCTAAACTGGTCTCTGCCCATATTTTCCTACATTGGAATCTATTCCTTTTTTCAAAGTTCTCTTGAGATGCTACTTCTTTGTGAACAATTCTCTGATGTGCAGCTTACCCAGTCCTCCACGTCCTTCCTCCCCACCCTTCCAGGTAAGCATTTGATATCTCCTGTTCTGAGGTCATCAGATCATAGAATTTATAGCTGAAAATAGCCATAGAAGCAAGTTAGTTCAACACTTGCATTTCATAAATATCTTGAAAACTGGTGGCTGTGTGTCTCTAAAATTGTGTTGTCTCCAACAGTAGTTGTTCACATGTCCAGTTTTTATTTGGTGACAAGTTCTTCAATTTTCCTGAGTGCTTGATAAAGCAAATTAAATGCTCAGGTATTAGAGCTGAAAACTTAAGGTAGCATCATCATAGATAATGGCATTAGATTATTTGAGAAACATGAGTAGTTCTGTTCCATTTCACAGCTATTTGTTGTCTCCTTATAATCTGTCTTTGGAATATTTGGTATGAGTTCTCAACTGCTTGTTGGAAACCTCCTACCAGTTGTCTCATGAACATCTCAAATTCAATGTGTCCCAAAGGGAACTCAATAGCTTCCCAATTAGTTTCATAATCTGAGTCACTCTTGACTCTTTTCTCCCTTATCTCTTACATCTACTCGATTTAAAATTTTCACTAATGTTACCTTCACAATACTTCTTTCATTCGTTCCCTTCACTTTGGTTATATAGCTATGACCTTAGCTCAGCCCCTCGTTCCTTCTTACCTGGTCTACTGTAATAGTCTCTTGATTAGCCTCAGTGTTGGTCTCTACCCTTACCAATTCATCCTCTAAATAGCTGGTAAAAATAATTGTCTAACAGAAGATCATAGAAGTCCAGATCATTGTGACAGGCACCGTGTTAAGCACTAGGAACGTAAAGGGAAAAACATATTCTCTACCCTCAAAGAATTCACAGTCCAATGGTAGAAACAAGATGGAGTAACAATGCTAGATCCTTACTATATGAACAACACTGAGCTAAGCACTTGGCAATCACATAGACAAAAGAGACCATCCCTGATGTTAAGGAGCTGACATCCTAATAAAGAGAGACATGTATAAGAGGGCTCACCGTCTGGGTAGATGGAAAGGCCCAGCTGTCCTTATGAGCCAGCTGTAAGGCAGATAGTAATGCATCTTCTTTAGTGTCACTTCCATTGATTAATCTTTATTAGTTTCTGATGTTGAACTCTTTGATGATGACAAGGTCTTTGATAACAATGGCTACTGAGGAGGAAAGGAGGTGTAGAACAGAGGCAATTGCTACACAGGTGTTAATCCCTCCTGGACAATGCCTACAGGAGCTGGCTTAATATTCCTTGGCTTCTTAGCTCAGAGCTTTGTTTGCCTCCAACAGGGCCAGAGCTGAGGTGTAGGTGGTGGTTAAAACTGTCTAGCATACACCACCTCGGGTCTCTCCCTCAGGACGCATCGCTACTTTGTACACACTAGCTTATCCACCCACATGTGGAAGTTGATGTGCATTTGATGTTAGTGGTAGGGGATCATGAGTTTCACCTCCACAGGGGTTGCTGACATGGACAGAGGGCTTTAGGAGTTGGGTGAGGTGGTGGCAGCAGAATTGCTGCTCTTGCCACTATTGTGCCCAGGGCTCTTAGTTCCAGGGTCCAAGACTTTCTCTACTTGTATCTAAGAATAGGTGGTGTTGAAGATAGTAGTAGTGGTTTTTCTCTGCTGCTTTCTGTCTCTCCCTCAGGATTCCTATTGCTTTAGAAAATATACCTTTCTCTACTCAGTAAGCAGGGGAGAAACTGTGAGTATAAAGGTGCACATTGTCACAACTGGCTTCTGTTATTTTTGTTTAGACATTACAATAAAGAGAAGGAACTAATAAATAGAGGTATGTATAGAATAATTTTGCTCACACACATTATCTATATACCTATCTATCTATATGTGTATTTTTGTGTCTAATGGTAGCCATCTCTGGGGGGGGAAGGGAAGAAAAAAAGAGGGAGAAAAGAAAATTTACATGATAACTTAGTTGTGTATTTAAAAGAAATAGCAAGTGAATTTGCAGTTTCACGTGCATTGTTTTTATCATACTATGTTATGAGAATGGTTTTTTTATTCCATAAATTAAAAACAATGAATAAATTAAATAAAAATGAGTTTAAGGGTAGGTGGTGAAGGGAAAATGATCTTAGTATAAAAACAAAGGCATCAATAAAAGAAGCAAAAAGTTATGAGTTCTAAGGAGAACAGAGACTATTCATTGACTCAACCAACTGATTGACAAGCTTGCAAAAAGTCTCTAATACACACCAAACCCAGTTATAGTTATTAGAAAAAAAAGCAAAATGGTCACAGCCCTCAAGAAATTTACATTCTAACAATGGAGAAAATACACATACACTCATACATACACACACATACACGCTCACACACAAACAGATAGCATATAACTACACTGCAGCCTTGGGAAGCACTAGCAGTGCAAGAGTGAGAGTGGAAATAAAAGGAGAAGTCTTATTCCAAAGGTGATATTGGAATTATTACAGGAAAACTAGGTAGAAGTGGGGTGAAATTGCATGCAATGTATGGGTAACATTCAGTCAGGAACAGAAAGAAGTCTGATTTGCCTGGATCATGGATTGTGTGGAGGGAAGTAATGTGTAAGAAGGCTGAGAAAATAGGAAGAGGCTGGACTTTGTAGAACTTTAGATACAAGACAGTTTATATTTGATCCTAGAGTCACGGGAGTTGATAGAGTAGGTGAATGACCCATCAGACTGGCACTTTAGGGAAATCACTTTGGTGTGATCTCATATGAAGGGTGTATTAAATCAGGGAGTGACTTAAAGGAGGGAGACCAATTAGGTGGCTATCGCAATAATCCAAGGAAAAGGTGATGTGAGTGGTTATTGAGTGGAAAGAAGGTGATGAATGTGAGGGAATTTGTGGAAGCAGAAATGATAAGATTTGGCAACTGATTGTTACTGAGAAGAACCAGGTATGCAATATACAGCTTTTCTACCAGGTGAGCTAGAATTTCTGAGCTATGAAGATTTTATTCACTAGGGGTAGCAAAAGAGTTTGATCCACTTCCAGAAATTAATGGGTAAATTACCCTTGGGTGGCAGGTAGTAGGTAGCATAATTTTACAATCTGGTAGCTCTAAATTTAACATCTAATTGTAGCAGTGGGAGTCTGAACAGAGGTTGAAGACATAATGCAATTACCACAGGGAGGAGCAGACTAAGGAACTGAAGTCCAGCCAAAGTTATAGCTATGTTTGTGCCTTCCAAAAAGTCCGTAAATAACAACTTTGAAGGCCACCAAGGGAAGAGCACAATGAATTTTGTGCAGATGTAGATTTGAAACGCAGATGGAGAGGCACAATAGAAAACTTGCAGCATTTTCACATTAGCAAAATCATAGTATCCTCATTTTAATCTTTCACATACCAATTTCATCTAATATACATTTTTGGGAAAAATTGCAGAATATCTGTGCACTCATCCAAGACAGAATGTTGTTAAATACTGAGCTCATCATTTCTTTGTGTTAAAAAGATGCTTATATAAAGCCACATCTATAAGCCACACAATGCTTCTCCAGGAGAATGACTGGAGCTATCACTGGCATAAATAGTAAATAGGTAGCAAGTGTCATAATCTTTTATATTTTAGGAAAAATGACATTTGGTTGTGATTACTAGTAAATATACATTTTAGAACAAGTATTTTATTCACACTGCATTCATAAGCAATTCAAAAAGACCCCAATAGTAGAAACAACCCTGTACTGTAGTATTCTTTTAAAATATGAATTGAATCAACGTCTATGGATACATAACCCATATAGTGTGTTTGCAACTTTATTAGATACTTCAGTGACTCTATGTTCTCATCCACATGGATATTTTCTCCTCCACTAATAAAGATTGCAGCCCCTATATTTGCCTTCTCATGCTCTGCAATTAATATTCATTTTATTCCAGTGCTTCTTAAACTCTGGGTCACAATCCCATATGGGGTTGTGAAAAATTTGGCAATAGTAAAAGATTTCTGAATGTGCAATGACCAAAAATTAATTAAAAATCAAATATAGAATGAATCTGAGGTGTTTCTGACAGTGCTTGCCCATGTTGTACCATGCAGCCTCACTGTATCCTTGGTTCTGAACATATAGTAAACATGCTTTGCACTGTGCATGGCCACGCAATGCCAATGAGCACGGCCAAAACCAAGAAAAGGGGTCATGAATGGAAAAAAAATTTAAGAAGCCTTGCTCTATACAACTTTGATAGCAGATCTACTCAGGATTAGGGCACTCTTCTCTTGTTCTTTTAATATCAGAGGCAAATCTGTGCACTGCTCAGGTTGAAAATTCCTTTTCTCTCATTCTTGCTTTTTGATAATCACACCTTCTTTTCAAGCCAAGTCTTCTGTTTTTCTTACCTTTATTCCTCTAGTGCTCAGCATAGTGCCTGACACAAAATAACTTCTTAATAAATGCTTCTTAAATTAAATTACATCCACACTACTATTTGCAGCATTACTTGGGGACAAACCCTTATGCACTATCCATGGTCCCTAGGTTACCTTTATTCTGAGATTGTGGTATTCCATAATTTTCAAACAAACTTAATTACTGAAGAATATTGCTGTTAAATAGATAGGCTTTGGATAGAGTGAGCAATTTGTAAATATTGAACAATGCTTAATGTCACATGTTAAGAAGCATGGCCTAGGAAGACCTTCAGGTTAAGACACTGGCTGTGTGACACTGTACAAATCATTCAACTTTTCAGTGCTGTAAGCAACTCTCAAAGAATCTAAGCTGAAAAGTTGTCAACCTATATTGATAGATGAAATTTCTTCACTTGAGAATTTTCTGTACTAATAACATCAAAAGTAGTCCTATACTTATAATTTCTTAATTATAATCTTTTTGTCTACCTCTCCATTCAAGTTTGGGCAGTGAAGGCTCTCTTTATAGGTTAAGAACAAATGGATAGTTTTATTCTACACTGTCCTGGTTAATCAAAGTGGACTCAGTTCACCCGATATGTAACTAATCTTCTTAGTGAAGGGAAACATAATGGAAAAGTGCCACTCCTTCCATAAGGAGAAGCAATTCACACCCCATTAATACAAAAGCTGTAACCTCATCAAGTTTATCAATTATCAACTAAATCAATCATCAATAATGACAATATCCCTCATTCCCCACTCCCCTGGTGTATTTGTGTATGGAAGAGTAGTTTCTCTACTTCAGATATATTGAAGACAGTCAAGTTGTAGAGGTTCAGCTGTAATCCTTCAGAGGTGGAATAAATAACCTTCCAGTGGAGAGTAGTGGTTTTCAATCTAATGTGCCACAGCGACGTTCTTTTGAAAGAACGTTGGCTTCTAATGTGTGAAGCTTTCAAAGTTGAATTTCTTAAAAGAAGCAGAAATTATTCAAGTGAGGAGGAAAGGGTGGGGGTTGGGGCTAACTAAAGAGACTGAAATACATGTACAGGAAAATCATTGACCTGCTCTAGTTAAAGCCAGATAAGAATAAAAATGGAATTCAGAGGAAGAAACTCAGGATGACTACAAGCAGAGAACGATAGTCTTTTAAGAATTATATCAAGAGTGTTAATTTCAAAGAATGCTAAATGAGATAAGGCTGGAAATAAATGCTAAGTCACAACAAAATGTTTGAATTTTATAGTGCTTTTTAGGTTTTTTTTCAGTTATTTTAGTAATAAGGGGGGGAATAATACTAATGTTCAGGGTTGATAAAGGATGTTGATGAGAAAGATGAGCTACTCAAATCTTATTTTCCTCATTTTCTTTATCATAAAGAAAGACCTTCGGATAAAAAAAAATAGAGACCACCATCAGGTGGATGAAACTGGTCTCTAATCTGTGGTTGGCGTGAGCCAAACAGAGCAGACTAGAGGCAGGAGAGTCAGAAATCAAACAGAAGTTTATTTTCAAAGTGAGGGAAACGGCTTGCAAATAAAGACACATGTGCTAGGGCCCTCCCCCCAGTGGGGGGAGGAGGGGGATCCAAGGCAGTGTGGGGAGATCTGAATACTTATCCTAATGTAGCCCTGATAATGAAGGCTAACAGCAACAATGTGACAAAATTGATTCACAGCAGGGCTTCATGATCAAAATGTGGATACAGCAGGTTCTTGTCCAAGCTCAGAGAACACCTGGTGCTGGTCAAAGCCATACAATAATTACGTAAAGTAATTCTGGGATTTCACTGTGGCTGAGATCATCCAGAGCATGAGTGCAGAGGACTGTTATGCCACACTCAGGGCACAGCTTGCTTGCTGGGCCTTAGCTTCAGAAAACAAGGTGTCTCTTAATATCCTCACATTTCGCCCTTTTGGCCAAAGGGAGGGGATCTGAAAGAACCCTTACTTACCCTTTGGGCCAATGAAGGTGAGGTAGGTATAAGCCAAGATACCATGAGGAGTCAGTTAGGCCAGGCTGAGCATTTTGATCCCAGGAAATCAGTTCATTTGGGGACCTATTGAGGAAGTGTGTCTCAGGTATCATTGCTCACCACTGTTTGCTTGAAAGCAGAAAAGAGATAGGTGCCAAGAATGTAGAGGGAGAAAATGCCAACACATGCTTGAATCAAGGCCTTGGTGGTTGGGCATCTAACAAAAGGAAAGAAGAAAAAAGATAGAAAAACTAGGATAGTATACTCAGCCCTCATCTGGAGTCTTAGGACAGGTGTCTCATCTGGATGTTGGCTGCTTCTGGGTCCGAACTAGACAAATCTTGATGGTCCAGTTTCCCAGCCACGCAGGGTAAGGTTCAAACAATGCAATAAAGGTTTTCTCACGGCTCCCATAAGTGCATAACTACATTAAGTCAAGTACAGATCAAACTACTTAGAGGGCTCACAATGAACTAGTTCTGAGAAGGGAGATTTACATGTCACCAGTGTAACCAAGAAAACTTAAATATAACTAAAATCAAGTGTCCTTGTATTCTAGTGACCCATTCCCAATATCCATTTACCTACACATTTTGAGTCCCAGCCATCTCATGTAGTCATCTGGTCCCTAGATATCTTTTCTTGGATAATAGCACAGCTTAGGACAGCTCTAAAAGACACTCTGCTTCTCTGGTTCCAAATTTAGAGATTTCTAGAGAATTTTGATCATTTAAATTTGGTTCTTCAATTTTGAAGCTTCAGAGAATTTCAGTTCAGAAACTACTTGTTGTTTCTATACTTACCTAAATCTTGTACCTGATACAAGAATCTTTTTAAAAAAATTAGTTTCCAGACATAAAATGATCTCTTCGGCCTTTTAAAAATTATCAGACAGATACTTTAAATTAATTTCACCTTTTTTTTTTACCATTATCAATACAATTTATGTGTGAAATCTTTAATCTTTTAATCCAAATTTTAAACTTATTACTAAAATACTCAAGGCCTGAATTTCTATGACAGATACATTTGGACACCAATCCCATACATAGGTATGCAGTTTTTAAAGAAAACATCTAATTCTATTGCTTTTTCAAAATTTCCTATTCCATCATATTAGTTTCACATTACCTCTTTGTCTTATTCTTATCTAATCATTTCTCCCTTAGGAGGATATCGTCCCTATAATTTTATTACAAAGGTTAAAATTGTAAGATGTTCATACTTGTGTCCTGTTGTAATAATTCAGAGATGTTCCAGTATCAATCTGTTATTTAATGGATTTAGTATTGTATTTATGAAACTTCTTGATTACAGAAATTTGCTATAAAAGGGAAAAAGAGTGATGTAGTTTTAACAATGTCATATATCATAACAGGAGGAAAAACTCCTTTAGCTCTCGTTGATTCCACACATGAGTTATATCTGAAAGCCAATCCTGTAGTCACAAGGCAAGGCTCAGGATTAAGCAGGTGGGGAAATTTCCTTTTCAGCAAGGAAATAACACGTTGGGAAATAACAGTCAATAAGATCTTACCCATGGTCATGGTCATCCCCAAAACATTTGCATGTGCCATTTTTCTCCTCTAGGCTTCATGATAATTTAGACTACTATCCCTGTAATCAAAGCTCAAATAAATAATAAAATATAGTCTGAGGAATTTTTACCTTAAATACAAAATTTCAGCAACCACAACTTAAGGCTTGAATATCTTTCTTGATGTTTCCCTAGCAGTTAACACTGCATTTATCTAAATTTATAAATTACAGCTACCTGTGTTCTGGGGCTTCAGACGTACAGCCAACACATGATGGTTGCCTCATCATTAATATGTTGAAGCTACATCTTTAAACCATTGTATTCACTTTCATACTAGCCAAGAATTTCAAATGAAAATTTTGTTATCATACATTATTATTACTTTATATCAAAATATACCTCATTAAATATTTAACAATTTTCAAATATCTATTTTTATCACATCCTTTTAAAAACCCAATTCATATGTAACAACACCTAAATAAAAAGTTATTTTCTAACAGCATTTCTATTACAATGGTTTCTCAAATTTCACAATATAAGAGAATTTAGAAATGCAGTAATAAAAAGTCATGTATTTAAAACATGAAACAAAACTTTAGATGACATCCATTCAGTTAATTACATTTCCAAATTATAACATATAAAAATCACTAATCTTTTTACTTTTGGCATTTTAAACTCACTTCAGAGTTATTAGGCATGAAACAATTATGCTCAATTAAAGAAATAAAAAATAATGTATTGCTTAGCATATGACAGTAGCTGTGTTAAGCACTTTACAATAATTATGTCATTTTGATCCTCACAACAACCCTGGGAGGAGGGTACCATTATTGTTTTTCTCTTTACAGATCAGGAAATTGGAGCAAACAGAGATAAGATGACACAGCTATTAAATTTCTGCAACCAGAACATAATTCAAATTTCCCTGGATTTTTCAGCATTAAACACACACACACACACACACACACACACACACACACACACACACACAAACCCTCAAAAAAACCCCTCAACTATATTTGGGAATCTGATTCAGAATGAGATGGGTTAACAGGAAGAGAGTCTCTGACGTGGGGGAGTCACAAGAGTCTCCTAGGTTTAAACGATCTTTTCTCTTTTCATGGTCAGAAATGTCAAGGAAGGGTTAACAGAGGTTGCTATAAGGTGCAAGCCATTTACCCTTTTTTAAATCTTTCTTTACTCTAGAATTATTTCCAAACTAACTGCCTTCCTTCATTGCCCTAGAAAATGAAGCTATTAATCTTGCCATTTACTTTTAAAACTTTTATAAAATTTAATCTTTATTTTCCCTTAAAAAAATTCTAGAGTGGTACCCCAAAACTTACTAAGATTTTTTCAGAAAGGAGTAAGTGACCCAAATTACCTCAAGGTCCCAGGAGTTCCTCCTGAAGTCGTAAAATGGTTAGTCTTCAACCCTCTAAAATCAAACAAGATGTTTTTAGCAGTTCTATAAACTTTGATTATCTGACTTTATTTCTGTAAATCCAACATAAACAATGCCGAAATGACAGAAAAAAGTGTCTTGCAGATTTTCTTTTCTTTTTCTTTTTTCTTATAACTGATTCTCCTGTGGAAAATCCAAAGTGGTAATTAGTCTTACTTACTGGGACAATTGCTTCCATTATGAAAGTTCATTAATGCTTCCTAGTGTTCTACGTTCTCTGGCTACAGCCCTTAGAAATTTTTTCTGGCTGGCTGCATTTTAGATCTTTCAAGACAACAGAATCTACACATTTTACATTACATAGACATCTTATATTTTTACAAAGACACACAGACAAAATGACAAGACAGATACAAACAGACACAAACAATTTTAACAAAGTGCACCATTACAGTCCATAGCCAGACATGCATTTACTGGTTTAACAGAGGCATGGAACTAACTGAACACTGTCTTAGCCTGTGAAACAGAGCAGGTAATAATCTCCTGCCCTGTGGGGGCTAGAGCCAAAAGAGAAGGCAGGAACAGTTGGTTAGGGGAGCAGAACCTGCAGAAAGGATGTCCTTACCAGAAATACCCGAGATGAAGTGGGTCACCAGAGGACCCCAGAGTTTTCCTCACAAAGAACAGAGAGTTCAACCAAGGCAGTAGGTCAGGATTGGAGCAGGGAGAAGGGTAGAAGACTCACCAGACTAGGTGGGGGTGGGTCAGATTCCAGAGATATAAATCTCCAGTGGCATCTTGTCTGTTCCCACTGGTACTGGAGAGTCCAATGGCCCTGTTCTGTGTCCAATCCCACTTCTGACAACAATTACTATCAACCAGACAGAACAGTCCTCTACCCTGTGGATGGCTGGAGCCAAATAGAACAGTCTAGAGGCAAAATAGTCAGGAATCAAACAGAAGTTTAATTTCAAAATGAAAACAATGGCTTGAAAACAAGGACACATATGTTGGGGCTCCACCCCTAGTGAGGGAGGGGGAAACTGAGGCAGAATGGGGACATCTTAATACTTATACCAATGGCTGAACAGTGAGCTATAGCCCTGACAATTGCTGCTAACAGCAACAATGTGACAAGTTTGATTCATAGCAGGGCTTCATGACCAGAACATAGATACAGCATTTATTATTTTCTTGTTTTGTCGCATTAGTCAATCTTATAGGTATGAGGTGGTACCTCAGAGCTGTTGTAATTTGTATTTCTCTAATGAAATGTGACTGCTCTTTGTGCATAGTTCCAAATTACTCTCCAAAATACTTGGATCATTTTACAACTCCACCAACAATGCATTAGTGTTCCATTTTTCCCACATCTTATCTAACATTTATCATTTTCCTGTTTTGTCATATTAGTTAATCTGATAGGTATGAGGTGGTACCTCAGAGTTGTTGTAATGTGCATTTCTCCAATGAAATGTGACTTATAGCATTTTTTCATATGACTATATATAGCTTTGATTTCTTCATCTGAAAACTGCCTGTTCGTATCCTTTGACCATTTATCAATTGGGGATTGACTTGTATTCTTACAAATTTGACTCAGTTCTCTACATATTTTAGAAATGAGGCCTTTATCAGAGACACTGGCAGTAAAAATTGTTTCCCAACTTTCTGCTTTCCTTCTAATCTTGGTTGCATTGGTTTTGTTTGTACAAACCTTTTCAATTTAATGTAGTCAAAATTATCCATTTTGCATTTTATAATGTTCTTTATCCTTTGTTTGGTCATAAATTCTTCCCTTCTCCATAGATCTGACAAGTAAACTATTCTTTGCTCTCCTAATTTGCTTATGGTATCACCCTTTATATCTAAATCGTGTACCTGTTTTGACTTTATCTTGGTACACAGTGTAAGTTGTTGGTCTATGCCTAGTTTCTGCCATGCTATTTTCCAGTTTCCCTAGCAGTTTTTGTCAAATAGTGAATTCTTATGCCAGAAGCTAGAGTCTTTGGGTTTATCAAACAGCAGATTACTATAGTCACTGACTATTACATCTTGTGTACCTAACCTATTCCACTGATCCACCACTACATTTCTTAGCCAGTACCAGATAGTTTTGATGACTGCTGCTTTATAGTATAGTTCTAGATTTGGTATGGCTAGGCCACCTTCCTTTACACTTTTTTTCATTAGCTCTACAATTATAATACAATACAATAATTACAATATAATAATTCTATAATTAGGATGATAGAATCAGAGCTATAGAGATGGGATGACCCTCTAAACCCAACTAGTCAAAGCCCTTCATTTCAGAGATGAAGAAACTCAAGTTCAAAGGTATTAAGAGATCTGCCCAAAGTATACTGGATCCAAATCAGCCCACATTTGGAACAATGTATTGACTTCTGGACACATCTAAGGCAAGGCAGCAGCAAGTTGGAGTGTGTCCAAGGGAAGATTTTTTTTAAGGAATTCATGATCTTTAGCTGGAGAAAAGATGATATAAAGGATACATGATTAATATTTTCAAAGTACACAAACGGCTGGAAGAATTGGATTTGATCTGCTTGTCTCCAAAGCACAGAACTACAAATAAAAAGTAATTATTGCTGAAAGACAGGTTTTTTTTACTTGATATGAGGAAAATTTCTGTCAAACATAGCTGGCCAAAAGTGGAATGGACTGCCTGGAGAGGTACTAGAGTCCTCTTATTGGAGAGCTTCAAGCAGAGGAGAGATGACCATTTGTTGGGAACGTAGAATTAATGAAAAACATTTCATGATCATAATCACAATTGATAGCATTTATATCATACTTTAAGATTTGTAAAGCAATGCTCATGTGTTAACTCAATGGATCCAATAACTTTGTGGTTTAGTTGTCACTCATATTCCCCTTTTATATGTAAGAAACTGAGGTTCACAGCTTAAGTGACTTGTCCCACAGGCCCAAGACAGGATTCAAACTCAGATTTTCTTGTTGAGATCTCTTTTAGCCCTTAAAATCTATGAGTTTTTGATTCATGGACACTTTTTTTGTAATGAGGTGAAAGAAACTTCCATTTTCTTGAATACGGGAAGAGGACACTAACTGTCCTTCAGTGTTTTTGATAGCAGCTTTACCCACTCAAGCTTTTGACAATTGAGCTCTAAGTTTAATTATCTAAGTTTAAGTGAGTAAACATAAATTCTCCATCTTTTAGATGTTGGTAAATAACACATTTAGGTGAAATGGATTGAGAGTAGGCAAGGAAATAGTAAAGCAAGCTGATTTGTAGGTCAATGATCTATTCAATAAATCTTTTGCTTTATCTCTTTTCTTGTTCAAATTACATTTGGACTTGGCAAATTTAGGAGACTTAAAATCTAGTAAGTACAATATATGAATGAACAAACTCAATTCAACAAATATTTATTATGCTACCTACCATGCTCTGGTAGGTGGCTCTACTCTGTTGGGCAAAGGTGAAAATGATAGAATCTTGCATCAACAAGTTTATAATTTATTTGATGGAATAAGACATGCATAGTGATAACCATAAATTATAAAATGATTGTGTAGAGGGTAGGTCAAGCCACATGCCCTAAGAGATTAAGGGTGGAGAGCACACTTATAAAAAAAAAAGGAACATTTACATCTCACTTTAAGGTCTTTCAAGCTCTTTACAAAAGTTGTCTTGTTTGTTCATCATAAAAACTCTGTGGGATACATGGCATTAACCCCATTTTATAGATGAGGAAACTGAAGTTTTGGAAGTTCCATGACTTTTATGGTGTCAAAAGCTAGTAAGTGCCTGAAACAAAATCAGAACATAAACTCCTTGGGCTGCTCACTGCTACAGGTTTAGTGAAGACATTCTGAAAGAAGTAATACATTCTTTCTAGAATGAATTAGGTAGGATTTAAAGTGTCACTTGAGCTGGACATTGTAAGAAAGTCATGATTTCAAGGTGAGGAGAGAGAGAGAGAGAGAGAGAGAGAGAGAGAGAGAGAGAGAGAGAGAGAGAGAGAGAGACTCTCGCAAGAAAGAGCCATCCTTTCAGGGAAAGGGCACAGCATGCACAAAAGCAACAACATGTGGAAAGCTGAGATGTGTTCAAAAGTACACAAGGATAGGGGCAGCTAGGTGGTGCTATCCACTATTTCAGTATATCCACTGATAGAGCAAAGGCCCGGGAGTCAGGAGGACATGAATTCAAATACAGTGCCTGACGCTTGACCACTTACTAGCTGTGTGACCCTGGGTGAGTCACTTAACTCCATTGCCTAGCAAAATACAAAAAAAAAGTACACAAGGAATAGTCTAGGTTTGATAGAACAGAAATTATTCATAGAAATGCTTGAAATAGAGCTGGAATGGTATATTCTAACCAGACTGCGGAGAGCCTTGAATGTCAGACTAAGTTATTTGTATTTTACTTGATAGTCATGACAAAATCACTGGGAATGATGATAGGTATGAAAATTAAAGATGTAATTTTATGGTGAATATGATTAATTACTCATATTACATATTCTGGCTAACCTCTAGGATGATTTGGATTTGAAAAAAGACTAAATTATGCTATAATTTGTGCTCGTTTCTTGAGCACAGAGGAGTTACAAAATTGTTTTTGCTATATTCCATAATGAAAATTTCTCCTTCAGTTACAGAAAAGGAACATCAGATGCTTAATAATGTCAATTTATAAAAAACAACAACAGCAAATTATTGAATTGAAAATAATCCATAATTAACAATGCTACAATGCCTCACTCATTTTATCTCAATTGAACTCTTTGGTTAAAGAGAAGATAGGAATAAGTGATGGAGGTATCACAGAAAACTGGTCTTTTCTCTCAGTCCTGCTGGCTCATGGGGACAAGGGTGGATAAGATTCTTTAAGAAATCAGAGAAGTTAGTGGAGTACCTTGTAAGTGAGCCACTGAGGACTCTAAACTCCTCTTCCACTCTGAGATCCCCTTAATTACTTATTTTTATATTCAGTGGAGCTATTTTTCTTGTATTTCTTTTTTCCTCAGGCTATTGGAACTTTTGAGAAGAAAAAAGTGTTAAAATGCAGAAACAGCATTATTTTTAAGCCAAAGCAGATGGATGGTGTAGTGGGTGGCTTGCTGGATTTGGAGTCAGGAAGAACTGAGTTCAAATACTGACTTAAGATGCTTACTTCATGATCTTGGGGAAGTGACTTAACCTTTCAGCTTCAGTTTCCTCATACGTGGAATGAGATAATAATAGCTACTACTTTTCATGGTTATTTTAAGGGTCAATTCAAATGAGAAAATATAAGCAAAACACTTTGCACACCTTAAAGCACTACATAAATGTTAGATATTATTGTTGTTATTGTCTTTGTTCTACGAGAAGAGAAACATATATCTATATCCATATAAATAATATGGCACTTTTATGGATGTTTCTCCCTGAGCATGAGACTATAAGGGATTATATGATTTTAGGAAGAGAGAAACATGAGTCATATATTTCTTATACATATAACTAAGAATAATTTATTCTGATTTTTAGTAATTTATAGTACTTAAAAAATCATGATGTCTCAACATCTCCTCAGAGTATTATTTTTATTAGATCCTTTGAAGAGAGGATAGAACAGAAGTACAGAAATAATCTAAATGTAGGACTGGACAAGAAAATATCTAAGGTCCCTTCTGGCTTTAAAATGAGGGTCAAAATTCTAAACTGAGGGTTAGCCGGAATTACAATTTAGAAGCTTATATTCCCCAGTTTCAACATGTGTGTATATTTTTATAATTGAATACCATCATACAGAGTCATTCATCCACAGCTGTTTCCTAATCAGTTGCAAGTTCTTTTGATTTTATTTTGGTGCTATTTGAGGAGTTCCTCAAATCATAACTAAATATATCTATTTTTTGCAAATAAGGATTTGCCTTTCAATCAATCCAATTAGATCATGTAGCCAAGCAAGAAGCTAAAAAAAAGTGCAACCTGATTATCACTACACATTGTCTTTCTATTGTCCTTAGGGCTAATTGAAATTTATATTTCTTTGAGATCAGAATGTTCTATGATTTACAAGTTATGTAATATTAATGGGAAGATAATATTGGTAAAGAGATAAGATTTTTTAGCAGAGGTTGATTTGTATCATTGAAAAAATAAGTCAGTTCCTCAAACAGGAATTCATTTTTATCTCTCCCTCCCCTCTCAATTGAGGGTTCTGCTCATTGCCTAGTTGCAATTCTTTTTCAAGATACACATATATTAACAATGAATTAAAAATTCCTGCCTATCCAGTTTCATGAGACAGGCAAATCTTCTGTAGTTTCTAGCAATAAGAACCATGAAGAAGAGGGAAATGTGTCTCAAACCAAGCAGAGAGGAATTTACAGAGCAGGAAATAGAAAGACAAGACACGCATCAAGCTTGGGCTTGAGGGGAAGCAGGAATTGGGGCAGAGGGAGCTGCCCCAGAACTGTGAATTATTTTGGCAGATTTAACAGTTTCCAAAAGATCTCGTCTAGTCACTGAAAGCCCAGTCTCCAAGTCTCAAGATTCTTTGCTAGTACTTACTACATATAAACTTGAATAAATTAATAACTATGGATAGACTCATTTCATCTACTTTTCCCCCTATCTGTCCCTATTCTACTACTATTCCTGACAAAGTGTCAAAAAGGGTTTTAATACACAGTTTAATACTTGATTTGGTCTTCATACCTATTTGAAACATAAAATTACAATGTACCTTATAACATATGTAGCAAAAAGTATGCTAGGTTTGGAATCCTAGGACCAGTGTTCAAATCCTTACTCTGTCACTAACTTGTAAAATTGGGAAAGTCACTAAACTTCTCTGGGCCTCAGTTTCCCCATCCTTAAAATGAGGAACTTAACTAGCTGACATCCAAGTTCCCTTACAGGCTTAAATCCCATGCTGTCTGTGAGTCTTCTAGCATTATGAAATGCCTACTATATGTCAGGCACTGTACTAAGGGCTCAAGATTCTAAGAAAGGCAGTGATTTGTAGAGTGAATACTTTGGGCAAGGGAAGAACTTTAACACAGCCACACTTGATATGTTTTTAAGGAAAATTATGATATGATTACATACAACGGAGTGTAGAATTCCTAAAATATATCGGGGAACTTCTTGTAAGTTTGCATCACAGAGGACACATTTATAGTTTAGTTCTGGAATATCAACCTATAAAATAACTATTTTGAAGTAAATCACAGATATTTTTCCCCATTATTTTATCCCAGGGGTTCTTAAATGTTCTTGTGTGTTGTGGACTCTTTTGGCAGTCTGGGTGATACTTATGGACTCATTCTCAGAATAATGTATTTTAAATGTCTAAAATAAGATACATGGGATTAGACAGGAATCCAACTATGTTGAAATGTAGTTATTAAAATGTTAAAGAAAAATACAAATTCCTGGACCCTCAGAAATCTATCCCTATTGACCTATGGTTAAGAACCCCTGTTTTAGAGGTTTATATACTGATTCATACAGAAAACTAGAGAAATGATACAATAATTGATATGTGACAGCATCTGTAGGAAAATTATCAGTTAAAAATAATACCTAAGAAAATTCCCTTTTTCAAAAGTGGCATTTTGTGAGCTTCTATTAGTTCAGAAATGCAGTTCAAGAACAAGGCAATATGTACATAAAGTAATTATAATGAGCTGAAAATATCAGATCTGAAGCCTGACCAGACTGAGTCCAGATAATTCCCAAGGCACTGGACTCTAAAATCGGATGTGTGCTCTGGAGATTTAAGAGGCCCCAGAGGCTTATTACTAATTAGTCAAAAGGTGCAAATTCTTTTTGCTTCAACTGAATTTCTCATAATTAACTGATGGAAACATTCATGGTTCAGAAAATGATAAATGTAGACTAGCTCACACGATCCCCTTTGATTGGAATGTCTTTTTTTTCTTTTTCTTTTTCTTTTTTTTTTTTTGCTTTTGAAATCCTATCTGTCCTTTAAAATTCAAGTCAAATACTACTTCTTCCAGTAATTAATTACCCTTCACATAACAATTCTGTTTTTAATCTTTCTCTCCACTGCTAGATTCCAAGGGAAGGAAAGATGACCTTTCTCAATTGTCTATCTCTTCAGAGTTGGCACTGTTCTACATAAACAGTTTCAATTGGAATATGAACTCCTTCAGTGCAGGGATTATATTCTTTCCTTTCTTTGTAACACCAGTACTTAGTACATACTTAACAAATAACTATGGAATGACTGATTCGCACTAGGCATTTGAATGAATGAATTCCATTGCAATATAAGTATTATAATGGCTTTAATACCAGCAAAATTACTTAGTATTTACTAAGAAGCCTTCTAATTAAGGTCAGACACATCTTTTTGATTGCAAAGGTGTTCAATGTTCATAATGGGAGCACTATTAGGATAAAGATGATGATTCCCAAATTACAGATTTAGCACTATACCAGTAAAATTATAATGAGATATTTTAGAGATTTATATTGAAATCTAATGCAAGCATAAAAAGTTAAGAATATAATTTTAAAAAATAGGAAGGAGCATGATGCTACCAGATCTCAAATAACACTGCATACTAATCACTATAGAGGCTAGCAATGACTGGGATTAAAAAAAAAAAAAGGATCCATTGGGTGGACTAGCAAAGAAAGACCTAGAAATGAATATGTAAAATAGCATAATATTCAATAAACCAAAGGACATGTACTTCTATGTGAAGGTCTCTATTCCACAAAACCTTCTGAAGCAAATGGGGTAGAGAAGTCTGGTGGGAAATGATTTAGGTAAGCATTTTAGACCACAACACATTTAAAAAAGATACATTCTCTGGAAATGAAAAATTGTACCCAAAGAAATTAAGTGAGACTGGAAGAAAATAACTCTCATAACTATAAATTTAGAAAATGTTTGTGACTACACATAAGATAGAAAGACAATCTAGATTATATAATTTGTTAAAAAAAAGTTTCACGTAAATAAATTTTATGTGACTTAAAACAAAAGAAATTATATAAATTGGGGTAAATTCTGATAAATATGTGCAGAGAATATAAACAAAAGTGATTCAGAACAATATCTAATAGACAGGGGGTCAGAGTTTAGGAGCAGTTTTTAAAAGCATATACAGGATAGCCATTTGAAAAGATGGTAAAAATCACCAATAACCAGAAAATGCAAATTACAAGAACTCTGAGGCCTCATTTCATATGCACCATGCTTGTAAATATGATAAAAGATGTGAAATTCAGTATTGGAGAAATTCTGAATTAGAGTTACACTAGTTTAAACAGACAAGAAAACAATTTGGAATTATCCAGCAACAGTTATGAATTTGAACATATGCTTTGACCCAGAGAGTAATCATTAACTATATAGCAATTATGTTATTGACAGAAAATATCAACAAGTACAAAAATATTCATAGTAATAGAACTTACAATAACCGAAAGCTAAAAACAAAATATATTTCTTCAACTTGGGAATGGTTGAATAAATCTTGACATAGGCATATAATTTGACATAACTTTCATAATGAAAACTAAACATCAAGTATTCATAGAAATATAGAAAACATATTGTGTAATATGAGTGAATTCAATCCAGTTCATCAAACATTTAAATACCTACTCTATGCAAAGAACTGTGAATGACCCTAGGTATACACAGAGACAAAATTTATAGTTTTGAGTGCTCAAGAAGCTTACATCTTACAAGTCAAGTCAACAAGCATTATTAAGTTCTTACTCTGTACCAGGCACCATGTTAGGCATTGGGAATACAAACACAAACAAAAAGAAGAACAGTCCCTGCCCTCATGAGTCATACATTCTAGCTGGCAAAGCTAACACATAAAAGGTTATTGGAAGGGGGTGTAGGAGAGGAGAGTAGAAGGTACCCACGTGAGGACATAGTGGAGAAAAAGACAAAGAGCCAGGAGCAGAGCCTGAATAGGAATGGATGACTAGCATGAGCACTTTCCATAAAATAAAAATTCTGGAAGCAACTAAACAATCAGAGGAAGAAGCTTCCTGGGAAGAATAATCTTCCAGGGTGATAAAGCTGCAGGGGATGAGTGAACTTATAGGGTGGTAAGATTGATGTGGCATAGTGGAGAAAGTTTGGAGAATCAGGAGCAGAACTTCAAGAAGGAAAAAAGTAGGAAAAAAGGATAATGCACAAAGTTATTAGAGCAATAAAAATAAAGTCATTATTAATGGGAATGAAATCTCTGGTCAAAAATAATGATTGATACTGATACCATATTATCAGAACAAATGATACAACTCACGCTGATGTTCCCAAACAATAAACCATTTTCATGGCACATAATTTTTAGATGAGTGTTTTTGGATTTTGGGAAGAATATATCTTAACTGAAAGAAAATATATTGATACTATTCATTCAAAGGAGGGAATTAGGTGTCAAATAATGGAGCAGTAGGCTGAGTCAGTGAGTTTTCTTTCCCAATTTTTAAAAAATTTATGGAATATAATAAAAAATTTATGGAATAAAACAAGCATTTCCATAACCTAGTACAATAAAAAATATGATTGCATATGAAACTACAAATCTACTACACACCACTTGCTATTCCTTTCAAATAAATAACAAAATTATAATGTAATATTTGTTGTTTCCCTTTTTTTCACCTCCCTCTTACACCCCTAAGATGGCTACCATTAGACACACATACACACACAAGATCATTCTATAGATACTTCTATTTATCAGTTCTTTCTCTGGATGCAGATAGTGTCTTTCTTCATACACCTTTTATAGTTGATTTAGGTATTTACATCAGTTAAAATAACTTATTTACTCAAAGTCATTCTTAAAACAATATTGCTGATATCGTATATGATGTTCTCCTGGTTCTACTCATTTTGCTCTTCATTATTTTGTGCAAATCTTTTCACATTTTTCTAAAATCATTGAACTCATCATTTCTTATTGCAGAGTAGTATTCCATCACAATCATATGCCACAATTTGTTCAGTCATTCTCCAATTGATGAATATCCCCACAATTTCCAGTTATTTGCCACCACAAAGAGAGCTGCTATAAGTAGTTTAGAAGACATAGTTTTTTTTTCCTTCTTCTCTAATCATCTTTGGAAAAGATAAAGTAGTGGTACTGCTGCTTCAAGGGGTATAGGTAGTTTAATAACGCTTTGGGCATAATTCCAGATTTGTCTCCAGAATGGTTGGATCAGTTCACAATGCCGCAATGCCACTAACAATGTTTCCATATCCTCTTCAACAATTGTTACTTCATCCTTCTATTATTTTAGTCAATCTGGTATATGTGAAACGATATCTCAAGATTGTTTAATTTGCATTTCTCCAATCAATAATTATTTTGAGCATTTTTTTATATGACTATAATTAGTTTTGATTTCTTCATTGGAAAACTGCCTGTTCATATCCTTTAACCATTTATCAATTGAGGAATGACTCTTCTTCTTATAGATTTGACAAAATTCTTTATGTATTTTAGATACGAGACCTTTATCTAATAAACTGCCTACAAAATCTCCCCCCCCCCAATTTTCTGCTTTACTTCTGATCTGGGCTACAGTTTTATTTGTACAAAACCTTTTTAATATAATGTAATTGAGCATGTCCTTTTTGCACCTAACTTTGCTATCTCTTGTTTATTCATAAATTGTTTGCATATTCATAAGTCTGATAAGTCAGTGGGTTTTCCGTATGTATTTCAGAGTCAGAATTGATTACAATACTATCCAGCATGAAATCAGTCATAGAAAGATCACTGAATTTGGGGTTCAAAGTTCCTTTATGCTCAAAATGAATTATATTCCTATGAGTGTCTAAGATTCTTCTGTGATTCTCAATGTTTAATATTCTAACATATAGGGACTAAATGATGAAGACAATGCCAATGATGATACTATGTCTTTAAATTTATACATAAGTTACATTGAAAAATGTTATTTGTAATTAAAATAATTTTTTTAAAGTTTTCCTATATAAACAATATTATAAACTGTAGCTTGTTTCCAACTACAGTGGAAAGAACTTTGAAATTGAAGTCAGAGGACTTGGGTTCAAATTCTGATTATGGCCCTTCTTGTCTATATGAACCTCGGAAAGTCATTGAACCTCTGCAAATCTTGCTTTCCTCATTTGTAAAATTAGGGGAGTGAACCGAGGTCCATACAGTTCTAAATCTAAGATCCTATGGTCCTATACTTCAATACTTCAAACACATGCAACTAATTTCATTGTATTTGTACTCTGTGTGCTTATCAAGCTTATAACCCCTCAATATACCAATAGAAAGTTTCATGAATATTTTGTGTGTGTATGCATGTATGTGTGTGTGTGTGTGTGTGTGTGTGTGTGTGTGTGTGTGTTCAAAATGTTCATCTTCTGATGAGGAACCTTTGAACTTAACCAGTCTGGTCATTGAATGAAGGATACAGAGTGTATTGCCAGTCATATACTTTAGGTATAAACAGGCATTGAAACTTCTGTTCAATCAAAGATATTTCAACTAGGTGTGATAAGAAATCTGTTCAGATTGATTCTCTGAGAGACAGAGATTTAATATAGGCTTGCAATTAATTTTAGGACTGTTAGACAATTAGTTTCATTTTGTCTTTCTCCCAACATGCAGAAAATTAAGGGCAAACTGTGGCACAGAATACATGAAAATCAACTTTTCTTTTCTGGAGACAAACCCTATTACAAAAATAAAGAAAAGAAATGAATAAGACTTCATGAGAACAAGAAACTCCCTAGGATATGTAATGTCAGTTTGCCAACAGTATGAGGCAGGGAAGGTGGGGGAAGCATAGAGGAGATACATTCGCAAAGTCCCAGTCATTTTGATAGACAAGGGAACAATAAAATCTAGTCAGTAAAACATGTGTATATATTCAGAAGCTCAATGAAGCAGCAACTTTTCATCACAATAAACTGGCTACAGGTATTACTAATACAGGTGAGCAGCATCCCAAACCCTTCTTCCCTCCATGGAGTTTCCAAAGTTCCAGAGCATCTGAGGCAGCTTTCGCCTTCTGTCATTCTTCAGTCCTTGTTGTTCAGTTGTTTCGGTTGTCCTACTCTTCATGATGCCATTTGGGGTTTTCTTGGCAAAGATACTGGAGTGATATATTTCCTTCTGCAGGTCATTTTACAAATGAGGAAATAGAGGCAAAAAGGGATAAGTGTCTGAGGTCAGATTTGAAGTCAGGTCTTCCTAACTTCAGGCCTGCTGCTCCATCCACAGCACCACCTAGCTACATCTACCTGAAACAAACTATATTGCCTATCAGTCTGTTTGCTGATTAGCAGTTACAAAATTGACAATCAACCTCATTTGACCAATTCTTTTAAGCAGAGATGAAATAGGTAATTGCCCACATGGTGTAATTTCAAGGTTGTGCTCCCTGAAATCCCTTCTATCTCTTCACTGAAACCATTAAGTCCTTTACCAGAAACATTACCTTTACTGTCCTAATTAAAAAATATACTATAAAATACAAGAGAAATAACAAGTCACAGAAATACTGAGACACACACAATCTTATTTTTTGAACAATGGGAAATAATTGGGGAAATAAAAAATCAAAGAGTGTGATGGTATTAGGGGCTTGAAGGAACAGAAAAGTACACAAAATGGGAGATTGGGGAGCACCAAAAATAAATAGTCTGTTTCACAAGTTGGCCTAGGATCAAGCCTAGACTCTATAACAGTAATAATAATATGCCCCCATTTATCTATTGTTTTCTTTGTGGAGCTTTGTGTCTAAACTATTAAAGGTGTTTTCCATGTTTTGTTAAAGATCAGCTGTGTTGTCATTGTTCATTACTCTGCTAATGTTTTACATCAGCCACTGGTGACAAAAACTTTCCAAACATTTTTCAAGAGCAATTGAAACACCTGTTCATTCAACCTTTTCCTCATCTTCCCTGTGCCTCAATGAGCTGTTCCTCCTGCTTTCATTTATTAGCATTCATCATCTATAAGGATGTCAAAAAATGTATAGATTTCTTTTAGAAATTGGGCCTATATTCTTGATCATTTTTATCCCCACCCCCCTCAGTGTATGATATTGTGAAGTCAATGTGGATGAGCAGGGTTCTACTGAGTGCCCAGGTAACTGCATGATTGGAAAGAGAAGGTGACAAGGAAAATCAAGGAATCAAGAATATTTAAATATCTATGAGGCTTACAAATGGTCTTGGTGTTGAAAACACAGAGGCTAACATTAAAGTTAAATTTGGTGATTCAAAATAGTACAATGGAAAGAACAGAAACTTTGATGTCAGAGGACCTGAATTCATACCTTGCTTTTCTCAGATGGTGTGAGATCTTAGGCAAGGTACTTAATCTATGTCGGCTCAATTTCTTCATTTGTAAAATGATGTGTTTGGATTGGATGACTTCTGAAGTCCATCGCAGTTCAAGATATAAGATTATAAACACTTAATTCTGAGCCACTTAATCTCCTTGGGTTTCAGTAAAGTAGGAAGTTGGACTATATTGTCTCTGAGGTCTCTCTCAAGTCTAAATTGATTATCCTGTTATCCCATTTTCTGGGGCTACTACCTCAACTGTTATTTTCACTAGAAAGTCAGAACCTCACCAGACAATTCTTGAAAGGTATTTGGATATTATTCTAATGTTTTAGATGTGCTTCTACCCATAATTGTCAACTGATATCAATTAGTCATAAATTAGTTTTAAGAGAGATATTTGCCAAGATGATATAGTGAGAATAATTGGTATAAAACCACATCATTCCATAAGTCTCTAACACACTCTCCTCTAAATTCATAGAGAATTCAGAGGAAAATGGGTTCAAGATTAGAAAATACATGTGACAAAGGGATTACTAACAGGTCCTGGTTGCTGTAAACTCCGTAATTTCTGAAGGGCACTCTTGGAATGCCCTTTAAGAGTGACATAATTTTTTTCCTGGCCTCTTTATAGAGACTTAAATCTGATTTTCCTCAGGTTTCTATTTTGTCCTTGGTTTTCAATAAAAACACTGGTTCAACTGTTCTTGGAACACTAGAAATATAATGCTGATGCGAAGTCTAAAATCCTTAGATCCTCAAAATTCACGAGCTTGTTCTCTGTTCCATTTGGGTGGGATTAAAGATTTTGAAACCAAGGCCAAGATTTTTCTGCTCTACCATCCCCACTTTAAGCAAAGCCTCTTTGCAGAGGCTTGTCTGTAATTTCTCTTGTTTCCTTTGTCTCTGTGCCTCTATTTCTATCTCTGCGTCTCTCCTTGTCTCTATCAGTCTCTTTATCTGTTTCTCTTTCTCCCTCCGCCCCCTGCCTCTACTCTTGCTCCTCCCATGCACTTTCCACAAATAGAGGTTTCATTTTTTTCTGGATAATGGAGATAAGACAGATAGGAGTAGATTCCTCATAATATTTCATAATATTTCTCTCAAGATTATTCTTAGAGTCAGATTATAACCTGTAGGCTACCTTTCACTGAAGTGAAACAAAAATCAGTTCCTATTTCAAGCATACAGATTTTAAAGCTATATCCATATGTTTTGTTTTTTGACCATCATAAAATCAAATGGGGTTTGAAAGATGTAAAAGGAATTTCTTTGCTTCTTTCTCTCTCTCCTGAAATTGAATATTCACTGTATTTAGGAAGTAGTGAGGGATTGTATATAGTCCAAAATGGGGTTTGATGTTAAATATTATAGAATTGTAGAATCTTAGAAGTGGAATGGACCTTACAAGTTATCTAGCCCAACCTCCTGATGGCAGATGAGCCATAATGTTTCTATGTACACATATGCAAATATAAACATATACATAGATACACATACATATTTCCTTTATTAAATAATGAAAAAGATTTATTTTTCTGTGTGTTTGCATATCTCTTGCGACCAGCATAGCACCCGAAATAATCTTAAGGAGGTGGGATTTCAATACTGTCACTCCAAAGTCTCCATCTGGTAAGCTATGTCATATCAATCAATCAGCTGACATCAATTATATTTATTAAAAGGTATAGAAATAGTAGTAGTTGCAAAGAAATCACATGAAGTGACAACATTCCTCACTTTGTGGGGAAAATGCTTTATTATGTAATAATATTGTCTGAGCCTAGCTTTTTGTGGGAACAATTAGGTGATATAGTGGATAGAGCACTGACCCTGGAGTCAGGAAGACTTGAGTTCAAATCTGGCCTCAGACACTAATAACCCTGGGCAAGTCATATAATCTTTTTTGCCTCAGTTTCCTTATATGTAAAATGAGCTGGAGAAGGAAATGGTAAACTACTCCAGTTACTTTGCCAAGAGTCTCCCAAAATGAGCTCAGGAAGAATCAGACACAACTGAACAACAATAACAAAGCTTTTTGTGACTAGTAATTGGTCAATCCAAACCTCACTGGAGATGATGTAGGTCATGCTGACCTCAGAAACCCTCTAGGGAAGCCAGAGATTGCTGTGAGAGAAATGTTTAGATCTCACCTATGCCTTGTTTTGGGTCCATCCAACCGATTCTTAAATCCACCCACAAAGCTTGTATTTTGGGTTCCTCAATAGCTTGCGTTTGAGTTTCTTCCAAATTTTATTGAATGCTTCTATTTACCTTCATATATATGTATATATATATATATATATATATATATATATACATATATATATGTATATATATATATGATAGATATAGATATCTATCTACATGTATGTATGTATCAAGCATCCCTACATGGAAACTTTTTTTTTCAAACTACCTTATTGCCTATTTCTGGCCACCCAAATTCTTGTCCTTATTCCTTTATTTTCAACTTTATACCATATAAAACTCACAGAGACACCGGAGGGGAATCATACTTTTTCCAGGTTTCTCACCTCTGCCAAATAATTAATGAAATTCTTTCTAAAACTTTTTTATGTTTTGTGGTTTGTTCTTGACTGACAACTTGTACACATAGAGCTCCTGGAGAGACTGTTAGAGAACACATGGGGCCAAAGGAATAAAATCACAGATCTTAATCACGGCAAATGCTTTTCTTCTTTCATAGAGTCCTTGAGAAGTTCCTTTCGGTTGTCATCCTCTGCTGTGCTCTGAGGTTCAGTGACTTTGCAGAGTCTTAATACTTGCATGACCTCACCATGTTGAGATTTTCCTGTTGCTCCAGAGATACTGCTAGTGATAATCAACTAGAATTCCAGATTTATTATTTTTTTTTAGTTTTTGAATTTTATAAGATTAATAACTTGTCAGTTTGGGGGGAAGGATGGAGGGAGAAATATGATTTTCCCCTTGTAAGAACAATGCCCTTGATAGCCACTCAGCTGTCCAGCTGATGTGATGATATGCCTCTCAGATCACATACTGCTTTATTCGTAGGGTGTGACAGATTCTCGAGTTAATTCAAAAATATTTCCTGCATGGTGTTGTGTACTTTCATCCAATAATCAAAGCTTTTATCTCCTTCCAAAATGAATAAGGACATGTTCATTTGTCATATCTTTTATTGATTGAGTGATGCAGTTGAGAAGTTTCAGACTTTTGTGCTTCCATTAATTATAGTTGGGCTGGAAAACCCAGCTTTTACATATTCATTTATGACAGTTTATTTAGTTGTTACCCAGTTGACGTGCCTTTGTTTTAGTTTCAGTTATTTGTTACAATAAAAGTGCCACTATGAATATTTTATTGTATAGGAGACTTTTTCTCACTTTTTTTCAAAGTCACTTTGAATATGCATTCTTTAGAAATTCGCAGTGCTATACATGTTGACATAATGTATTGTGGTCAAACAGATAAACTGATTTACTGAGTTTATGCAGATGGCTTCTTCTCTGACTTCTTTTCTGCTGCACCTTTCTTTATCCCAAAGTTGTTGGGTTATTTAATTTTTTAAATTTTATTTATTTATTTTTATTTTTTCCTGCCACAGCTTTTGTTTGTTTGTTTTTTGCTACTGGAGTCTTTCCCGCCGCCCCCCCCAGTTTCTTTTTTTTTTTTGCTGAAAATTTCTTCTGCCCTGTAAAAAATGTTGCACCTATAAGCTTCTTAACTACAGGCTTCTTCCCTTTCTCGTGTATTTCTTTCTTTAACTCAATAATCTTTTTTAGTGCTTTTTATTTTCTTTGATTCTGAGCCTGACATAGAATTCTATTTTGATTGCCTTAGCATATGGGTACAGTTTCACCATAAGCCCAAGTTCTTCTGTGGGTTTTTCTTAAGTACTTGTCAAATCTTTTTGTGTAGTTTATAGAGGGCCCTCTGGATCTCTGGGCTTTTCAAAATCTTAGTAAAATCTGTCTTGGTCACCTTGTGAATTGGAAGATTGTAGCAGCAGGCCTGTACCATGTATCACACAGGCCATCTAAATTGCAGAAGGCATTTTCAGTCAAAATAGAGAAATATCTTATGTGCTTTGAGAATGTCTCAAAGGGTTCGATTAGCTTACTTTAAGTGGAGAAATAATATTAATGTTTTATACTCCTTGATGACACTATTGTCATAATTGCAGGTGATACAAAGTCTCCATATGTTGTAACAATAGTTCCTCATTCTATCCTTACCAGCTCTCATATGCTGAGAATAGATATTGTTAATGTTCTTCCACACTTTCACCTTTTTGAGGTTATATATCTCAAGTTTATCTTCAACCATGAAAGGAAATTCTATAACTTCTTAAATTTAATGACCTTTTGACATGACCACTATTAGTAGGGCAGAGGCTGCTAATGCAGAACAGATGACTTTTTTTTTTTACACTATGTTCAATCTATAATGCCAGCGGTGCCAAGTCTTGTTGGGGGAAACATATGACCTGCTTGGTAAATGTTTCCAAAGGCACCCTGGCCAGAGAGAGTATCATTCCACATACAACGTGAGGCATTCATGCAATAAGCTCTACCAGTTCCTAAAGACTCAAAACTTTTATGATAAACTGCTAATTCATTGACAGTGTAAAGTTGTCTGATGTTTTTCTGTAAGTTGATATGAATAAAGTTCACAATATCAGATGATCTGAAGTCTTAAACACAGCAAGCAAGGTATTATTTTTGGCAGATATTTCTCTCTGTTCAGAGTGCATAGAGGCAGGCACTAGAAAGGATGAGCAATTCTCCCACAGGAGACTGTGGGAGTTTCTTTAACTTTTTAAGCATAATTCAAGATTGCTTTACAAAAGAATTGGACCAATTAATCATCCACCACCAATATGTTTATATATTTACTTTTCTCTAGCTTTTCCAACATTAATTGTTCCCATCTTCTGCCACTTTTGCCAATTTCTAAATTATGAGTTGAAGTCTTCAGGATGATTTGATTCACATTTTTATTGTTAGTGATTTGAGCATTATTTAATATAGTTGCTAATACTTTGGGTACATCTTTTCATCAGCACAAGTTCTTTAAGGGTAGGGGCCACGACTTATTCAATTGTAATTTTTCCTGCATATATAGCACAATGTATTTTACACAGTAGGAGCTTAGTGAATGCTGATTATATGGAAGCATGGTTTTTATTTTAGGTACAAAAGGTGACTTGTTTAAACATAGATTGTTCCCATCAATGCTCTAGGCAACAGTACTGGACTTGAACTCCAAAGAATTAGATTCACCTTATGGAGATCCCACTTGCTATCTTTAATACCATGAACAAATCACCTCACTTCTCTCTGTCTTAGTTTCCTCCTTTGCATAATGTTAATAATAATAATAACAATAATAATAATAATAATAATAATAATAATAAATATATCCTACCTACCTCAAATGTGTATTGTAAGTCACTCTTTGATCATAAGCCTTTTATCTAAATGTGAATTATTACTAAGATGGAATGTTGAATGAATGTCAGACTCTATTTACTATTTCAGCTACAGTATGTGTTTCACATCTAGATATATAAACTTTGGAATGGATTTCTGTAGGAATATGTTCTGTAGAAATAAAAATTAGGATGTTCAATTAATGCCTATGGAATTCTGGCAATCACTGAGAAAGGTGACTTCAATGTATCCCAAGCTCTACATTTCTTCCAAAAATCTTGCCAAATCCATATACTCATTGATATTCTTTGTATGTGGTTTAACATAATTTTATTATGTAGAAAATTGCGTTAAAAACTCCATACTATTTCAATTTGATAATGAACATTTAACAATCATCTACAATATTCAATGTAATTAATCCTTGATAGATTTGGGCAAGGAGAGAAAAACTTTTTTTGTGGGTAGTAAGACAGTTGTGCAAAAAGAACAATAGGGATTACTCATGGCAGCTTTTTAAAGCTACAAGTGGTTTGCCCACACATCCCCAATAGCTCTCCTTATCACTCAGCTAGTGTGCTCTCAGTGAGTGCATGTCACTCTTGATATACCCCTAAACAAAATATAAAAAGGATGATAAATCTGCTGCATGAAAATACCAGATGAATTCCAAAGTTTGGATTTAGTGCACTATTATCACTTAATATTACTACAGTTAATTAGAATATACATTGGTGTTTATATGTTTATCTGTATGTTTGTATGTATGTTTGTATGAGCAGGAAGAAGAGGGGAAAAGAGAAAGTAAGTAAAAGGAAAGGACTCTTACACGGGTCATACTAAGCATCTTTTGCTGTAAATATTTTCTCTTTTGGTCATAGGATTTGTGAGAATCTCACTCTCAAAAATAATAAAGCAGGATGTATGATTCCTAATATTTAAGATAACAAATCAAATTGAACACTGAAATTGTCATCTTTAAGACAACTATGTTTTATTTTTCACAGGATTAGAGGAAATCTTTCTTGTTGGGAAGATTTTCTGTTAGGGCTGATGAAAGTATAACCTCTGCTATCTGATTTCTGACTTGAGGACTCAACTCAAAATGCTCTTTCCGCAGTCACCAGTGACCTGGATGCCAAATTGGATTGTCATTTTGTCAGTCCTTCTTGAACTGTCTTTAACATTTTTTATGCAGATTAATCTCCGATCTATCTGTATGCAATCTCTCTCCTCAGCTCCAGGCTTGAATCACTCAGTCCTTTGGAACATTTCTGATTTCATGTATCATAGACAATTTAAACTTAATGAATCCAAAGTGAACTCATGGTTTACTGACCTCCAAACAACCACTCATGTAAATTTTCCTGTTTTTCCCAAGGTTACCATTATTCTACTAGGTTCACAATCTTGGTATCATCTTCAACTCCTTACTCTTCCTTACCCTAAAAAGCCAGTCAGTTGCCAAATCTTGATATTCCTATCATTACAATGCATTTCCATCTTTCCTCTTCTCATTATTCCTACTACCTTAGATTAGGTCCTCATCAACTGTTACCTAAACTATTGCAAAGGTGTCCTAATTGTGTTTCCTACCTCAGGCCTTTTTTTCTCTCCTAATCTATCTTTTATACAGCTGCCAAAGTGAATTCCTGAAGCTAAGGTTTATGAAGAAGTAATCTCCAGTGACTCACTTTTACCTCAAGGATAAAATACAAACTCTTTCCACTGGCTTTTAAAAACCTTAAAAACTTTATCCCTGCAAACTTCCTTGCATCATTATATCTTATTCCCTTTCCTGTCCTACATGGTCTAATCAAACCAGACTTCTTGTCGTTCTATACAAATAATTCTTTATCTACCATTTTCCTATCTTTGTATCAGCTGTCACCCTCCCACTTGGAAGTTTCTCTTCATTTCTGCTTCATAGAATGTCTTACTTCCTTCAACACAGATTAAACATTACTTTCTAAATGAAGCTTTTATATAACCAGGATTCTTCCCAATGCTCCTGTACTCCCCCTTTAAATTACTTTGTGTTATTTTTTTAAAAAAATATTCTATTTGTATTTGTAAATATTGCCCTTAATATAGTATAAGTTCCTTAAGAATAAAGACTGTTCCATTTTTTTTTTTACTTTACCTCCACAGTACCTGGCATATAGTGAGTGAGTTATAAATATTTGTTCATTCATTAATGCCAAGAAATGAGAAGGTATTCATGGGTTTTCATCTGCTCTATATAGTAAGTATTCAAACCTATGAGATCATGTATCCATTGATATATTAAATGACACTTGTAAGATAGGAGAAAAAAATTAGCATCTCTACTTTAACACTTGGACTCTGGCCTTGGCGCAATACATACAGCAAATAAATGAATTACCTGGCAGGAGTATATCCTGTATTCCTGATACTTCCATCTTACTCTTAAAGATATGCCTATATTTTTACTGTATGAATACCTGGCAACCAGGAAAACATTTCCCCAAATCCTGTCTTGCCTGGCTCTAGAGTAAATGGCAATGAAAGGTACCTTTTTTTTTTTAAAGATGATAATAAGGCAGAGTGAATTAACATTTAGGGGAATTCCCTCCCCTATTATTTTTCTTTTCAATTATTTTTGAAGTGACAAAGGCTTACCAAGCACTGGGTGGGGGGTGAGGAAATCTCTACTCTGATACATTATTTTGCCATGCAATCTTAGAACAAACTCAATTTTTACTTGACTACTTTAGTGCTGATGTGTTCATTTAAGATGCACTCAAATCAAACAAGCATGTAAACAGCAGTAAAATTCCACTATGAAAAATGAATTTCCTGCCTGCTTAAATGAGGCAGCTGTGAGACTCTGAAGGGAACACATGTCCTTAGATCACTGATGACTTTTGTCTGTGGAATGCTGATTCCTCGGAGTCACAATAAATTCACCCAGTGCCAACTATTGTACCATCACCATGTGGGCCTCCTGCAGCTTTACTATTTCTTTATTATGGAATATGGTTATGAAGCTTCTTTTTAAAGCAAAATGCATCATCAAAGCCAACCAAGTCAAGCAGGAGTAGGAAGAAAAGCACTTTAATTCTTTAGTGCTTTTTAATATAACAAGCTCAATCTTTGATCACTTCTCATTTGATCAAAAAGTACTTTGATACTATTTGAGGTTCTATATTGCTGCAGCTGACATCAGATGCAATGCAAAGCTCATTCTAACACCTTTCCCTACTTTCTGAATGTGTTTGCTTTTAGATAAGCATGAACAAATCTGAGGCGTGCATATGTGTGTCTCTACATCTGTGCATACAAATACACCACACACAAATATATTCATTTATAGCTATTTACGCTCACAAAAGAAATGTAGAGGACTTGATTGAGAGCTAGAATTGGAGTCAGGAAGACCCAGTTTCAAATCCTGCCCCTGATACTTACTAGCTATATGAACATTGATTAGTCAATTAATATCTTTGTTCCTCAAGGAACTCCATAGATATGTTACCATTTGCCCTGGTGAAAGGAGTTCTAACATCATACTTTTTGCATCATGAATAATCCTCAAGATACTTCATGTTTTTACACATTTACTTCTGTTTGTCTAGATGTGAACATATACAGAAATGCCAGGTTGCAGATACCTACATGGAGTACAATAAGAAGTATGTGCATAGAATTTGCTTAAATTCATGAGGTAATGAACAAGATTAAAACACCCATCCCATATGTCATTGACCAACTATGGGAATGATAATAGCACTTAACTCAAAAGGCTATCATGGAAATCAACCATTCATTAAGCTCTTTGCAAATCTTAAAGAGGTATATAAATGCTAGTTATCAATATTCTGTTGCTGTTGTCATTGTTTTTCTTTCATCTAAAGTATTTTATTTTCTTTCATCTTGCACTCAGACTAGTCTCTCTCCTGACAGAATGGCATCCTTTTCTGGTCCTTATCCATTCTTACCCTATCCAGTATTGGTTGTATTTGCACCCATACCCCCTGATTCGACTGGTTGTGATGAGAGAGTGAGAGCACTGGTAGAAGAAATTGCTGAGCCATCTTTGAAAGACTGGTGTGGAGAAGGGCAATATTGTCCTGATTTTTGATAAAGGGAAGGGAATGAGATTGCAAACTTTAGGCTAGTGAAGTTGACATCAGCTCCCAAAGGTTATATTAAAGCACATGCTGGTAAATATCTGTCAAAGGAAGTGTTTATCATAAAGTCAGAATGTGTTCATAAAGAACAGGTAATGCCAGACTCTACTCACTTTCTTTTTTTCTTTTTGATAGTGTTACAAGATTGGTAGATCAAGGGATCTCCATAGATAATATTTTAGCAAGAAATACCAGTACTCTATCCTGAAGTGACTTAAAGGCCAGCCTCAAGTAACAGTCATTCATAGTTGGATTTGAACTCGGAAGGTGGACTACAGGTTTGTAGTCGAGGATCTGCCCTTGGGTTTATGCTGTTTAACGTTTCTATCAATGTCTTGGATTAAAAGAACAACAACAACAACAAACAACAAGAACAACACGATGTATTGCACGCTTATGCAATTGAAGATCACACAAAGATCGAATGTGTAGCTAACACAGTTTGATGACAAAGTAAAAATTTGTTAACTAGGCAGAGTTAAGCCAGACCTGATAAGATGAAATTTAATAAGGATACAAATATATAACTTCCAAGAGTAGGGAGTTGATTATTCATCCAAATTCTACCCTGTTCAGATCCACCTGAATAATATTGTGTTCAGGCCCAACTGGTCGCCAGGCCTAGTGGATTCTATCTTCATGACATCTCTGGCATCTGGTTCCTTCTCTTTTCACATAGATGGCACCCTAGTTCAAATCCTCATCACTTCTCATCTAACTTACTATCATACTTTCCCAACTGGCCACCTTCCATAAATCTCTTTCCTCTCCAAATTGTCATCCACACTGCTACCAAAGTGATATGCCCTAAAGGACAGATTTGGCCCTCTCTCTCTCAAGCTTAGTGAATTCCAGTGGCTGTCCATTACTTCTAGGAACTCATATAAGTTCCTTTCTTCAGTATTTAAAACCCTTTACAACCTTTCTCATATCTATCTTTCCTAGCTTATTAGATATTACTTCCATTCATACACATTATGGTACCTTCAAACTAGCCTCTTTATGTTTCTTATGTTGAATTTCATATCCTACCTCCATGTTTTTTTCACAAGCTATCCCTCTTGCCTGAATGACACTTCTTTCTTACTTTTATCATTTCATCATTTAAAGAAACTATCCTAGTTTCTTTCAAAGCTCAGGTCAAAAGCCATGTACTACAGGAGGTTTTTTTTTTTTAATTGTCCCAACTGTCAGCCCTTTCTCCTATTTGCTGCAAATAAATAAATGAAAAAAAAATAATAATCATCTTGCGTCTATTTTGTATAGATTTTGAATATAATTGTACATATACATCTTCTTCCCTCCCCTCTCCTAAAATAGAATTCAAACTCCTTAAGAATAATGTTTTATTTTTAAATAAAAAAAGATGTAAAAAAGAGATGTGAGATCTTCGGTGCCTAGCGCAGCACCCAAAACCTAGAAGGTGCTTCATAAAGGCATGTTGGTTAGTTCATTAATCTAGTTCTGTATGACACATTTTAAGAAGTTGATAAGCTGGGGCGTGATCTGAGCATTGCAATCAAGATCTTGAAGGGCTATAAGATCATGCCACATTAGGAATGCTTAAAGGAACAGTGGCTATTTTGCCTATTGAAGAGTAGATGTGTTAGCTATGTTAATTTATTTGAAAGACTATCCCTTGAAAGCTAAAGATATGTTTCTATTACCCTTTCTTCCTTGTCCTTGTTACATCTTAGTATTTTATGTTCCCTTTGATTTATTTTCTTTTTAGGAATATATCCCCATCACTTAGCACAGTGCTTGGCACATAGTAAGAGCCCAATAAATGCTTGCTGACTGACTGATACCTCTTTTTTTGTAGTCTCCAAGAAAATATGTTAGACTTTCACAGCTTTCTTAAGATAATAATACTTTTTAAACTTTAAGTTTCCTACTAAAAGAAACTCATTATTTGAATAGATTTAGTAATCTGCACAGATTGTAAGTAAGACATCAAAGACAAACATTAACAAATTATTCAGCAAAAACAGAGGAGAGCTATTGTCAATTTAATGACAAAGTATCAATTAAATAATTGAAACAGTATATAATTGTAATAAAATATACAAGGACTTAGAAACTGGAATAGAGGACAACATACATTGAAGATAAGAGATGTAAGATTGGGGGTGAAACAAAGACGTCCATTAACATCACTGTTGTTCAATATCATACTGGAACCATTAGCTTTAGCAATGACAGAAGAACAAGAAATTGAAGGTTTTAGAACAGGCAAAGAAGAAACAAAGCTATCATTCTTTGCAGATGATATGGTGATGTACTTAGAGAATACTAGAGAATCAAGTAAAAAAACTACTTGAAATAATAAACAACTTTAGTAAAATTGCAGGCTATAAAATAAACTTACATAAATTATTGGCATTTCTTTATGTTACCAACAAAGCCCAATGGCAAAATTAGAAAGAGAAATTCCATTATTTTAAAGGCAATTGGGGTTAAGTGACTTGCCCAGAGTCACACAGCTAGTAAGTGTCAAGTGTTTGGTCTGAGGCCAAATTTGAACTCAGGTCCTCCTGACTTCAGGGCCGGTGCTCTATCTACTGTGCCACCTACCTGCCACAGAGAAATTCCATTTAAAGTTACTGTAGACATCATAAAATATTTAAGAATCTACCTACTGAAACAAACTCAGGACCTCTATGAACACAATTACAAAACACTTTTCACACATAATAAAGTCAGATCTAAATAATTGGAAAAACATCAGTTGCTCGTGTGTAGACCAAGCTAATACAATAAAAATAACAATTCTACCTAAGCTAATTTACTTATTCAGTGCCATACCAATCAAACTATCAAAAAATTATTTTATAGAGTTAGAAAAAATAATAATAAGATTCACTTGGAATAACAAAAGGTCCAGAATATCAAGGGAACTAATGAAAAGAAATGCAGGGGAAGATGGTGTAGCCATTCCAGATCTTAAATTGTATTATAAAGCAACAATCATCAAAACTACTGGTACTGGCTAAGAAATAGAGTGGTGGGGGCAGCTATATGGCACAGTGGATAGAGCACTGTCCCTGAAGTAAGGAGGACCTGAGTTCAAATCCGACCTCAGACCAAACACTTGACACTTACTAGCTGTGTGACTCAGGGCAAGTCACTTAACCCTGATTGCCTAAAAAGAAAAGAAAAAAAGAAAAAAAGAAAAAAAAGAGTGATGGATCAGTGGAATAGGTTAAGTATGTAAGAAATAGCAGGCAATGACTATAGTAATCTACTACTTGATAAACCCAAAGACCCCAGCTTCTGGGATAAGAACTCAGTATTCGACAAAAACTGCTGGGAAAACTGAAAAGAGTATGGCAGAAACTAGACACAGACCAAGATCTCACACTATATACCAAAATAAAGTCAAAATGGGTTCATGATTTAGATATAAAGGCTGATACTATAAGCAAACTGGGAGAGCAAGGAATAGTTTGCCTATCAGATTTATGGAGGACAGAAGAATTCATAACCAAACAGGAGATAGAGAACATTATAAAATGCAAAATGGATAATTTTGATTACATTAAATTGAAAGGTTTTTGCACAAAGTCAATGCAGCCAAGATTAGATGGAAAGTAGAAAATTGAGAAAGAATTTTTACAACCATTGTCTCTGATAAGGGTCTCATTTCTAAAATGCATAGAGAATTAAGTCAAATTTATAAGAATACAAGTCATTTCCCCATTGATAAATGGTCAAAAGATATAAGTAAGCAGTTGTCAGATGAAGAAATTAAAGCCATCTATAGTCATATGAAAAAATGTTCTAAATCACTACTGATTAGAGAAATGCAAATCAAAACAACTCTGAGGTACCCCACATCACACCTATCAGATTTGCCAATGTGACAAAATAGAAAATGGTAAATGTTGGAGAAGATGTGGGAAAATTGGAACACTAATGCATTGTTGGTGGAGTTGTGAAACGACCCAACCGTTTTAGAGAGCAATTTGGAACTATGCCCAAAGGGCTTTAAAAATGTGCAAACCCTTTGACCCAGCAATAGCACTGCTAGGGCTGTATCCTAAAGAGATTATACAAATGGGCAAAGGACACACATGTACAAAAATATCTATAGTAGCTCTTTTTGTGATGGCAAGAATTGGAAATTGACAGGATGCCCATCAATTAGGGAATGGCTGAACAAGCTGTGGTATATGAATGTAATGGAATACTATTGTGCTATAAGAAATGATGAGCAGTCAGACTTCAGAAAAAGCCTGGAAAGAATTGTATGGACTGATGCTGAGTGAAGTGAGCAGAACCAGGAGAATGTTGTATACAATAACAGCCATGTTGTACAATGGCTAACTTTGATAGACTTAGCCTTTCTCAGCAATGCAGGGATCTAAGACATCTCCAAAAGTCTCATGACGGAAAATGCTATCCACATGCAAAGAAAGAACTATGAAGTTTGAATGCAGATCGAAGCATATTATTTGTTATTTTTTTTTCTGTTTTGTTTTGTTTCTTCTTTCTTGTAGTTCCTCCTATTGATTCTAATTCTTCCTTACAGCATCACTAATATGAAAATATGTTTAATAGGAATGTATATGTATAGCCTATATCAGATTGCTCACCATCTCGGGGAGGAAGGTGGGGAGAGAGGGGGAGAAATGTTTAAAACTCATAAGCTTATGGAAGTGATTGTTGATAAATCAAAATAAATTAATAAAAAAGATAGATGAAAGAATATTTATGTCCCTTCTATGTGCCCAGCACTGTGCTAAGCACCAACAAAATTATGAAATTTGATGAAATTTAGGATTCTTCTTTCCTCAGTGTATTAATCACTCCTTAGAAATTCTAGGAGATTAGAGGATGAAAAGGCAAGGTCTTCTGAAGGTGTTATCCCTGAAGAGTTCAGATGGATGAGCCCCATAGTCATACTGTCAAACAGTATTCTTGATGATCTGTTCTGGGGCTAGCTATTACCAGCAGCTGTCCCCCAGCAATTTCACCACCTACTATCACTTCCCTGGATCCTCCACCTACAATGAAAGGTACCCACTGCTTTAGGCTCTGTTCAGGCTTTCCTTTCTCCTGGATATAAGGGCAAGGCATGTCTACTTTGCTCCAGTTCCAATAAGGTTGACTCAAAGGGAGATAAACAGAGAAAGGCACACAGATAATACAACCACACACACTGGAAATTGCATAGAAGACAATTAACGAAGACATCATAGGCACTAAAAGGGTATAATTTCCAGGAGTACATGCAAATAGAGGACTATAGGACCATAAAATAATATATTTGTGCCTACAAGTGTCCTTAGAGTCCATGGAGTTCACTCCCTATCCATTTTTTTCTTTCTTTTTTTTTTGCATAAGATAACTGAGGCAAAGAGAGTTAAGTGATTTGCCTAGGGACATAAAACTTCTGAATGTCTGAGGCTGGATTTGAACTCATGTCCTCCTGACACAAGAAGTAGTATCTCATTCATTTAGCCATGCAGCTTCTTCTGGCTGTTGAATATAACATAGAACTTCTGCTTAAATTAACTTTCCAAATAGCCTTTTTGAGAGAGCTGAGGCAGGAAGCTAATCAGATCATCAGGGTCAGAGAAACCCCTGCAGTAGATTAATAGACACCACACAGATTTCCTCTAATGGTGGGAACAACTGATAAGATTGTGCCTGTAGCTGTATTGCATGGATTGATATTTTCTTTTCCAGCTTACCTGCTGTGTTCCTGGACATGAATTCTCATTCTCTCTCTGTCTCCCTTCCCCTTTCCTCCCCTCTGGTACCTCTCTGTTTGTGTGATTTTACTTACTAAGCACTTCATGCCCGCATTCTGGACCCTCAGGGTGTTTCTTTTCCTTATTGCCAGGTGCAATAACTTGAACTTGAATAATTAACTTAAACTGCTGACAAAGGAACACAATGATTCTTTTAGGTGAGGACACTAGAATTGTTCAAAACTATGCCCTACTGATAATAAGATTTAATGCATCTACCTAAGTACTTAACATAATGCTACAGGTCAAATTAAACTATTTCTTTAGGTGTGTTGAAAATGAGTATGAAGGATATTTAAACTTAAAACTGGCAATATATTTCAGAGACTCATACACATTAATTCTTTGAAACATGAGACCATTTTAATGAGCTGTGGTAAATGATGACCAAAACTTTCCAGTCCCATCTGATTTAGTCATGTGTCCATTTATAGACACAACCTTATACACTGGGCATTATGCGGCACAATAATCTCTGCTTTTGTTACATTCTCTTTGCAGAGAAAGTTGGAGAAATCATTCAAGGTCATAGAATGAGCCAGCAATGGAGCTGGGACAAGATCTAGCTTGTCTGATTTGTAGTTCCATGTCTTAGTTAACCACCTTGCTTCTAGCTATGATAAAAAGGTTTTTTTTCAATGTCAAATTTATTATTTCTTTTTTAGCATTCATTTAAAAATTGAATTCTAAATTATCTCCCTCCCTCTCACCCCTTCCTCATTCATTGTGAAGGCAAGAAATGTGATATCAATTATACATGTGAAATGACACAAAATATATTTCCATATTAGCCATGTTACAAAAAAGGCAAGAAAAATAAAGTGGAAAAAATGTGCTTCAGTCTGCATTCACATACCATAATTTCTTTTTTTCTGGATACAGATAGTATTTTTCACCTTGCCTTTTAGAATTATCATGTATTATTGTACTTATCTGGGCATCTAGGTGTGTAGTAGTTAGAGTGCCAGTCCTGGAGTCAGAAAGGGCTGCTATAAATATTTTTGTACATAGAGGTCCTTTTCCTTTGATGTCTTTGGGATACAGACCTAGGAGTGGTATTGCTGGGTCAAAGGGTATGCACAATTTTATATCCCTTTGGGCAGAGTTCCAATTTGATCTCCAGAATGATTAGGTCAGTTCACAACTCCACCAACAGTGCATTGGTGTCCCAATTTTTCCACACCCCTCAAACATTTGTCATTTTTATTTTCTCTGTCATATTAACTGATCTGATAGGTGTGAGGTAGTACCTCAGAGTTGTTTTAATTTTCATTTCTCTGATAAATTGTGATTTAGAGAATTTTTCCCATATGACTATAGATAACTTTGGTTTCTTCTTCTGAAAACTGCCTGTTTATGTCCTTTGATATTTATCCATTAGGGAATGCCTCCGATTCTTGCAGATTTGACTCAATTCTCTATATATTTGAGAAATTAGGCTTTTTTCAGAGCAACTTGCTGTAATTCTCCCTTTATACCTCTCTCTCCCTCCCTCCTTGTCACCCAGTTTTCTGTTTTCTGTGGAATGGCTGCATTGGTTTTATGTAAAACCTTTTTAATTTAATGTAATCAACCATTTTGTATTCCATGGTCCTTTCTATCTCTTTTTTGGTCATAAATTCTTCTCTTATTCATAGATTTTACTGGTAAAATTTTACATATTCTCTCAATTTGCATATGATAGATATGGTAAAAATTTGGAAACTGTACTCTGGTGAGTGAATAGTATGCCTCAGAAGGAGAGACCTAAAATGTGAGACTTTGGAACAATTATCTCTGCTAAGCTCAGATAGCCCTTTTAGTGTTTATCAGGGTTAATATATTTGCCTCAAATATCACGTTAAGTGTGTATTTTCGGCTGTGTTGTTCATGTAAATGTGTGTTCTGTGGTTTGGACCAGATAGTTTAGTCAACTACCTGGATGTTGTACCTTCCTTTCCCTTCAAGGATCATTAGTCAAATTACAGTAATGTGATGTCAGACAATACAGTGTTTGGGAGTAGGGAGAAGTTCTTGTTAGCCTGTTACGAGATAAGTTATCATTAAGTACTTACAGTGTAATGATCATTACCAGGTACTGGGGGAGATACTAAGTTTATATGAGATTGGGGACTTGCCCTCATGGAATTTACAGTCCAGTAGGCAGATAACACTTACACAGTCACACATACGTGCAGTACCCCCCCACACATACACACATATACAAATATTTATAAGAAAAATAGTGAGTTCAGAAATAGAGGTAAGGAAGAAGCTGGGGAAATCAGGAATTAACTGGGTCTCTTTGCTCAAATATGGTTTCCTTCCTATTAGCTGAAAATACAAATTTTGCTTTATTTTACTACCTGAAATTTACAAGCGTGGAAGTTATTTTAGTCATTAGGCTTCCCTGCTGAAAAAAAAAAACGTGCAAATACCTTTAGGAAATTTAGAAGACTAATCAGTCATTCAATTACATGCAGCAACAAACATTTGCTTTAGCACCCATTTATGCATAGGGGACTGTGCTAGCATGGGATAAAAGTGTGATTGGGTCACGGATGTTTGCTTTCAGATATGAATATTTTTTTGAATTTTTTGTGGTGGGAAAAAACAAGCAAGCAAACACTTATTTTATACCTTGTGAACTCAAAAGTTTGTACAGCAGCTAGAGGGCATGACAACTTCTGGACCTGGAATCAGGAAGAACTGAGCTCAGATGCTTACACGCTATGTGACCAGAACAAGTTACGTATTAACCTCTCACAAACTAAGTTTCCTCATCTGTAAAACAAGGATAATAAGAGCATCTGTCTCCAAGGATTGTTGTGAGGGTACATGGAAACATTTCTAAATCTTTACAAAACTAGCAGCACCATATAAATGCTAGTTCATATTAAAGGACTGAAGTGCCACCTTTGGAGAAATGCATGATACCTCAAGTTCTCAGGTTCCAAATTAGTGCAGTCTAAATAAATGGTGAAATGAATGCATATTCACACTGAGTCCTCTGTTTCAGGAGGGTGCCTATGATATATGTGTTATAATGAAGATCAATCAATGATCACCAATTGATAAGTACTTATTAAGTGCCTACTATGTGCAAAGTATCATACTAAATGTTGAAGGTCCAGGTATAAAGAATGAAACAACCTGCTCTTAAGGAGCTTACATTCTGTGGTGAGGGACAGACTTCTTCCCTGGAGTTAGCATTCTGATAGCAGATGTAAGAATAAAGATCTTGCTAATGCTGAGGGGTTTGGATCTCCATACGAATTCATGCAATTCAGAGCTACTTCTAGTCCACTGGGAGATGTTCTGTGATGATGGCACTTGAGGATACATTACAGTGAATTACTTATATATGATTGCTTTCCTTTTAAAGTAGAGCTAAGAGTAACTGAATTGAAGGAAGGAGGGTTTTAATAGGAATGGGAAGGGTTGAGATAAATCACTCTGAAGCATGCAACATTTAGGTTTTAGGTGTGAAATGTAATTCTCTCAACCCCCAGAGGGGTACTGAAGTAAGAGTTTAGAGCAACATGAAGTTACTGGTTGCTAGTGGAGAGGGGTAAAAAAAAAGAAGGATGTGTGAAAGTAACAAAGAGAAGCATTATCAGTTTAAAATTATTGTCAAGCATCTTTCCCATCATAAAAGGGAGAGGAAACTTTCTCTCCCTTTTCCTTCCTCTTTTGCTCACATCCCATATATGGGATCTTCCCCACATCTTTTTCCCAATTCCAGGACACAAGTTAGGCTAATATGGTAATCTTTTTATATTTTCTAAACCACCTAGAGAATATCAGAAAGTGTGATGGCATAATCTCTATGGGAAACTGTTCTAAATTCCAAATAACTGACTTTCACTTCAAATTTGATACACCATTTATTTGTAAACTGGGTTCTGCACCTATAGCTCCCAGCTCTTGATTTTCAGTTTGATTCTGTGATCACACAGAACCATGTTACCTGGTCTCAAAATAAAATTATTGTTGACCTACTACCTTTGTTTCTATTTTATTTTAACTAGTTATGTTTTTAGCTGACCAGTTTGCCCAACACTTTCCAAAAGAACCAGGAAAATAGTACTTGTAATGTGTGTGCAAAAAACATCACCACAACATGGCTTTTAAGTATGTGGTATGATATTGATAATGAGATCAATGTTCTGCCAGCCCCAGTGTTCTGTAAGGAAATACACTGATCATGTCTTATGACCAGTCAGGTCAGGGCTGCCTTGCCCTCGTCTGAATGTTACACAGTTTATTTGCCATCTCAGTTTATTTGCACCTGTAGTAATAATAGCACCAAATCTGTGTATTGTCCATAATATATGTTTCAGGTTCAGGCCAATGCCAACCAGGAAGAGATAATATTATTTTTTTTCTTCAGATAGTATATTTTTAAAAAAATTTAAAAATAAATTTAAATGATTGTCACAATTTGGCTTATATATATAGAGAAAATGGAGATATTAAGTTTTAGATAAAGATTGGAGTGATTAATTCAACATCTAATTAAATGCAGTCATTAATTGAATATCTATGGAAGGAAAGAATCTCTAGAGATCAACTTCTCTACCAGATGTTGAGTTGTTTTTATAAGTAGTTTCCTCACCACCATCAGCAGTACATTAATTATTTTAACTGATCAAGTATGTATTGCTGTGTAAAGCTACTCATAGATAATATATCTTTAATACAAAATGGTCTTTAAATTTAAATTGTTCATGATAATCATAAGCACTACAAGTACAATCAAAAGAGAGGCATGATTTCAAACAAGCCTGAATTTGGCACATTTTAGTTATACGACAAAGAAAACTACTCCCAATATATGAAATTAACTAATAAGGCAGATGCACAGTACGTATGTATATATATAGGGTGTGTGTGTGTGTGTGTGTGTGTGTGTGTGTGTGTATGCATATGTGTGTGTTCATATGTATGTCTTTTTAAGGGAAGGGGTAATATTATATAAGACTTGGAAACCACAGAATCATTTTTTTAAAACTCTTTGGTTGGTAAGGATTTTCAATGGACATCTAGTCCAACCTATGTCCAAATCAGCAATCTTGTCTAAAATATCCCCAAAATATGTTAATATACTGTTGAAGGAAATGCCTGACTCCTCCTCTTCTCCTCCTTGGAAAACACCAAATCTATAATTTATTTGAAGGAATGACTCTCACTTTAACATGACTATTCTTGTAGACATTAATGAAATGAAGTAATTTCAGGGGAGCCTAATAATTTATAAATTCATTTTCTACTTCATAACTTACAGGGACAAAGTCAAGCAATGTAAACCTATTGGTAGCCTTTATATAACTTTTCCTTTTTTCAAGTATAAATAGAGAGATCAATACAGGACCACCACTGCCTTCTATACTGAGTGCAGTAAACATAGAGACAATTTCACGTAAATATTCATTGGAGCAGATTAATATTGATTTCAGCTATTCCTCTTTGAGCAAATATGTTACCCTGAATTAGCCAATTAGTCAACAAAAAGTTAATAAGCATTTACTTTGTATCAAGTATGGTGCTAAGCTCTGAGGCTACAAATACAAGAAGAAAGAAAGACAGTCACTGCTCTCAAGGAGCTTACATTGCAACAGAGGAACACCAAACAAGATGGAGGCTGAAAAAAAGAAGAGTGAAGTACCAGTGCACAATCATTGTAAAGGAAGTCTGGAAGGCAGGCTGGAGAGGTATGAGAGTGGCTGGCCTGAGCACCTTCCTTAAGTGGAGGTCCTAGGAGGACCACAGGAGCAATACTTCAATGTGTGAATTCCATGGCTAGGCTGAGGCTTTAAAATGAAGCAGCTGGGGTATGGTAGAGGAGGTCTGCAATATAGTTTGGACAGGAATGAATACCCTGATATAGATTCATGCCTGGCATTTCTTTTTTATTGGTTTTTGTCTCTTTAGCCGTATTTTTCAGCCACTGAAGATAAAGCCCTTGACTTGAAGAACTTTTTCTGTTTGTTACATGATGTTAAGCACATAGACATAGTATTTAATAAATATTTTGATGGATTAATATGCTACAGCTTAATTAATCATGAAGCGACCTTAATTGTTCCTATACTTATTAATTTTCCCGTGCTGCACATGATCCATTTCTTTGGAAGTGCATGGACTTGATCTCATAATTCTAGCTTGCTATGAACTATTGCTCAGAAAGAGTGACTCTACTTTTGATTGTTGCTCTAATGAGTTATAGCTATACTTTGTTAGTAGTTTATAGCCATATATTTATGTTTAATGGCATGAAATAATCCCTTCTTCCCATACTGTTTTAAATTATTAAAAGCACACTTGTATTAATTGTCAAGTTAAGCACAGCCCAAATAGTCACTCCTTCTTGAAGTGAATCAGGGACTACCTTCATGCCTTCAAGGAAAACCCAAGTTGTAGACATCAGTATGTAAATCCTGCCTAAATATTACTTCTTACTCTTGCATCCAAGCCATTGAAATTAAACAGAATGCTCATGATAATGATACAAAGATATGAAATATACAGAATTGTAGGCAATAAAAGCAACTCAACTGAAAAGCCAAAAAAAATCTATTGGGTTTTGTAAAGCGGTAATTTACTTCTATTGTTCTCACATGTCTTTCTGTTGGTATTGGGCCATCTGTTCAAGTGACCTTTGTCTTGTTAACATAAACTAACTAGTAGCTAGGAATGATCTTTTATTATTCTATATTCTCCCCAAGTGATTTTAAATTAAGTTTTGTATTTTATGCTATTGATCCTCAATTATATATCAGATGCCGCAGTTATTCATTTATGCTACAATACAACAAAAGTAACAATCTTGATACACTGGGCATATTTTCTTTTCTTCATGAAAATACAACCTGAGTAATACTAGTGAATTCTTTACCTGTCTTAATTAGTTAGAAAATTGAGATGTGAGAGGCAAACAAGAAAGTTATCCTTACTTAATGAATAGCTGAATTCTGATTGAAGCCAGGTCCCTTGATTCCCAAGTCCAATGGCCTAATTTATTTATTATGCTTTCCCTTTAATGTTGAAATATCTTTAGGGGTTTTTTTTTTTGGTATGTGTGTTTTCTAGCCATAAAATAGTGGAAAATATCAAGAGAGTGGCCCATAAATAATAATAAAGGCCTACCATGTCTTGATTTTGATAATCACTATCAGAAAGCATAACCCAGTTCTGATTTCTGACTATTTTATGTTCAATTAATTATCAGTTGTCTGGCAAAAAAGCAAAACTGAAGCCAAGAAGGGTGAAAAGGTGAGAAAATGATTTATTGCATTCCAATAACTCTAACTGTCCCTATTTTTTTAGATGAAAACAACAGTTGATCATTTGAGTCTGCTCACAAAGGGTTTGGCATTGAGAACTTCAGGTGCCAGTGTTGTTAACTTATCTTTTATTTAAATCCATCATTGGGACAACTAGCATGAATTCCCTGTCACAAGCTTTTTTTTAATTTTTTTTTTCACTTAGTGAATACCACTAATAATACTGCATCATTACATGTAGTGAACACATTGATGCTTATTCTTTAGGTCATCAACCCTTTCCCACTACTTTGTACAAATGAATGGACAATAAAATGCTCATAGATCCTGTACACATAAACTAATACCTTTTATGAAGGCAGATATCTGGAGATATTTATCCTGAATAATGGCCACTCTCTAGTATCAGTGGATACTTTTCCAGGAAGTCTAATTCTATTTTTTCCTAGGATTTTCCATTTTTCTTGTTCTTATCACTCACTGGTCTGTTGTTGATTTCCTTTACCTAAATTTATGGCTTATTTCCTCATCTAGACTGTAAGCTATCTGAGTGAGTAACCATATATCTAAGGCTTCTTTGTATTGGCTATAGTGTCTTTAATATCCTTTTTTTTTTTTTGCTAGTGAATGATTGAATAGTTGATGCTAATGAAATAGTATGCAATATCTAGTAATTTGACTATTGGTCTATATGTTTCATGTTTCATGTTCCATGAAAGTTTCAAGATTCTATTGCTTTAGAGAAAGTAATAACTATCAGGCTCTCCTTCTCCCCATAGCAGTCTATGGAAAGATCATAGACATTTCTCTTTCTCTTTCCAAAAAAAGGAGCTGTTCTAGTAGCAACTGAGATAATTACCCATCCTTGTGAAATTCCAATCCCTTCCCTCTGTTGATTATTTCCTATTTCCTGTATATAGTTTGTACTTTTTGTTTGTATGTTCTTTTTCCCCTGAGGGCAGGAAATGCCTTTTGTCTTTCTATCACCAGCTCTTAGCACATTACCTGGCACATAGCAGGAGCTTAATAAAGGTATATTAACTGACTAACATTTATAACAACTGGGATACCACCAACCCATGTGGCACAACACTTTGGAAAAGTTAACCCAAATTTTAGGTAATCTGAGGGTCCTTTTCTGTGCAAAAGTATAACTTATGAGCCTCCAACAATACATTTGATTTTGATAGTCATTTAGAGCATACAATTTATTTTAGGCAAAAGTATTTACTAAAATCAGATCATTAGAAAGTTAGGACTAGAAAAATTTCCCCATAATATTGGAGCACCTTGTCCTACAGATATACATACTATCAGCAGGAAGACTGGATATAATAAAAATAAAAAAAAACACATTGAATATCACACACATGATGTTCATATTATTACATCTCTGGCAAAATTGTATAAAACATTGAGGAAAAGATGATAATAGTAATAGCTGATGTTTACATATAGTGCTTTGAGATGAAAAAGATGATTTACATATATTTCCTCATTTAATCTTCAGAACAACCCTATGAGGCATATATTAAATATAATATTCTTGTTTGACAAATATGGAAGTTGAATAGTAAGTGCTGGAGGTGAGACTTAAACATAGATCTCTCCTGACTCCAAGTTCACAAGCATATGAATCTCATTAAACTTACAGAATTGAAGTTAAAAGGGCCCTTTAGTTAGTTAAAAGAGATCTCTATTTGTCTAACTTCCTCACTTTACAGAAAAAGAAACTAAGGCCCAAAGAATTCATATAGCTTAAAATTAGAGAAAGAAAAATAATGATCCAAACATAACCCTTTAATATGGATCATTAATACCTTTGTTTAGTACAAACAATCTGAGTTACATCAACAAAATCAAGCTTGTTAGCTTCATTCAGTCCTACTGAGGTTTTTCTTTAATGCAAAAATGATCTCAGCACATTCTTAACAGTGCCTTCAGAAAAATAAGGAAATGAGTAATTAAAAGTAAGTAAGCAAATAGATGAAGCAGCAGCTTTTACTCCGGTTAATGTAACAGACAATAAAGTAAAGAATTAAGGTTTCAGATTTCCTATAAAACTTCCATGTACCTTGTCCAAGAAGAGATGATTTGACAAGGTTTCTGCTCGATGAATTTTGTATTGACTTAGCGATATAATCAGTTGAAAGTACAGTGAACCCAGACGCATTTGGTTCAGTAAGAATGCTAGCATTATGGTTCTTGACAGGTTCAGTATTTGTGACATTGAGAAATATGGGCCCAGTGATTTAGATGTTCACCTAAATAGTCAAAGAATGTATGTGACTGACCTTAACACTCACCTCATTACCTAGCTATGAATGGATTTTTTTTTTCAGATTTCATGACCTTTGAGTTAGTTGACTTTATCTGTCATACTTTTCCCACAGCTATTCCCCATCATCCTATTTTTGGAATTGAACTACAAATCTGGCATTCAGTTCATTTCATCCTTTAACAATAATAATAAAAAGAAGGATGAGGAAGGACAAATGACATTAAAAAGAATGTGATTAGAATTCATTATAAATATTGAAAAGATATGCAAACCAGAGCCAAGATGGTAAAGTAGAGACACGAACTCATCTCAACTTTCCCAACATTCCCCTCCAAACAACTTGAAAATAATGCATCAACTCAAATTCTGGAGTGGCAAAGCCAACAAAAGGCTGAGATGAAACATTGTTCCAATCCAAGGCAATAAGTTGTCTCCTGAAGGAGATCAGAAAGAAAGAACTTCCATACTGTCATACTGGGGTGGTGGGAGCTCAGCACTGCAACAGCCATAGCAGCAACTTTGGGAGCTTTCAACACACAGACAGTGAGGGAGTCAGAAAGAGATTACAGGAGACCCTTGGCTGGCCCTAACCTGGATTCAGGACCCCGTTGGACTGCCGATATACAATTCTGGGTTGCAGATCCAGAATGAAGGGCTTGTGGCTGCAGTAGAGGAGGGACCCTAGTAATAGTTTCAAAGCAAAAAGGAGAACTACTGCTTGTGGCTGCAGAGGAACAAGTTTCCTTCCTGGGTAAAGACCATAGCATAGGTCAGGAAAGCAGGGACTTCCCACCTATCTATATCATACCACCTTGGAAGCACTGAAAACTTACAGACCCTCAGAACTAGCTCTGAAAACAGCAGTATACAAAACCTAAAGGTTGGAAGCAGAGCCGAACTTTGACATGAAGTTAAAAGATAAGAAATAGGCTAGAGAAATAAGGAAACAACAAAAAAAGAACCCAATCATGGGAAAATTACTATGGTGACAAGGAAGATCAAAACATAAACTCAGAAGAGGTCAATAATATCAAAATAGCTACATGCAAAACCTCAAAGAAAAATGTGAATTGGTTTAAGGCATAAAAATAATTTCTGGAAGACCTAAAAAAAATAAAAAATAAAAATAAAGGTAGAGGAAAAACTGAGAAAAGAAATGAGAGTGATGCAAAAAAAACATGAAAAGAGTCAACAGTTTGATAAAAGAAGCACAAAAAATTCTGAACAATGTAATATCTTAAAAAAAAAAACAGAATTGGCCAAATGGTAAAAGGTATAAAAATTCACTGAAGAGAAGAACTCTATGAAAAGAAGAACTGGCCAAATGGGGAAAAAAAGACATACAAAACTTCACTGAAGGGAAGAAGTCCTTAAAAAGCAAAAAATTGGCTACATAGAAAAAGAGGTACAAATGCTCAATGAAGAAAATAATTCCTTAAAATTAAAATTAGGAAGTGGGAGCTAAGGACTCTGTGAAACATCAAGAAATGATCAAAGTGAAAAGAATAAATAAATAAGATAAAATGCAAAATATCTTATTGGAAAAAACAACTTACCTGAAAAAAAAAGATCAAGGAGAAATTATTTAAGAATTATTGGACTACCTGAAAGCTATATTTAAAAAAAAAAGCCTAGACATCATCTTTTAAGAAATTATCAAGTAAAATGGCCTGATATCCTAGAACCAGAGGGTAAAATAGAAATTGAAAGAATCTACAAATCACCTCCTAAAAGAGATCCCAAAATTAAAACTCTCAAGAATATTATAGCCAAATTCCAAAGCTCTGAGGTTAAGTAAAAAGTACTGCAAGCAGCCAGAAAGAAATATTTCAAATATTGTAGAGTCACAGTCAGGACACATGTAATTTTAAAAATACTGTTCATAAGCATAAGCCTGTTTATTCCTCTTGCTGAAAAGAAAAGAAAAGAAAAGAAAAGAAATTTCTGTGCTTCCTTCCAAAATCCAAAAATGTTGAGAAATTTAAATGGATATTTTTGCCAACATGGGAACTCAATTTTATTGAATATGCCATGTTCTGATGTGAAGTGGCTTTGGTGTATTTTTGAGTGGTGCTTTAATAATTGATCTCTTGATATAAACTGGAGAGAGAAGGAAAAAAAAACTTAAGTGGATATGGATTGATATTCCTACAAGATACGCTGTTCTCCAAGTGGAAATCGACTGATTCTACCCTCTTCTCTAATGCTAAAGATCGTAGATGTGTATTTTGATGATAAATTGGGTGGTGGCAGAGAAGACTTCAGGATTGCTATATCTCCTGTATATTTTAGTTTCATTTAGTGTTTCAAGGTTGCCAAAGAGGATAGAACAATTTTAAATATCTTCCTTTCCCATTTCAGATGAAAAATCAATTACTGAAACACAAACTGTCATTCACTTTCTTGTTAAGTATTGATTGTGGATTATAATGTATATGACCCTACCTGATTTCTCTTGTTTCAGGTAAGCATTCATAGCTTGCATATAAAGTAAGTAATTTATTGCTCAAAATCTAATAATTCCTATGGAAACAGAGTGGGGGGGTGGGAAGGTTCATAAATAGATTCAATAAATGTTCTGGTAACAAGATACATGTTTGTCAAAACTCAATGAAGGTAGTGAGTTAGATAACAAATTGGCAACATTTCTGTTATGTTTCTAACTCATGAGAGTTTTTCATTAGTGTGAAAAATAAGAGCCCTTATCACATTTGTGTGTATCTTAGAAGGCTGTGATGAGAGAAAACATGAAGAACAAAGAAAAACTTCTGCCCTTGCAAAGCAGAAACAACAAATGCCTAAAATAAAAATAATACAGCCCTTTGGCTTACATTAGTGTGATTTGTTGCAATTCGTTCAAATAAGAGTTAACACCAAAATGTATCTGAATTGAGAGACTAAGAGAAAAAAAAAAGGACAGATACCTTTGTTACTCAAACCTATTCTAGGTTCAGTTAAATCTCCTTGAAAGAATTGAGATAACATCTCAATTACAATTATTTAGAAGATTATATAATGTATATAATTTGTATTGCTTAATTACTAGAGCAATCCACCAGCAAATTTGCTCTCAAAAAGACTCAACTAATTTAAATAATAAAATAGTAACCAGACTTTCTGCAAGCTTTAAAATTTGTCTATTTTGTTGCTTCTAATCCTCCCAACATCCCTGTGAGAAAGTTGTTATAATTGTTCCCATTTTACAGAGTAAGAAACTGAGGTGGAGAGAAGTTAAGTGACTTAACTTAAGCAATTTAAGTGACTAGTCTAGGTTCACAAAGCTGTCAGAGGCAGGGTTCAAACCCTAGTTTTCAAGATTTCAAGTCCAGCACTCTATGTGCTGCTGATTCAATTTCCAGCTTAAATGAATCTTGAACATCTAGTCTAACACCCTCATTTCATAGATCAGGCTAATGAGGCTCAGAGAGATTAAATCATTTCCCAAGAGTCCTAGGGGTTGTAAGATTCTAATACAATTCTTCTGACTCCAGGTCCAGTAAGTGTTCCCATCAAATAATCTAAATTTAAGAGTAATAATAATAATAATATTTCATTGTTTATAAGATCACAGAGTCAAAGAATTATTGGTCAGTTAGCTCTTTGAAATGTCATCTGAATCATGACCTTGCCTTCAGGCAATGCTATCAAGGGGCACCTGCTGATTCTCATGCTTCCTGAAAATGTTCCTAATCCAGGTCATTAATGCGCGCGCACACACACACACACACACACACACACACACACACACACATGAAATTTGATGATCTTCCTTTCGGAGCATCTAGGTGGCATAGAGGATAGAGAGTCAGGAAGACCTGAGTTCAAATGATCACACATACTTCCTAGTTGTAAGACCCTGGGAAAGTCACTTAACCCTATTTGCTTAAGTTTCCTCACCTGTAAAATGAGCTGGAGGAGGAAATGGCAGAACACTCCAGTATCTTTGTAAAAAAACAAATAAACAAACAAACAAAAAACACATGGGGTCCCAAAGAGTCAGACACAACAGAAAATGACTAAACAACAATCCTTCTTTTAAGTAATATAAATTAATACTGTAATCTGTCTCATTGTATTTCAAGGTACCAACTAGATTGATGGGGCAGTTTTAGGAAGTTACCAAAGCAGTGATACAGATGTAGGCAGTCTCAGTAAAGTCTTGTTATCAAAGACATGAATGAATGGATGAATTGAATTAAATGATTATTAAATGCTAGGCTGCTGGGATACAACCACAAAAAAGGAAAGTAATTGTTACTTTCAAGGAGCTTACATTCTAGTAGGGGAAAACTACACTGGGAGAGAGGTGGTAGTCAGGTTTCTAATTTTTTCTCATATCTTTAGCCATAGTTTCTAAATTTAGATTTGGTTCTAGTGACAGGTCCTACTATCTCTGCACTCTTGTATGGGCTGGGCTGGTTCTTTTTGGTTCTATCCTCTCTGTAGTATAGATGTAGCTGCCTCTCCAGTTCTGAGAGTATCTACTGGGATTAATTTTAAACCTCTGTCACAATCCTTGGATTCTTCCTCTTCTCTTGTTGTCCCAGTATGGGTGCTAGTTGGCCTTGGCTTTCCTCCCTTCTTGTAAAATTCCCTGACTGGGAGGTGGTTCTAAACCTGGCTATAGCCCTGAGAAGCCCTAAACTGGTATTGGAGATCTCTCTGACCTCAGGCTTCCTGGAAGTCCACCAGCATGTGATGTCTGGTTGTTGATCTAGTCTTGCCTCTTGCTATGGTCCCTAGTGCTTTGAATTGGTCCTCACTTTATCTCTCTGTACAGTGACCTATGGTAACTGTCTCTGTTCTCTGATAGGCAAGGGCAAAGATCCCTCTGGCTTCAAGCCCGTATAACTCAGACTCACACTTTTTCCTCTCCTGAAAATTCTTCACTCGGGGTATTTGTATAATTCACTACTTTGAGATCTACCTGGTTTCAAGCCCCTCTTGGAATATTCTCTTCTCCAATTTTTAGAAATCCCATAATCACATTAATTCCTAAGAATATCTTCTATTTCCTTTGTAAAATCATTCTCTAGAATGATTGATGGTATAGACCCTCTGTAGCAATAATTTTGTAGTGCTAAAAATATGTCTATAAATAAGTTATTCAGCAACACATTAAAAATTAATAAATCACTGGAAAGAATCCTTGGGTTCCATTCCTGCTCTTCAAAAAAAAAAGAGCTTTAACAATTAAAACAAAAGGTCAATTATAGTTGTAATGCTTTGTTCTCATTGTCTTGATAATGTTTAAAAAATAGGTGGAGAAAGATAAAGTTTCCTGATCATTTTTATTATTATGAGAAAGGTGTCAATAGTGGAGAAATATTGGCCATCTGTTTTGGACTAAAATATTCATTTCTCTATTGAAAGAAGACACCAGTGAGAGAGAGATTTAGATAGTTAACTACATCACACAGTTTTTGTTTTGTTTTGTTTTGCTCATCATTTTTACGACTATAATTTTTCTTTAAATGCATGTCAACTTTGTAATTATATGTTTTATCTTGGCATTCCATCAGTTGAAGAGCTAGAGGTCCATCTTTTAATACCATAAACTTATCAAGGATTCCTGGTGATTTAAATGAAGCCTGGCTGCACCCAAACTACAGAAGGATGTTAAAGAAATCACCCACCTAAACTGAAGTCGTTTGGGGATAATATATTTGTACCTGGATTTTGATTTCAGAATTTGAATTCATTCCTTAAGACATCTGGAAGTAATTTATTAAAGTCAAGCTATTTTATAAGATGTTTATTGTGCAATAACAAAATAAGTAAAGATTAACTTAATAATAGAAAAAGGTCTCATGTATATGTTATTCTAATTGTATCTTCCACAATCTCTTGACATTCTGATTTCCCTTTCTTTTTGCTCCACATTTTAAACAAGACTCACCTGTAGTCTTGCCTTCAGCCCCTTCAGCCTTTTCACACTGGGGCTTCCTTCAGCCCCCCGTAGGCATCTCACCCTAGGACATCTCTCTGTATGCCAGCCTCCTTCTCCCATTAGTAAGATCCTTCTGTAGAGATGAGCCCAGCATGGCTAACCTGCATTCACTTCTTGGTTCTTCTGACTTTCTGCACTTCAACATCATGTCTCACCTCTCCAATCCATCTTTCCAGCACCATTTTGAATGTTACCTTTGATTATTATTAAAGTAACCAATTATTGGGGAGATCCATGGTTATTTCCTTTTTAAGGAAATCTCTGTCCTTGCTTCAAAATTTACCCCACATAGACCATCTTATCTATGTTGCCCCAACCAACCTTACAAAGAATTTAATTTAAGGGGAAGTCCAACCCATTGTGCTGTACTCAGGCTTGAGTGAAGGTAGATCCTTTGTCTAGATAGTCGAAGGCTGGGAGTGGTCTAGAAGTAAATACCATAATCAAAGTCACATTCCCCCACCCTTAATTAAGCCAGATCCACCTCTTCACCCAGAAACCATCTCTCTAAAATTTTATGTCACACCTTGTACCATTAGAATGTAAACTCCTTCAGGTCATGGATTTTCCTGCTTCTAATTCTGTTCCCTTTGTTTAGTATAGTGCCTAGCAAATGATAAACACTAAAAATACTTTTTACCATGCCTTGTTTATCATGTTCTGCATCACCCTCATCACCCATCAACTACTCCATGATTTGTCTCAGCACTGTCAAACTTTTCCCATGACAGTAGTCTCATTATCGTGTTTCTTTCACACACCAAGTTAACTGTTACAGTACATGAAGTGAAATAATATTCATCTTCAAAATAATTTCATATTCTTATTAATATTCATCATATAATAAAATGAAGATAAGTTTTATGTTTTACTATGTTATATGGTATCATAACCAGTAATGTGCCCTTAAAGCATAAGAAATAGCTTTGATGTTTCTGTGACCAGCATAACATAATAAAGTCACAGATTAAAAAAAAGTAGGCTTCTTCTTTATTTTGTGACTCACTTGATAATAGTCAAAGAATCAGTAAAGTTATCTCTTTTCAATAGAATTTAGCTCAACAGACATGTATAAGCACCTACTATGTACTAGGTTTTAGAGATACAAAGATTTAAACAAAACAATTCCTTCCCCCAAGGATGTTTATGTTCTATTGGGATATAATTAAATATGAAGAAATTTTGGAGTGGCTACCTTGGTATAATTTTTAATCTATACCTGGGAGAAACCTTACTAGAGGAGAAACTTTAAGGTATTGTTTTGGTCTGCAAAATCAAACAAACAATAAACACAGTGGGAACTGTTATTATTTGTGCTATTTAGTCAATGGTTTTACTATAAATATGCTGTTTGCTATAGATTACAGTTTGTGAAAACTTAACAGTTCCTATCTCATACTTAAATGAAGAATACCTTCACTATTTGTATAATTCATTCTGATACAGATTGTTTGTTTGTTTTTTAGGTTGTGGTACATGCCTGGAATTCAATCCTTCTTCTCCTTCATCTAGTTAAGCTTCATTCAAGGTTCAGCTTATTTTCCATACCCTTTATGATCCTGATCACATTAGTGATCCTTATACTAATGTCCTTATATGATAAATAGTAATTTATTTAGCTGTTGAATTCCTCTTTACAAAGAATTAAAACTCTGAGGGTAGGAGTTATTTGAGCTTTTGCGCATATTCAGCCTTTACTGTTTAATTAACAGAATTTTGTAGAGATGAGAAAGTAGACATGGAGATTGGTAGTCATTGATATAAACTCTCAATTACCAAAAATGGTATGCCATTTTGGGCAGTAATGGGTTTTGTGATATTGCTCAGTCATTCACCATCTCCCCTTTTTTTCAGACTTGATCTTTTTTTCTGGAACTGATCTCAGTGTTATTAAGGATGATAGATTTGCAGCATTTTTTTTGCTGTTCAGTAATTTTTCAGTCACGTCTCACTCTTCATGATCCTACTTGGGGTTTTCTTGGCAAAGATACAGGAGTGGTTTACCATTTCCTTCTCCAGCTTATTTTACAGATGAGGAAACTGAGGCAAATAGGGTTCAGTGACTTGCTCAGGGCCACACAGTGTCTGAGGTTAGATTTGAATTCAGGAAGATGAGTCTTCTTGATTCCAGGCCCAGCACTCTATCCACTACACAAACTGGCTGCCTTAATATACATGCCTAGCATGTACTTCCTCTCTATAATCTTGGTCTGCCCATATTAGATGCTATAGAAAATAAAAATTGTGAAAATGACAAGAGCTAACCACATGTGTCAGGAAAACTTCCAGGTCTGAAACCATAAAGATACGAAATCTAAAATCAACATGTGGTATGGGATACATACATACATTCTCTTCCTAATTTTTTTTTAGTTCTATGTCCACTTACTCATACATTGGTACATTGAAGACTGTGATCATAACATCTAAATGTCTTTGCTTCCACTGTCACTGAAAGAGAAAATAGGCTATCTAAAAATGTGACATTTTTCATCTGTTTGTTGTCCTTCTTCAAATTGTTTCCTGGCTTAATTGAGTTTCACATTAAGTTTTCTGCAAACAGATTATTCCCTTCAATAATTCTTTACTGCTTTGTGAAGCAATAATTGTCCTGCATCCTCCTTCATAGAATTTTGTACCATCTTTCACATGAAACCTTTCCTGATCCTGATCCTCAATTGCTAGTACTCTCTCTTCCAAATGTCCTTTTATTTAACTACTTTTTATATATGTTCTAGTATATAAATGTAATGGAGTATTACTGTCCTGTAAGACATGATAATTATGATGAATACAGAGACTCCTGGAAAGCTTTATATGGACTGACAGAAAGGGAAACAAACAGGACAAACAAAACTATATATACATCGTCTACAACTATGCAAATCAAAAGAACAACAATGAAACACTTGAAACTGAATGCTATGAAATAGTAATGACCAAACTTGTGCCAAAGAAGTTAAATGAAATCCAACTGTCCCACCTACAAGAGGGCCACAAGTTTATAAGTGAAGGTCTGTGGGTTTGGAACACAACATAATGCCAGAATGCTGATGCCTTAGTTTTGCTGAACTACTTTCCCTCCCTCTTTTGTAATTATTTGTTACCTAAGGTGTGTTCTCTGGAGGAAGAAGGAAGAGGACTTATTGGGAAATGTACATGATGTCAAAAACCATATCATGAATAAAAACATTAAATAGAAAAATTTTTAGTAATGAATTAGTTATCCTGGGAAACGTTCAGCAAATCTGGGAATGCTCTGTGAGAGAATATAGTTTAAAAATGCAAGATCCCAGGCAAGTACACTGTATTGTAGATAGTAACATGGCAAGTAAATTGCCTACGGAGCAGATTTTGCTTTAAATTAAAGATCTGTGACTGATGACAACCAAATTAAATATTTGTTCAAATGTGCTGCCTCAGTGGTGATGGTTCAGAAATGGTGATGGTGCCAAATGATGCTCTTTCATCCCTTTCTTCTCTTGCATCAGTTTTAGGGCTTTGATCATATTTAAGCCTTTATATTCTGTGATATTTCTTCCTCGTGACATCTATCAACCCTTTTGAGGTAGTTCTTCTTTGTCCTATTCCCGAAACTTTGTGTGTATGGCCTATGATATTGATCTGCCAGGACCATTTTTGACCTACATCCAAGAAATCTTCACAATGGGAGTATTAGAGCAATTAAAAAAAATCATTGCATGTTCTCTTGCTGCTTTCTTAGTTTGCCTCTTTAATTTTGAATAGCTCAGTATCCTTTCGCTGATTTTATTGGTCAAAATATCTCATTGTTTCAATATCTCCAGTTGTGTTCCGAATTGTGAAATAGTGTGAAATAGTGTAAATGCTGTATCCCATCCTATATATTGATTTTAGACTTAGCATCTTTATACTTTCAGACCTGGAAGTTTTCCTGACACATGTGGTTAGCTCTTGTCATTTTTACAATTTTGATTTTCTATAGCATCTAATATGGGCATATACACATATTCAAACAAATAAAAAAGATTGAAAACTTGATTTAAAGAAGTCTCTAAAATATTATAGTCATAGGCTATACAGTGCATGCTAATATCTTACATGTTTTAAAAAGAGGGAAAAAATTGCTCTTTTGTCCATTTAGCACCATTTAGTAAGCGGGGTCAGCATCATAAGACTTAAATACATCAGTACTGAAGAGTAGATGTAATCTGATCATAATTACCATTTAATCATTTAAAGAAATATACTTGGTGCAGCTAGGTGGTACAGTGGATAGAGTACTGGCCCTGGAATCAGAAGGACCTGAGTTCAAATCTGACCTCAGACCCTTGACATTTACTTAGCTGCATGACTCTGGGCAAGTCACTTAACTGATTGCCTTGCCAAAAAGAAAAAGAAATAAAAAAATAAAAAGAAATAAAGATATACACTCACCAACATTTGGTTCTCTTGACAATTATCAAACATTTATCACATACTTACTATATGCTAGGAACCGAATATGCAGAAAATAATTCATAACATTAAGGACCTTACATATTAAAGGCAGAGACAAACATGAAAATACCTAGGTTCATTCAGGATACATACATAGTAAATACATAGTAACTATAGAAGAGAGTATTCTAGCAACCCAGGGAAGAGAGTTAGTTGAGTTGGGGGAAAAGGCCTTCTCTAGAAAGGAGACATTAAGCTGTCTTGAAAGAAGCCAAAGATTTGGAGAGATGGAGATAAGAAGGCAGAGTATTGCAGGTATGGAAAATAATAAATGCAAAGGCACAGTTATAGAAAATGGAATGTATTGTTAAGGAGCACCAAGTAGGCTAGTAAGATTGAATTGCAGAGTCTATGGAGGAGAGTAAAGTGGAAAAAAGACTGAAAATTTAGGAAGGAGCCATGATGTGAGGAATTTCAAATGCCAGATGGAATTTTATATTTTATTCTGGAGAAACTAGGGGTCCACCGGAATTTTTGAGAAGGTTAGAGTGGGGGCAGGGTGGATCAAAGAGGAGAAAGAGTTGAGGAAAGGAACAAATTAGAAGGCTTTTGCAGTGGAGAGATGATGAGAACTTCACCTAGCATGTCTGTATTAATGGAGAGAAAGGGACTTCAGATGAGATTTTTAAAGTAGAAATAATAGCATTTGGCAACAAATTAGCATGTGGGATGATGACACTGAAGTTGTGTGAAGTATGAATTAATTGAAAAGCATTTTTCTCATAAGGACTTTCTCAAAAATGTAGGGAGGAGGGAGAAGAAAGAAGAATTGTGAAGGAAGAAATGACATTTACTTCAAATCAAAAAAATTTTTTACTACATTTTCAAAATCAATGCTCAATATAATTTTATACAATGTATTGGTTGGCTCTTGTCTTCCATTCTTGAAGAGGACCTAAATGACATCACCATGTTGGGATCAAGGTACAGTGTGTCCCACCACGGCTAATCAGAACAATTTAAGCTCAGAAGGCACTACCACAGACACAAGTAGTCTGTATGAATGTTTGGAATGGAGATGTCTCTAAATTTAGGCATCTCATGTTTCTTTTGAGCTCCTGCAATTCTGTTTTGCTGCAGAGTACAGTGCCTTCTTTACTGTGGGTATACCACGTCAGGTGGCCCTGTTCCAGTGTCTCCCATGTCTCACAATAGATTCCCAAGTTTTTTGGAGAGATCTTGAGAGTGTCCCTGCATCTACTTTTGGCATTTTAACAATGTGGCCAGCCCATTGAAGTTGTGCCCTCTGTAGTTGAGTTTGAATGTTTTGCAATTCAACTTGAGAATGTATTTCATTGCCTGGAATATTACCTTGCCAGGTGATTTTTAGAATCTTACTAAGACAATCCAGATGGAAGTGATTCAGTTTCCTGGCATGGGTCTGGTATAAGGCCTGGGTTTCATAGGCATACAACAATGACGTCAGCACAATGGCTCTGTAGACCTTCAGTTTGGTAGGCAGACTAATACTTCTTTCCTATACTTTCTTTGGAACCCCTACCAAAAACAAAAACAAAAAACAAAAAACTGAGCTAGCTGTGGCAATGCATGTGTCAGCCTCATCATCTATGTATACATCCCTAGAAAGTATACTGCCAAGGTAAGTGAACTTATCCACAGCATTCAACTTTTTTTCATTTACTATAACCAATGGTTCCATCTATGAGTAGTGTAGTGCTGGCTAGTGGAGAGCCTCTGTTTAGCACAACCAGCAGACAATTGATCCACATTCTGTTGCATCTCAGCCTCAGAGGCTGCATTGAGTTCACAATCATCTGCAAATAAAAAGTTGCAAATCCACTCTCACTTCACTTTAGTCTTGGCTTATAGCCTTTTCAAGTTAAATATTTTATCATCAGTGTAGTGGCTGACCTTGAAGCTATTTTCGTTCTTGTTGAAGGCTTTCAACAACAATGCAGAAAATGTCATAATAAAAAGCATGGGAGTAATCACAGAGCCTTGCTCTGCTCCACTGACTAATGGGAAAGTGTGAGACCATTGCTCATTATCCAGAACCTGGGTAAGCATACCATCATGAAACTGATGTACAATGCTAACAAACTTTTCTAGGCAACCAAATTTTGGCAATTTTCCATAAGCCCTCATGACTGACAGTATAAAAAAGCCTTGATCAGATCAATGAATGTTGTGTACATACCTCTGTTCTGCTTCCGGCATTTCTCCTGGAGTTGTTGGGCAGCAAATACCACACTCACTGTTCTTTGGCTCTTCAGCCCTTTGGCTCTTGGGTAGATGAACATCTTCCAGGTGAGGGATCAGCTTATTATGGAGAACTCTGGGAAGAATCTTACCAGAAATGACTAAGAGAGAGACCCCACTGTGATTGTCACCTCTACTTCCTTTCCTTTATAGAGATGGACAAGGTAGGTGTCCTTGAACTCCTGGGGGATAACCTCCTCTTGCCACATAACCTAGAAAATTTCTGTCAGATTTGTAGGAGCAGTGGACCCCCTGTTTTGTAAATCTCAGCTGGTATAGAACCAACATGTGGCAAAGCACGCAAAAGGAGTCTAATGGCATTCAGAACCTCTTCTTCAATTGGAAATTTGACTAGAGAGCAATTAACTTCCACCTGAGGTGTATAGTCAATTGCTTCAATATTGGTTGATGATTTTCTGTTGAGAACACTATGGAAGTGTTCAGCCCATCTATCCATGATCTTGTCCTTATCACTAATCAATGTAACTTCATCAGCACTGAGTAGTTGAGATGCACCATAGGTCTTTAGCCCATAAATAGCCTGCAGGGCATTATAAAAGCTCTTTGGATGGTTACTATCAGCATAAAACTGAATGTCATCTGCCTTGTTACTGAGCCAAGCAAGGTGCATCTTTCTAAGCTTTACTTGCACTTTACTTTTTGATGGAGTTAAATGCTGCCTTCTGAGAGAGAGAGAGAGAGAGAGAGAGAGAGAGAGAGAGAGAGAGAGAAACTATCCTGCTGATAAACCCAGCAGAAGTCCTCATTTTTCATTTAGCTTCTGAATTTCCCCATCATTTTTGCCAATCTGTCTTGATGTTTGTGAGTGTTCTGGCCCAGATGAGTAAATGCAGTGCTGTATATCAAATCTCTGGGAGCTGCCCACTCCTTTTCTGCTCCACTGTTGCTACCCATGTGCTGGCTCAGCTTTCCCTCCAAGTTGGCAAGGAATTGTTTACTCTCACAGATGCACTCTAATCCGCTGACATCAAGTCTTCTGATAGTTGTCTTGCCTTGGAGCCACCACTTTTGTTGAATGAGAATGTTTAGCTTAGAGAAGATAAGTCTACCATCAGTCCAGCACTCTGTGCCACACATCACCTTAGTCATTCTCTCATCCTGTTTGTCTCTTCTCCTTATAATGACACAGTCTATTACATGCTAATGTTTGATGTGAGGGCGCATCCATAAAGGTTTTTTGCATTTAGGTAAATAAGAGACAGAGCTGGGAATGAGAAGGTCATGCCCTTCCATGTCTGATATCCTGTGTCTACTATGGCATTAAAGTTACCTAGAATTACAAGCTTGTCCCCCTTCAGCACATTGATGATAAGGGTCTCCAGGTCTTCATAGATAGTGGGGACATACACACTGATGATGGTGATGAGGCTTTCCTATAAGGGGCAACCATATTGTCATGAGTTTGTCATTCACTCCTTTTGGGAGGCATACAAGCCTGTTGATTAGATTAGATTTAATTGCAAAGCCTTTACTAGTTTCCTGGCACTCTTCAGAAAAACATGTATCCAGCTCCAACTTTGGTAAGCTGGCCTTCATTTGCCAGCCTTGTTTCACTCAGAACTGCTATTTGGATGCAATACCTGCTGAGTTCTCTTGTAACAAGAGCTGTTTTTCTTTCAGGTCTACTGAATTTCATGTTGTCCATAATTATGCAGGTGAGTGGAATCATCTTCACAAAAGTTTTTGTACATGTGTGTGTGTGTGTGTGTGTGTGTGTGTATTTTACCTTCAGGATGGGTCCCCTCCTGTTGCAGCAAGCAGGCCATGGTTGGATTAACAGACAATTTTTAGGGCACCTTTTCTAGCCCCTCTCTCATATCAGAAGGTGATCACTGTTATCTTTCAAAAAGGCTGCTCAAGTACCCAGGAGGCTGCCAAATCCCACTGCTGCTTCAGTCCACTGAGCAGATGACCGTAAGGCCTGGACTGCTTGTGTGCAAGGTTATGATACAGCTCCCAGTGTATCTGAAACTGCTGTTTTATCTCTTGCCTGTCCCCACAGGACTTTGAGGTAAGTAAAAATGGCAAAATGGTGTGGGTGATGTCTTTTGATTTCATGCATAAACTGGATTTAAGTGAGGCAGAGTTTCTGGAAGTCATTGGCCTCACTCTTTTCCAGAGTCATTAGCATCCAGGGGCAAGACAAAAGTGAAAACAACTGGCAATTACCCAGAATACAATGGATGACCTTGCCATCTCTGATTTCTAACAGTTTCGAGTGCTCCACAGAGCCTTCTTCAGCCACCTTCATGGCTATAGGAATAACATTGAAAGAGTACAGTGGGGAAAAAAAACCCAAACATCTTACATTGGGAGTCAGTGTCCTGAGCTCGAAACTCTTTTGTACCACTTATTGTCTAAGAGCCTATTTGCAAAGCACTTGAATTTTCTCATCCAGCTTTAAATTTAAATTTATGACCTTTCTTATTTCTTAGGACTGAACAAGGTATATATACTTACCACCTTTCAAATTTATCATATATCCATCTTAACTTATTCTAGTAAAAGTACATACTAATTTTTAAAATGTTAATGCATCAAAGTATGATTTTTGGGAGTACAGAATAACATAGTGGAAGAATCCTATTTTTCCTCCTATTGCCTTTATGAAACTTGATGAACTAATTTTATTGCTTTTGATCTCAATGTCCTAATTTGTAAAATTAGAATACTAGACCTCCATAATCCCTTCTGCCTTTGATGCTATGACCCTTTGTCTTTATCTGTGGATAGATTTCTGGATTTATCTAGCATAGACTGTCTAATTGGAGAATAGAGACAAAGATATCCTTGTGAATAATTGGGTACTTCGATCACAAAGCAAGGATATTTATTGATAGTCTCTGGGCTATCCCATCATTTAGGGGGTGGCAGAAGAATAATGAAGTGACTACTGGTGAATTAAATCATCTTGTTAAGTTAGGATAAGTGTAGAAGATGGGATTTCAAATAATTTTTATAGATATTTTTCAGGTGTCAAGAGGAAAGCCTAAAAATACTTTTGAGATAGGTTGGGGTCTACTACTTGGTACTGGAAGAACATTCTTGATATGTGGTTGGGGGTAAGGGTAGACCTGGTACATAGCATAAGTCTAGAAAAGATAATGTAGTAACAAATCTAGTAAGAATCATGACCATACACAGTTTTCTCCAAAAGCTATATTCAAGTGATGGGATTGATGGTAGCCACTCATATTTGATAAGTTGGAGTTTCAGGTATGGTTGGGATTATTTGTGGTTATGGTGGACCAGTTAACGCAGGGAAGAGAAAAGAAGGAAAAAATGTAGTGGGAGAGAGTCAGAAATGATAAAAATAGGAAGGAGAGTGTCTATTTTAGCAATAATAATTGCCATTTAAGGCTTTAAGTTTAAAAATGTTTTGCCTATGCTATTCCATTTCATCCTTAAAACAGTCCTATGAAAGATGTGCTATCAACATCCTCATTTTACACATGAGAAGATTGAGGCTGAGACAAATTAAGTTACTCTCCCAGAGTCACAAAGCTAATAAGTGTCTGAGGCATGATTTGAATCCCATTCTTTCTTACTGTAAAATCAGCACTCTATCCACTATACCACTTAGACATCTAATTATTTTTGCCTCAGTTTTACAAAACTAATAGTAAAAAATGTAACATTGTTTTAGGAGAGAAAAAAAGAGAGGGCCTCATGAATATAGGAGATTTAGGAGTAGGGTGAAAAGATCTGAGGAATATCAAAGATGGGGAGTCTTTGGTGTCAAGCAAGTTGAACAAAGATAAGAGATAATAAACCCTGATTTTTAGTGCCAGTAACTAGTATCTCAGTTCTAACAACAACTCAGTATAAATTAGTTTTTGTAAAGGGATACTTATTTCAAAGTCATAGCACAAATAAACCTATAAGCATTTTATTCCAATACCTCAGAGAATATTATCCATTCCACTACCTCAGTCTCTGGTGAAACAGGCTCAAAACTTAGCTCCTTTCCTATATAGCGTTAGTCCCACCAAGGTCACATCTAATGGTAGCATTACTGCCAGATGAATCTCTTTCTCCTTTCTTGCTAGCATTAGTCTAGTAAGTGTCTCCTTGCTTCTTGGGTCATTGATGCTGAACTGGTTACAAAAATTGTCCTAGAACACTGGGATGCAGAGGAGCCTTATAAATCCCTTGGACTCATAAGGTCATCAAGGCGCCATTTCCTCTACCTAGAATGGAAAAGAAAAGGACAAGGACAATTTTTCAAGGACCACAAGGATTGAGGGGAGGAGGTCCTATTTATGAGTACTTCGCTAGATATTGTGGGTGAAGTAATCACCAACTGAAGCCAAAAAGGGGAAGCTAAAAATGACCCAGACCTTTTTGAAGATGCCAACAGTTGTAGCTACATAGCCAATTGATAAAAGCTCCTTGTAATCATGTCTATCCATGTGGAACCAGTTACAATATTTTACCCATACTCCAGTCTCTTCAAGACACTCCTCTTATAAATCATCATGACTCTCCTGCAAGCAAACTCCCCAGTGGAAAAACGGCATCAGTTGAGCAACTTGATGAGACCTGCAAATGCACAGGGATACATGGAAGCTAAATAGCTTTTATTTGTTTTGGAAAGGGTTTATTTTTAATTAAATTAATACTTACTTATCTTTTGCTTTTATATAACTTTAATTTCCAAATAATACTCCAGTCATGTTGTATAAAGAATAAAAATGAAAGGGAAAAATTAGAGAAAACTAAGCAAGATATTCACCAACCATGTCTGACAGCATATATGAGAGTAGCTTAGTTTTAAGAATTGTGTATATAGGCACTCACTCTTTGACTGGAAACTACATTTGTGTAAAAGAATTTGACCTTAAGAAGAAAAAGAGAATTTGACTGAGCCTGGAGGTGGGGGTGAGGGAAGGAAAGTACTGTACACAAAGAGAGGGCATCTGCAAGTGTCTGAAGGGTGCTGGGTAAAGTCATAAGTGATATTGCAAGAATAAACAGCATTGACTTTGGTTCGGGGGTTGTCCTGACCCCTTTCTCTTGTTGGGTCATATACTGAATGAAATAAAGGAGGTGGGAGGTTCAATATAAGCTAAGATCATCACTCTTCATCTTTTCATATTGATCCTAATCCAAATTTTAAAGCACAAAAACTTGTAAAAGCCAATTAATCAATTTTCCATCAGTCATTCTTGGAAGTAAATATTATCTCCCAAGCCATAGATGGGAAAGTGAATCCCTGTAGGATTAGGGACTTAATGGGTTTTATTCTTCATTTAAGTTAAATGATCAGCCTTAAAAGTCCATAAGTATATCTTTTAGAATCTAGTTCATCCTGCCCCTTCTGGCAAATTCATGAATAAATTATGCTAGACAGATGAAATCAATCTTGCCTCCTTCCTTCCAGAGCCATCTTCCTGTGTGAACCTTCATCCAAATGTTGAATAATGCTTCTTGTTCTGCTCCCTTCCTGTTTTATAACCTATATTGCCATGCTGCAACTTCATGTCTCTTTCATTTATCATTTCAATAGCTAAAAGTGCTTGCTGTGCTGTGCAAATCATTATAATCTACTACATTGTTGCATTGGCGATTACCTTTTGGTCCAGTAATAGTTACATAACCATTTGCAAATAGGCTGAAGAGCTCTGAAACTCAGGAAAGAAAAGAAACAAACAAAAAACTTTTGAAAGTAGGATATTCTAATGTACAGGTGGAGAAAATAGTTCTGTTTACACACAACAAATGAATGCCCTTTATATTCCTGTCCAGTTGTGTCAATGAAAGTATCAGTCAATTAGTGTGTGTATATCTGTGTATGTATGTGGTGGGGAGCAGGGTTGCAGAGCTGGCACTCAGGAAGACAAAGTTAGTTGATTGGCATGTCTGTTTTTCAACTGGATATATGACAATAAATTAGTCTCAGAAGGGGCAGCTAGGTGGTGTAGCAGAAAGAACGGCGGACCCTGGAGTTAGGAGTACTTGAGTTCAAATCCAGCATCAGACACTTGACACTTAGTAGCTATGTGGCCTTGGGCAAGTCATTTAACCCCTAACGCCTTGCCAATAATAATAATAATAATAATAATAATAATGTTTCACTAATTATTTAGAGTCAGCATGGTACCATAGGAAAGGCAATGGATTGGAAATCATGACACCAGACTTTTATTCTAGCTAGGAGATTGTACATTGTCGCAGAGACTAAGGAAAGATTTTTGAGTGGAGGAGTAATGTGAGTAGAGTGAGATGTGAGGAAGATTGCTCATCTGCATTGCAAAGGATGAAATGCAGTGGGGAGACATGGGGTGTAGGAAGACTATGAGGCCTTATAATGGTATATGAGCTAAACTAGAATGGCCGTAGTGAGAACAGAGAGGAAGGACTTACTGGGAAAGAATTATAGAGAAAAAATTGAGAGCATTTGACCCCCAATGAAGTATAGGAGTCACAGAAAGTCAAATACTACTGGTTAAAAGCTTTCAAATTTCAGTGACTGAAATGGTGATGGTGGTGTTGAAGTAAAGGGGAAGTGAAGAACTGGGGGACAAAAGTATGACTTCAGGTTGGAATGTATTGAATACCGGCAGGATGGTCATAAGGCGATACAGTGGAGGCAGTTGGGCATACTGGACTGTATTTCTGGACAGATCTCAGAGCTGGGCATATTGATTTGGAAGATAGTTACAAAAGGGCAGTTTTAGGGTACTGGCCAGTTCTAGTTCTGGACTAGGAGTTAAAGGACCTAGCCTTGAATCCTGGCTCTGCTACTTGTACAATATGCTTGCCTTCTTTGGGCTAAGGTTGGCTTATAAGGGAAGTGGTTGGGCTAGAGCCCTCTGATCCTTTTTAGTTCTTAATAAAGTGACCTTGGGGTGTAAGTGAAGCCATGGGAGACAAAATATCCAAAGAAGGAAGTTTAGAGAAAGAAGGGAAGAAGACGTAATGTCTAACAAGTAGAATTACTGCAAAGTAGAATGAATGAGCTGCATTAGGACATAGTGGGTTTAATAGTAATAATAATGCTAATAATATTAACAAGTAACATTTATATAGTACTAACTATGAGGTAGGCACTGTGGTGAGTACTTCACAATTATTATCTAAATTATCTTCCCTTTATTTTAGGCAGTTGGTGACAATTTAGGCAAGTTAAGTGACTTGCCCAGGGTAACACAGCCAGTAAGTGTCAAACAGTTGGTCTGAGACCGAATTTGAACTCAGGTCCTTCTGACTTCAGGGCCGGTGCTCTACCCACTGTGCAACTTAGCTGCCCCCTATCTAAATTATCTTCAAACAGAGACTGCATAGCCACTTGTCAGGTATGTGGTGTGGGGATTCTTTACTGGGTATGGCTTGGACTTGATGTGCTCTGAGGTCCTTTCCGTCTCTGAGATTTTCTTAGATCTTCCTAACCTTATATTCCACTCCTCTTCAGTCGCTGTATTTCAGTCACACTGGGCTATTAAGTTTTGCTTGATCTCATCCTACTCTTTTCCCTTTCTGTCCAACAGTACATACTCTACCATATCTGGATAACACATGTGCTCATCTCTGCTCTTGATAGCTTTTTCTTCTTTCGAGATATAGAACATGGGCTGTAGAATTTATAGCTAGAAAGAATCATAAAGAACATTTAGTTCTATCTGCTTCTCTTACAGATACTGAAACTGACTTGGCTATTCACTTACAAATAATTAAGCCAGGATGTAAATAAGGCCAGCATTTCAAATCATGGGCCACATCCTCAATGAAACCTTGCCTGATAAGGACAGATGAAAATAAACATTGCATAATTAAGTTTTCTTGAGGCAATTTTGATATTTTGGCATAAACTTTCCTCAGGTTTTATACTGTACTAAACATACCATTGGCAGTGTGGTCTATTAGATAAAGTATTTTTTGAATTCATGAAAATCTGGGTTTGAATGTCACCTCCAGGATTTATTTGCTATGTGACCACGGGTAAGTCATGTAAACTATCTGAACTTCAGTTTCCTCATTTACAAAATAAGGATCATGACTATCTGTGGTACTGAATTTGCAATGCTGTTTTAAAATTTGAATTTGTGACATCTTCTTACAAAATTAGCTCGTTTTAAGGCTAGTGAAAACAAAAAGTCCCCTAAGATTCACTTGGTGCCTCCTTTTTGGTTTTAGGAAGTTTATTTTATATGAAAAGTTATGTGTTTATTCATAATTGCTCCAAGTTGGGAAAATTCCTAATGTTTAGGTAGAGGTTGGATTCTGACTAATTTTTCATTTATATTTATCTCGAGTTAAATCCTGGCCTCTTTGTGATGGAAGCAAAATTCTGTTTAACCTGAAACTTCTCATGTTCAACGCTTCATGACACCATGAGGGGTTTTCTTGCAGAGATATTGGAATTATTTGCCATTTCCTTCTCCAGCTCATTTTACAGATGAGGAAACTGAGGCAAACAGGGTTAAGTGACTTGCCCAGGGTAACACATACAGCAAGTGTCTAAGGCTATATTTGAACTGACAAAGATGAACCTTCCTGATTCCAAGACTAGGAAGTAATCTATCCACTAAACCACCTAGCTGCAACTGAAACATAGTGAATATGGCTAGATAGACACCAGGCGATACCTAAGTCTTTTGCTTCAAGATGTCCATAGAGACCATGACACTCCTCAATATCTTTCTTTTTTTGCCACAGCTCAGTTCTACCTTTTTCCTTCCAGAGTGTGCTGGGGAGTCAGGCTTGCACCAACTTCCCAGTGAACATAATACTAGCTAGTTTAATAATTTATAGATGGCTCCTTGGGTGTGGTGAGGTTTCCTCAATCCAAAGAAAATTCTTTTGTAACTATATTTCAATCTGAAGGACTTTTCCATACTTAGTTTAAGTATAATCAACTGAAAAATTTAATATTTACGTCAAGTGGGGCAAAGTTGATTAAGTCTGTCATCTGATCCTTACCAATAAAAAATGTTTTGAAACCCATAAAATACTATAAAAATATTCATTACTCTTATCATATACTGTAACCACTCCAATAGATTATAAACTTTTAAGAGGATGATACCATTTTTTCCTTTTTATATCACCAGGTCCTACCATAGTGCTTTATACATCCTAAAGATGTAATAAATGTTCCCTGAATGGAATGGTATAAAAATAGCTTTTTGATAGAGCAAACTAGTTAGCAATCAATCTTCATCATGATCTCACATTTATTTACCCATAAGTTTAAGAGCAATCATTTCTTCAAGGTATTTGGCCATCATGAAACATCATCTCAACAAAAGCATCCATTGTTTTTATTATTTTTCCGCTGCTTTTTTTCTGCAGCATTTAATATACATTCATGTTTATTTTTCTGAATGCCTCATTCATTGTTTCTTATAGCATAATAATATTCAGTTACAATCATGGTTCACAATTTCTTCAGTCATTCCCCAATCAATGGATACCTATTTCTTTTTTTTTTGTTACCACAAAGAGAATGGTTATGATTATTCTGGAATTTATGAATATAACTAGAGGTATACTAGCGTTCAAACTGACTAATGAAAGTTGATTGCTAAATTTTCAGTTTGAGCATTGAGTCTTTAGGTATCATTAAAGGCTAGAAATCAGAAACTCATTGTTTTCTTGCTTGTCCATACTTAGTGATAGAGAAAATGTTAATAACGCAAATTTTTTCCAGAATGCCATTTGTTAATCATTTACCTGGACACCCCTGCATATGGTGTATGTGAACAAAAGGCTTTTTAGGGTCCTCAATTTTTTTTAGAGTGGTCCTGAGGCCAAAAAGTTTGAGAACAGCTGTCCTAAAGGAAGGTTAAAAACATTTCTAGGAGTGTTATTTGTAATAGCAGAACAAAACAAAACAAAAGCTAGAAATCAATGTTATGTCCAGAGATAAGGTAATAGTTGACTAAATTATGGCATGTTCATATAATGGAACATTATTGTGCCATAAATTATGCATTTGAAGAGTTCAAAGAAATATAGGAAAATTTATATGAAATTCTAAAGATTGAAGAAAGTAGAGGCAGAAGGACAATTTCCACAATGACTAAAACTATATAAATAAGAGAAATAGTAAACAAAAACTGTCTAGAACCACCTTCTAAAGCAGCCTATTTAACCTCTTCAGTGCTTTTCTAATTAGGAAGTTCTTCCTGAAACTAAGCCTAGATTTGCCCCTTTGAAATTTCCACTCATGTTTCCTAGTTCTGTCCTCTAGGGCCAAACGCAACAATTGGAATATTTCTTCTAGATAATAGCCTTTAAACAATTGAATACCAGAACCTACTCTTCCTGAGTCTTCTCTTCTCCAAGCTAAACATTCTATTACTCTACCAGTCATCATATGCCATGACTCAAACCAATTCTCCATCCTGATGGCTCTTCTTGGGGTACTCACCAGTTTATTGTTTGTCTTTGGTATCCAGAACTAAACATAATATCACATTTGTGCTTTGACCAGGGCTGTGTACAGGATAATTATTATCTCCCATAATGTGATTCCACGCTTAAGAGTACAGTGATTTTTTTTGGCTTTCATATTACAGTTTTGACATAAATTGAGCTTATAGTCTAGTGAGTCAAGTTAAGAAGTATTTTAAATGCCTGCCACGTACCAGACACTGTGCTGAGTGCTAGTAAAGCCTCCAGATCTTTTTTTTCCTATTCAAACTATTTAACTATCAATGCCACCTCCAATCTTCATCCTGTATGTTTTTGCCTAAGAATGTTAAATAGAGCAAAGCTAGCTAGAGATCTTTGGTTTTTATACCAGGATTTACTGAGATTGCTGGGTCTACCTCCTAGCTTGCCTATAACCCCTTGGGAACCTAGAAAATTACTGGCCTGATTTGAGTTTAGGCTCAGTCTACCATCATGTTTATTTTGTTTTTACATCCCTTGATAAAACAAGCTCCTTGAGGGCCCAGATTTTTAACTTTGTATCTCTGGTAAATAACACAGTTCTTCACACGTAAGGTCTAGAGCTAGACTGGAAATTCATTGGTATTAAACTCTTTGGTGAGTACACTCACCAATCCAATTCAGGTCAGTACTTTCCCTTCAACCCAAGTGCTTAATAAATACTAATTCACTGAAATTTTAGAGAATTGCCTAAAGCCCCGAAAAGTTAAATTACTTCTCTATGGTTACATGGCCAGTATGTGTCAGAGGCAGAGCTTAAACCCAGGTCTCCCAGTCTCCCACAGCTCTCTATCCACTAAAACACACTGCCTCTCAAGATACATAATGGACACTTAATAAATGCTTATTAATTGATTTCTCTAACAGATCACTGTTTTTTCTTCTCACTATTGTACAATTCTATATTTGTTACTTAGTAACTTATCCTCCTTATTTTATCTTATTTTCAGCTACTGAAATTCTCACTCCCTCCATCCTTCAATCCAGTCTGGGAATCTTGACTCTGACAGGGATCACATATGAATTTGCTTCTATTTTACTACTTATGTTGAAAAAGGGTGCTTGTGATTGATCAGGAATCAAACGCTGCATAGTAATAGTCTGAAAACTCAAACAAGGGTACATATTTTATGCTACATATGCTCTTCTCTGCAAACCCACCATGAAAGGCAAAATTTGAGTTCCTTGGAAGTTCCTTTCTTTCTTTCTTTTTTGTTTTTGGCTAGGCAATGGCGTTAAGTGACTTGTCCAGGTCACACAGCTAGTGAGTATTATGTGTCTGAGACCGGATTTGAACTCAGGTCTTCCTGAATCCAGGGACGGTGCTCTATCCACTGTGCCATCTACCTGCCTCTACTGTATTGCTTATCAAGTGGAATAGGTAGTAATTCATGGTTGACTTATCTTTAGTCTACTAATTTCTTTCCCATACACAATGTAAATAAATATTTTAAATTAAGTGGTGAACTGGTGACCTCTGTCTTCAAAGGGGGCATAGAACTTTGTTGGAATACCATACTCCCAATACCCTTTCAATAATGGAAGTGGATGTCAAGAGAGAGGAAATTGGGGAGTGAGAGGGAAGGAAAAATTCATCTGCTAAATCTTAGCTTTCTCTAATCACTGAAAGTATCATCCCACGGTCTACTTGCTTCTAAGTGCTTCTGAGCTACTAATTTTTGTTGCACTTTCTGCAAAGAGCACTGGAATGGCAATGTGTTTTATAACCATGGTCTCCATTTGATCTTACTAGACGACTGACTTTTGACTCCAAGAGCTAGGCCTGGGATGATTCTATCTACTGAGGAGTTACACATGCCTGGTTTTAGGAGAAAGGATTCAAAAAGATCCATGGAGAAAGCCACTTCTCTGAGGCATGAGACGTGTGCCTCAAAGATTTCAAAGAAAGGCACTACTTCCGGGAGCCAAGATGATGGAGTAAGCCCTAAGTCACTCTCACTCTCTTTTATTGACCTCAAAAACCCCAGAAAATATTGCCCCAGGAAAAATCCTGGAACAGCAGAGCCAGTATAAAGACAGGAACAGCAGTCTTTTAGCCTGGGAGGCTTGGAGGATGAACAGAAAAGGTCCCTCTCACTCTGGTGGAAGGGGAGCAGTACAGGAAAGAAAGCATCCTTGCAAACCCCACCTCAGAAAACCAGTGGGAAATCCTGAGCTCTGGGTGGTGAAGCAGGAAAGTGCCAACACCAGGATGCCCTGCATGTCTTGGCACAGCCAGGGGAACAAGCAGACACCAACTCAGAGAATTACCACGTGCTTTGGTGGATAGGTGTTCTCCATCAGCCAAACCTCCCTGTGCTTCAGCACAGCTCCAGGAAGGCAAGAATTCTACAGCAGTTGAACCCTCATGTGCTTCAGTGTAACTCCAGGTGGACAAGCCTCCTCCAGCTGCTGCACCTGCACATGCTTCAGCACAGCCTTGAGTGAGCAAGCATCCTCCATTAGCCAGACCCTCATACCATGCAAACTTCTGTATGGCCCCAGGAAAAAGCTGAAAAACCCTCCCTGGCCTCAGCACACATCAGCCACCACCACACACTCTAGCTCAGCACCAGTTAAGCTACCATACTCCTAAAGCCTTTAGTTGCCAGCACCTGAGGCCCCAGCACACACAGCCAGTGACCAGGCCCATGTCCCCAGCACAAGAAGCTTGGGACAGTGCCCCTGTGCCTCAGAAGCAGAGATCAACTTTAAAAGCCAGGAAAAAAGCAAACATCATGAGCAAAAAGCAGCAACAACAACAACAACCACAAAACAACTGACTACAGAGAATTACGGTGGTGGCAGGGAAGATCAAAACACAAATTCAGAAGAGGGCAATGTTGTCAATATACTCACATCTGAAACCTCAAAGGGGAATATGACCTAGTCTCAAGCCCAAAAAGCCTTCTTGGAAGAGCTGAAGAAAGATTTTAAAAGTCAAATAAGAGAAATAGAAGAAAAATTGTTAAAAGAAATTAGAGGTATGCAAGAGAAGAATCAACAGTTTGGAAAAGGAAAAGCAAAAAACGACTGTAGAAAATGATTTCTTAAAAGTACAATTGGCCAAATAAAAAAAAAAAGCACATTGAAGAAAACAGCTTCTTAAAAAGTACAATTGGCCAAACAGAAAAGGAGGCACAAAAATTCACTGAAGAGAAGAACTCCTTAAAAAGTAGAATTGGCCAAATGGAAGAGGAGGTATAAAAGCTAATTGAAGAAAATAATTCATTAAAAATTAGAATTGTACTGCTGCTACTGTGTACAATGTTCTCCTAGCTCTGATCATTTCACTTTGAATCAGTTCATGTAAGTCTTTCCATGTTTTTTTTTCTGAGAGCATCATGCTTATCATTTCTTAAAGCACAATATTCCCTCACAGTCATATACAACAACTTGTTAAGCCATTCCCCAATTGATGGACATGCCCTCAATTTCTAATTTTTTGCCACCACTAAAAGAACTGCTATGAAGATTTTTGTACACATAGGTCCTTTTCCTTTTTGTTTTCTATCTCTTTGGGGGTACAGACCTAATAGTGCTTGGTCAAAGGGTTTGCACAGTTTTAAAGCCCTTTGGGCATAGTTCCAAATTGCTCTCCAGAATAGTTGAATCAGTACACAGCTTCACCAATAGTACATTAGTGTTTTAATTTTACCACATCCCCTCCAATATGTGTAATTTTCTTTTTCTCTCACATTAGCCAATCTGACAGGAGTAAGGTAGTATCTCAGAGTTGTTTTAATTTGTATTTATCTCATCAGTAGTAATTTAGAGTATTTTTTTCATATGACTATAGCTTTGATTACTTTGTCTGAAAACTGCCTGCTCATATCCTTTGATTTATCAATTGAGGAATGGCTATTATCTCTATAAATTCTAATCAGTTTTTATTTGTTTGAGAAATGAAAGCTTTGTAAGAGAAACCCAGTGTATTTTTTTCATTGATGATTACCAACTATATATTTCCTTCCTTCCTATTTTCTCCATTTTTCTCTCTCTCCTTTCACCCTGCCCATTCTCAAAAAATGTTTTGCTTCTGACTTTTACTTCCCCCAAACTTCCCTCTTTTCTATCAGCTCCCCCCTTCTCTTATCCCCTTCCCTTCCTAATTTCCTATATGATAAGATATATTTCTACACCCAAATGAATGTGTATATTTTTCCTCTCTTTCAGCCAATTCTATTGAGAGTGAGGTTCATGTACTCCCCTTCCTGCTTCCACCATTTCCCCCTCCACTGTAAAATCTCTTTTAGGCCTCTTTTATGTCAGAAAATGTGCTGTATTTTATCTCTCCCCTTCACCTTCTCCCAGCGCATTCTTCTTTCTTATCCCTTAATTTAATTTAATTATTTTAGATAAGCATACCATCACATTCAACTCACACCTCTGCTTTCTGTTTATGTGTACTCTTTGAGAAAGTTTTTTTTTAGGAATTATTAAGATCATTTTCCCACGTAGGAATATAAATAGCTTAACTTTATCAAATGCTTTATGATTTCTCTTTCCTGTTTACCTTTTTGTGCTTCTTTTACACCTTGTATTTGAAAGTCTAATGTTCTATTCAGCTCTGTTCTTTTTGTCGAGAATGCATGAAAGTCCTCTTTCTCATTGAATGTCTATTTTTCCCTTCATGGATTATACTTAATTTTGCTAGGTAGGTAATTCTTGGTTGTAATCCTAGCTACTTTGCCCTGTGGAATATCATATTCCAAGCTCTGTGATCCTTTACTTTAGAACCTGCTAAATCTTGTGTTTGTCAGCCACCTCAAGCATTCTTTTTGACTCTGGAACTGTGATGAGGATCCCAGCTACTCTGTGGCCACAAGCTCTGCTGTGCTAGTGCTCCTCCTTGCCCTGGGGATAAGACTCAGGACTATGAACCAGATCAAAGGATAGGTAATGCACTGCAATTCTGCCCCTGGTCCCACCAAAGTGACTCCTATAAATCTCCTTCTGACCTGTTGTCTGGTCCCCTTATGATCTGTGGGTTGATAAGTCTGGAAACCACCACCCACAGGCCTGCTCCTTGTTTGCTGTGCTGGCACAGCCTGCATTGGACTGCACTCCTCTCTCACCCTGATACAACAGTCTTTTCCTGCCAACCTAAATTGTCTTGGGCTGGAAAATTGTTTCACTCCATCTTTTATGGGTTCTGCAGCTCTAGAACTTGTTTAGAATCAATATTTAAAGGTATTTGGAGGAGTTTGGGGGAGAGTTCAGGTGACTCCCTGAGTTTACTCTACTATCTTCTCTCTGCCTCAGCAAATAAAATTCTTAAAAAGAAAACATTTTTTACCCTGAATCTTACCTTCCACTGCATCAGATGGTGGTATGAAGGTGCTGCATACTGTACTGCTCTAAATCTCTCTACCTTGGATGCCTCCTGAAAACCAAGAGAGAGTTTACTAGGACTTCAGTTGCTTTTGTCAGAAGAGGAGACAAGTGAGGTCTTGATATTAACTCCAACACTCAGTATTTCATGGCTGGTAGATAACATTGTAGATCTTGAAGGATGTACCAGCTGGAAACAATCCATCAGTAATGTACCTATATGAGATCCTTAAGGGTCTCAGAGGATGGAAGCATAACAGTGAAACACCCTAGTAGGCTACTAGTCTCTCATTTACATAGCTGTGAATGTGCCTGGTTGCCCATACAAAAGTGAAAATGAACTTACTAATAAAATCATGTGAATACTTGAAGTCACAAACATTAAACTTGTAAATGCTAGAATTAACTATATATACAGACACATACATGTACATATATGTGTATATAAACACACACTGTATCTGTGTGTGTATAAATATATACATACATACATACATAAATTAATATTAGAGAAAGCAAACCTTATTAACTAGGACATGGGATTCACTTTATACCTATGTAAAGTCAAAAACTTTACATTTTCTCTTTATCAGTTCTTGGTATTATTAGACCCTTTAGAATCACAGGAATGATTAACAACTGTGGTTGCTAAGAAAAATTGAATATGAAATCTGAAAAATTCTGTGGACTGATGTGTCTTATTTAAATGAATGTGAGGGAAAGAAAAATGATGGGAAAATACAAATTACCTCAGTTTTCAGCAATTCACTGTATTAGGGACATTTTCTCCTTTAACATAAAATTTGGCATACTGTGAATAAAATAGAAAAGGTTAATGTATATCTTTGATGACTTTAAAGTTAAGGTGTTTTTTGTTTTGTTTTTCACAGATTAAGCATAATCTCTGGGACCAAATATTCTTGCACCTGTATCTATTACCAGCTTTTCCTTTTTCTAATTTATGATATGTAGCCATGTTTTAGAATCATGTTATCATTTCAGTTCATCTTCAGGGTTTACCTTTGAGCCTTATGGTGTCCCTTACTCCTAATGTTCAGTTCTAGAAACGAAATACTTTCTCTACTTCCTGTTTTCTGTGTGTCTTAGAATGGTCTAGATTGTACTCAGGAATTGACATAGTAGCAAGAGCACTAGCCTGGGAATTTAGGTAGTTGCATCTTAATTCTGGGTCTACTGTAATTTAAATAGATGCCCTTGGACTTGAAACACTTTAGGATATATTTCATTGTCTATAATATGAGGAGGTTGGATTATAGGTTCTCTAAGTACTACATAAATGTTGGTTATTATTATTATTATTATTATTACTTAGAATCCTAACTTTAAGATTGTTAGGCACTATTTTATATTCCTTCCCATAATTAATATTTACTGAACCCCTGAAGAAGCAAGACTGCTTCTCATATTTCATGCAGAATTATGTATGTTTACAAAAAAGTTTCAGGAAATTTTACTTTATGTTATAATGTATTAGCATTTTAAAGGTGGGAATAATTTTACTATAAATATATTACTAAAATATTTTTCAATAAAAATATATTTATATATGCCAATGGATTTTTATGATAAACAGGTAGTCACTCAATAAATATTTTTTCCTCAACATTGTCATTCCTTCCAATGTTTTCATCTCTTCCAATGTTGTCTTATCAATGTTGTCATCTCTCCCAATGATAAAGGTAAAGGCAGAAGGGGAAAAGTACAAATATTTATTAAGTACCAGTCACCATGCTAAGGCTTTGTAAATATAATCCCATTTGACCTACAATCTATCCATGCCTGCCCATTCTGAGCAACCCAGGTCTATTCTCCTCATAAATCAACCATAGGGGATCCACCTGACATGCTGGAGGCCTTTTCAAATTCTTGCCATCACGAGTATACCAAAGGATAGTGAGGGCTGTAAAAATACGACATATCAAATTACAGTTCTGATTTTATTTTTTATTAGAACTATTCAATAAATACAAAGAAAAAGAAAATTTGAACTGTTTTTGGTATTAGTGCTTTTTTTTAATTTATTCCACTTATGCTAGCTATAAAAACTTTAACATTGAGAGGGAAATATTGTGTATATTCAAAGACAGAAATATTAGTGGATCAGATTAAAATAGAACTACGTCTCATTCTTTTTATCAGTAGTACTTCTCATTCATTTTTAATGTATATATATATATAGATATATATATGCATTTTTATAAAAGCCATTACATATAGAAATGTACATATGTGTGTATGTATATATTCTAGCAATTAGCACGGTGCCTGGTGTGTAATAGGCAATGAAAAAATATTTTTCAATTGATTGACTACTTGTTCCATGCTGTATCTATTGTAGCCATTTTCCTCAATTCTCTTCCACTAGAACTCACTTGACTCTGCCTCTGGGTCCATGGGTTTTGATACTTGAGCTTTTGCTTAATCTTGTCCCCAAATAGGTCTCCACTTTACTTCCTACTTCTAAATCATGCCACTTCCCATTCTGTCCATCTTCCTGAATCTCTTATCATTAGAACTACCTGGATTCTGTCCTTCCAGTTCTGAGCTCTCAGGAAAATTTTAAATCTCATTTTTCCAAAGACCTGGAAAGAGTAACAGTTATTTTCAAACTATTTCACTTTCCTCAGCCCCCTTGTCATTGAAACATGGTTTCTGCTGGTCCCTTTTCTAGTTCACCTTTATGTGGTCATTATCTTAAAATAAAAGCTCCTTACAGATGAGAACTATTGAGCTCATTCACACCCCAGAGTACAAATTTGTACCAAGCATAGTGCTTAATATATAGCAAAAGTTTAAATGCTCTATCCTTAAAGAAATTCTTCCCTTCCATATATGAGATGGTGAGAGATCTGGATTCTCCTACACACACAGGAAATGATCAATGATCCACTCCTAATTTACTCTCTACTTTGGACTAACTCTATGATGGAAGGGTTGCTATATCTAGGTTGCCCCTAATCCTCAGGATTTTTAATTGTATCTATTCATGGATGTGCATAGGTACAAAAATCAAATAGTCCTGATGCCTACAGCTCCAATATACTCCAGTATACCTTTTGGTGAAGATAATTTTCTTATGTTTAGAATTAGATAATTATTAAAGTAGTGCTTTGGACTTTAATTTTGTGCATACATGGAAATTTCTCTTCCTAAACAGCTTATAAGAATGTTCAAGAATGGAAAAACAATCAAGTACTGTTGAACAGAGAGCCTGAGTTCAAATCCAGATTCTGATAGGTCCTGTGTGGCAATGGGTAAATCACTTCACTTTGCTGGGCTTTTGTTTCTTCATCAGTGAATTAAGACTATTGAATTAGGTGGCCTCTGAGGATTCTCCCAGCTATAAATCTGTGATCTATAATCCCGTGACATAATATGAACAGAATCATAGATTTAAAACTGAAAGGGACCATAGAAGGCATCTTGTTCAGTCTCTAAATTTTAGAGGTAAACAGTATGATTTTAAAAAATCAACTTAAAATTTTGTCAACAATTTTTTTACATTTCCTATGTTTTCCCCTGTATCTCCCACTCTCCCTTTCCAGAAAACCATAGCTTATAAAGTAGAATGCTTAAAAAGGAGGATAGGGGGAAAGGAGAAGCCCATTATTAAAAATCAGCAAAACAGATCAGTACTTTGTTACACAGGACAGCTTTCTCTAGGAATGGTATGGGGAGGAATATAGGGGGGAATCTATATAATGTAAAAATAAAATATATCAACAAAATATACTTTTAAAAAGATGAATACATAGAAAATCTGATACTGTAGGTAATCTTCTGCACTTACGGAATAATACTACCTTTACCTTTGTGTATAGGATTACTTTAACCGGCTTAAAAATGAAAAGGAATGTGTCAGATTTTTTTTTACCACATCATCTAGAAATGAAAAGATAATTATTACTTGCTTAACTAAACATTCTATAGGGGCATAATAAATAAAGAACTGGCATGGGAACCAGGAATACCAAAGTTATGCCCTGCCTCTGAGACATATTAGCTGCATGACCATGGCCGAGACATTTAAAGACTTAGTACCCCCAAGAAGCTCTTAAGATGATAAATAACAAATGGGTTGCTGATCTGCATTAGTAGATGAAGTTTCCACTCTGGGAATTCCCCCCACTCCAGTGTCAGATTTCTCTCACATTCAGAAAATAAAAAACAAACATATAAATGTGTCATCTATTGTAACAATTAAGTTGTAGTATTGTGTCATCTATTGTAACAATTAGGCTGTAGTATATTTCAAAAGAACGTTCTAGCTGCATAAAACACTGGAAAAAATGTGCAGAAGATTATGAATATAACCTTTGCTAGGCATTTTAAAAATGTTGTTGCCTTATACCCTCTTTAAAGACAGGAGGATAGACCCCATCTATTTTTGATGTCCTCAAATTTTCAATTTTTCACTTTTATCAGAGCTCCTCATGATTTTGTTTATTTTCTCTATAGAAACTGAGCAGATGGGACCATCCATCCTCTCATCTTCCATAGCTGAAAAGGATAGAGGTCCAGTCTTTGATTTTAGTCAGGATCCCCTGGCTAAAGCTGCTTTGTAGTCCCTGTTTCATAGATTTAAATTTCTTTGATGAAAAATATAAAAATTAATGGAAATTCTTGAAATTGTGTATAGCTAATTAACTTTTTTCTGTGCTTTCTTCCACAGAGTTAAAATACTTTAAAAGCTGACATTATCCTGATGCATTCTTCACAGAGAAAGGGAGATTTAGAGAGGGAAAGGAAAGGAGGGAAGGAAATAAGAATGTCTATAGCACCTACCATGTGCTAACATATCTTTGTCTAGGGTTCTTAATACAACTCATCTTGAGGATTGAGGAAAAGGAATATCAACATCAGACATTTGTAATGGAGTCTGAAGAACATCAAACTGTTTGATGGTGTTATTGTTCAACATCTGTAGTTCAGGTAGAAGGTAGGGTCACTGAGAAGCTCCTCCTATCAGCTGAAAAAAATTCTGATAGTTTTTTTTGTCCTCTTTTCCTTCTCGACTATAAAGCAGCTTACCAATTTTGGCAGTTGACTAATGTTTCTTTGAGGTGATTAGGCAGGAGTTCCATGAGGAGTATTTAGTAAGGTATTGGCCAACTTTGGATTTTCGGAAAGATACCTGTGAAGTTGCAGCTATTTCCAGCTTTGTTCTGTAGGCAACTTGAGCTCCTTCTGAAATTATTGGAATACTTTTAGGATGCCATTATTAATTATGAGTTTAAATGATGTTGTACCTCCTTTTCATTTACATTCCTTTACATTAATTTCTGTTGTGCTTTGAGAACCATTGTATTCCAAGATGGAGTTGCAGGGTGGGGCTAAGATACATTCAGAGCCACAAGGATATAGATTTCAACGATGATTTCTTTATTACAAAACTTTTAAAAAGTCTTATTAGAAATCACAGATCTAGACCTGGAAGGGATCTCAGAAGCTATCTAGTCTAACCCTATCATTTTTCAATTGAGAAAACTGAACTCAGGGAGGTAAGGTAACTTTACCCAACGTCATATAGGTGGTAAAAATCAAAGGCAGCATTTAAACTCAGTACTCTTTCCACTATACAATGCCATCTCCCTTTTGAAGGGACAACATGGTATAATGGCCATAGTGTTGGATTTGGATTCAGGAAGAACTATATTTTACTCTCAAACTGATCCTATCTGTGTGACACTAAGCAAGACATTTAGCTTCTGTGATCTGCAGTTTTTCATCCGTAAATTAAAGGGGTTGGATTTGGTGACTGACTGGTCCCTTCCAGCTCTAATTCTATAATCCTATTATCATGGTCACAGGTGATACAATTAATTCTTAAACATTTGTTTTGCATTTTGCATCTCTACCTGAGGCTGTGTTGCCCAGTGTAACATAAATTCCTTAAAATCAGGCACTGTTCTATTTTTGTTTTTTATAACCCAAACGCCTTTCACAGTGCTTTGCACTATATATTTATTAGGTCCTTAATAGGTACTTAAGTAAGAGTTTGTTGAACAAATAAGAAATATATTTTAGGTAAAGAAGAAAACAATCTTCAGCAATGTTTGGGAAATTTTTATTGACTCTGGACCTAGCTCTCTTGGTATCTGCTTTTAAATGTCTTCCTTTGTCATTTAATGCCTTTCACAATGACCACGTAGTGCAGAATAAGTATTTAAGAAACATTTATTGTTTATTAAATTTTCTCTATAGGTATTTCATAGTAAAGATTTTTTTTTAATCTATACAGCGGTTTCATGATTATGGAATGATCTAAAAAGACAGTCTGTAACAGTTCCAGGTCAATAACAAAGAGCTATAGAGAAACTAATATAGGTCTTTAAATCCACAAATGAGATCAGGAAAATAAGGAAAATGAGGGAGGGTTTAAAAAAAACTCAAAACTCTGAAGTTGTTATTATTTGCTCTGTGCTTTTCACTCTTTCCACTTTTATCTTTTCACCCAGTTGTGACTGCTTTTAAATATGACTTCACATGCCAGCCGGTAGCCCATGATGACTGATCCTTACCCCCTAAGAAACCATTGATTTTTTTCTACAAGAAATATAATGATCCATTTTTACTGCTAATGGGGTGCTTCTGATCTATTAACTTCTAAATAACTGATGGTTAATTTAATCTACTAAATATTGGCCTCAAATCCCTGTCCCTTGTCTATCTGTAGTATATATTCAAGATACACACATGCAGTTACACACATATAAATACATACATGTGTATAAATACACACATGTATAAAAATAGATCTATGCATCTATATATACATAGACAAATTAATGGTCTGCTTATTTAATCACATGTCATTAACTGGTCAGTATATTTTCTGTTTGAATTTTCTTCTGTAGATTATTTAGTCCATCCCTTTTGAGTAACTTTGGAGTTCACTGAGTAGACCATATAGTGTTTGGAACTTAATATAATCCATACAATGGCATAAACAAATACGAGTATCTAGAGGAAATCTTCATCCAAAGAGAACTACTCCTCAATATGCATTCTGTAGAGAACCTAAATTGACTGAATTTCAGAGTTGGAAGAGACCTCAGAAGGTATTAATATCAGAAGAATCTATTACTGATAGGTGGTCATCCAGGTTCTGCTTGAAAAGCATATACGTATCATATAGTATGTTATAGTGCCTGGAACAAAGTAAGTGCTTAACTAGCTGTGTGACCCTGGGCAAGTCACTTAACCCCAACTGTTTAAAAATAACAATAATAATAATAATAAAAAACAAAGTAAGTGCTTAATAAATGCTCTGTCTGTGTCTATCTAAACCCAATAACCAAAGTAAGAGCAAAGAAAAAATCACATACCTAACTGAAGATGGAATCCTGAACAATGAATGGATCAAGAACAAACCATAGAATTAATTGATAATCATGTAAACTATAAGATTATTTAGCTCTGAGACCTTATGTGAGAGCAAGAAGAAATGGCTACTGCTCATTACTCGGCAATTTCATTAAGGCTTAGCCACATAAGCTTAAGCCTGGTCCTCTGGCTGCCTTTCTTGTATAGTGGCTATCTTTGAACATAGGTGACTGAATGTTAATCCTGAGATAGTCTTTTACTTCCTTAGAGGGCATGAAAACTCCCTCCTCTCTCTTTACCTTCTCTAGAATTCTTTATAACCCTGATGGAATTTCTGTTCTGGAGTCTCACTCTCCTGATTGATAACTACTTCTCCTGCAACAATTTTTTTTCTTTTTAGGAAAGCCCCATTTATGCTTCACTTCATTCTTTGGCCACTTTATCCACAGCCTCCTCAACAACGTTGTAAATTCCTTTCCTTCAAGAACTGTGATCAAATCAACTCTGTAATTGTTCCTGGAAGTATATCAATCAACTCTCCCGATGGCCTCACTGATCATGCCTGTAATTTCTGGGACCAAAGTACCTCTTACTACCAGAGCTACCTATGTAGACTGTTGAACAGATAAGAAAAATCTCAAAGCTGAGAAATAGGCCATCTCCAGGCCTATGCCAATCAATCCACAAGCATTTATTAAGAACCTACTGTATGCCAGTCATTGTGCAAGAATAAAGAATGAAACAAAACATATTGGCAACAGTTTTTCAGTTGTACCTTAAAGTAAGACAGGGACTCTGTGAGGCAGAATTAATGAGAGAGTATATTCCAGAAATAAAAATAATAATAGTTATGATGATGATGATGATGATGATAACTAACATTAATATAGTGCCTACTATGTTCGGTTCTTTGCAATTATTATCTCATTTGATCCTCACAATAACCCTGGGAGTTAGTTATTATTATTACTTTCATTTTACAGATGAAGAATCAAAACCAAACAGAGGTTAAGTGACTTGCTCAGAATCATACAACAGGAATGTGTTTTAGGGAAATGTCATTCTTTTTTTATTTTTATTTTTTATTTTTATCTCTAGTGCTTAGCACAGTTCCTGATACATAGTAAGCACTTAATAAATGCTGTTTTGCATTTTGTTTGTAATAGATAGACAGACAGATAGATAGACAGATAGATACATAGGTAAAGACAGCCAACATAGACACAGCACACAAATAATCACCATTGTTAAATCCATAGTAACTGATTACTTTAGAGTACAGGAGAAAAGACTAGGGCCTTAGTGAACACTCATTGTTCAGGGACATGATATAGATGACTTAAGGTAAGGAGACTAAGGTATTACTGGACAAATAGTAGAATTAGGAAGGATTATTATTATTATTATTATTGGAACCCAGAGAGAAGAGGGTAGTCAACAGACTCAAATGCAGGAGGTAGGTTGAGAAAGATGAAGAAGGAAAAAAGAATATCAAATTTGTCCATTTAGAGATCATTGTTAACTTAGGAGAGGGCAGTTTCAGTTGAGAAAGACTAGGCCTGTAGGCAGACTGCAAAGGAGTTGAGAATCCAGTGAGATAAGGGAAAGAGATGCAATAAATGTAGAAATGTAGAAAATTTTTCTAAGGCATTTAGCTAAGAAAGAGATAAGAGATAAAGGACAACAGCTCAATGTAGTGGCTGGGTCAAACGAAGATTTTGTAAGAATGAAGAGACTTTGGGTATGCTTGAAAGAAGCAGAGGAAGACTGAAGGAGCTGAGGCGAAGCTGAAGACTTGAGATGGAGGGTCTGATTGTGGATGCAATCTTCAAGAGAAGATTGGGGGAGGGGGTGGAATCAAATGCCAATGTAGAGGGATTGACCTTGAAAAGGAGAGAGGTGGTGATGGTTTCAAGGGTTTTTTGGGAGAAGATGAAAAAAAGGAGGAAGCAGGTTTGAGACATGAACTAGAATTTCAATAAGGAATGTCATAGATTGTGGTATGGATAGAATTTCACATTTCTACAGATTGGAAAGTCTTGGCCTGTAGAGCAGATAAGATTACAAGGCACCATAGTTTGGGGAATGCTGAGGGACAGTAACTCTCTCCCACTGAGGCAGCTAGAGCGTAAAGGTTTTTTGTTTATCTCTTTGTTTCACTCATAATAGAAAACAGTCCCCTGAACATATAAGATCAACCAATGTAAGAGGCCTAAAGGCTTTTCAAATCTGGAGGATTCTAAACCATTTACTGGGTACTTTTGCTAGTACCTGAGCATCATTTCCACAGAGAAAAAGGGGAAACAAGGGAAGGTCTTGGCACAACAAAACCCAAACTGAACCACAACCAACACCAGAACTAACAAGAGGTATCCTTGCATTGTATTCAACATTGATTCCTTTAAAATCTTGGTTAACCTATTCTTTCATATCCCTTGCTTGTAACAAGCTAGTTACCAAAATGGTCTTTATATACATGCTTTCCAAGCCTCCAAACACAAGCTAGTTCATTGGAAAGACTAACAAAATTCATAATTTTAAACTAAATTGATTAAAGGAATAATGAAGAAAATTAAATTAACAGAATAAAAAATGAACAAGGCAAAATTGCACTCAAAATGACACCAAATCAGTAGGTTTGATGCCTGCACTAATGAAATTACAAAGCTCTCAACATGCTTGTCTTATTTCCTGGGAATCATTTGAACCTTGGAAGGCTTATTATTTTATATTTCTTCCAACCATTCTGTGAAGTTGAAAAATGCAACTTTCCTACTTTACACATGAAGGCACAAAAGCAGATTCCAGATAGAAAGCTTACTACTACTGTCAACCTAGCAATATCATCACCTGAATCTCCGTTTCCATTGCAGACTCTTTTCTTTCCTTCAGCTACAGGGTACAAGAATTCAGTGCTTTTCACATTTCAGCTTTAAAGCCCCATAATATAGAAGAATAAGTCAGACTTTGAGATCGCAATGAGAGTGAGAACTGAAGTTATTCAAGAAAAACAGGTAATGACCAACTACAAGTAATTAATTCTTAAGTCCACTCCCATTTTCAGGGTAGTGACCTTGCCTCATAAAGATAACTAAGTGTTCCTACCAACCTATGATTTTCTGTACTTGTTTGATTAATAGTGAGATGCCTAGATGCTCATGGGCCCCATGTGTTTAATGTTAGTAACCAGAGCTAATTAAGAAAATCCTTAATATTTTGTCTCACAAAATTCCCAGCTGAGAAAGTTTGTTTTTTTTTTTTATTCAACATGTAGATCACAGGATAACAATAGATTGTACCTATTTTGTTTTGGATTTCCTAAAAGAAAGAGGATTAGTTTATTAGTTTTTTTTAAAAACATTACAGAATACATGATTTAAACTACCAAAGAACTTAAATTGTGCTGTATCAATGTAAAGCAACATTTCAATGTTCTTGAAAGTTACTATTATAATTTCTATTCCATCTTAGAACTGCAGAGTTGAAATTTACCTCAGTGGTGAAGTAGTTCAAATTCTATACATAAATCATGAATGCCAATGTAAAGTTTTGCTAGGTGGTCATGCTGATTAATGATGTCCAGTGAGAGGGAGTTCATTATACCCTAGGATAACCTACCATACTTGGAGACAGCTCTCACTGTAAGGTAAAAAGCAAAAAGAAAAGGTGACAGCGGAGGATAAAACGAACAGATGCTATCATGGAAACAACAAACATGAAATTGGACAGATACCTAGAGATGATGGGGGATAGAAGGGCCTGGTGTGCTATGGTCCATGGGGTCAAAAAGAGTTGGACAGAACTGAATGAAAAACAATAACAACAACAACAAACTATAAAGGGTTCTCTTCCTTTCTCTCCTTTTCTTTCCTTCTTTCTCTTTCTTTCTCTCTCTTTTTCTTTCTTTTTTTCTTTCTTCTTTCTTTCCTTCCTTTCTTCCTTTCTTCCTTTCTTTTTCTAAGGCTGGATCTGCACATATGACACTGCATTTTTCTTAATAATCAGCTAAGAGCTACCCTTGTTTCCTTTGTCAAGCTTCGCCTGCAATTTCACCCCATTGCTGTTAATTTTGTGCATGGACGCCAACAGAATAAGTGTAATCCAACTCCTTTAACAACTCATCAAATACTGCAAGATTACAATTATTCCCAACTTAAGGGTATTCTTCCTGGAGCTAAACATCATTAGTTGCTTTAAATGAAGTACTTGTTGTATGGTTCTGAGAGCCTTTGCTGGAACTTTTGCCATCCTGGTCACCCTGTCTTGTATGTGCTCCAATACATCCATGGATCATCTAAAATGTGGCAATGATGACAATAATACTCAAGATATTGTCTGAATAGAACATTTCCTTAGTTCTGAGTTCTATTCTTCTATAAAGCCTGTAATTCAGAATACAATCTGTTACTTTCAGTTGGTTACTACAGCTTATTATTGAACCATATTGACCAAAATCATTAGGGGAGGAGAGTCAGAGGAGATCTGGGAGCGTGATGGTTTCATGATTTCATGGACAGCAATTTCATTTAGTGGATAGGGTGCTAGAGAGTCCTGCTTTAGGCATTTATTAGCTGTATGACCTTGGGGGGGTCATTTTGCCTCTCTTAGCCTTATTTTCTTCATCTATAAAATGGGGATTATAATTTCTCTTACACCACCAAGTTAGTATGGAGATCAAATAAGATAAAATACATAATGTACTTTTCAAATCTCAAGCCAATACATAAGTTTAACATGTATTTTATATATATATATATATATATATATATATGTATATATATATGTATATATATATATATACACACATACATATATATATATGTGATATACACCACATGTATATATGCATATGTGTGTATGTGTATGGATGTAATGTATGTATGTATATATACATATATATATATATATATATATATATATATATATATATATATATATATATATATATATATATGTTATATATATAAAATGATTCCCTAAACTCTAGGACCATCTATGAGCAGTACTGCCCCAAATGACTTTTAGGAACTCCTTCACCACTATTTACCTTCTTTGTGGTTTGGTGCCATATTTATTTCTTTCAAAGCAAAGACATTTAATGAAATAGCATAGTAATAAAAATTATGAGAATATTTCTCCCATAAAACTGGGGCATACTCTTCTAAAAATATACATATCATCTGTGAGAAGAGTGGACACACATAGGAAGTGCACATGAAGGACATACCTTTACAAAATACATGTGACCTGGAAACATCCTTAGAGGAGTAATTTACACCTCCTGTGTTGTAGACTATCTTGTAATAATGCAATTGTGTGACTACTAGTTCCTGCTGATCTTGTGCTAACCTGGTAATGTGGGATATGCAATCCCAGCTGGATGAACCTGTATTGTTTATGCCTCCCCTTTAAATTATTTTTCTTACTCTAAAAGGCATATAGCACTTCCTTTTTTTTTCTGCCTCCCTCCATTTTCAAAAATTAAGGCAACCAACCCCAGTCTTGTGCATTTTTATTTTTATTTATTTTTATTTTATTAATTTATTTTTATTTATCAACAATCACTTTCATATGCTTTTGAGTTTAAAATTCTTCTCCCCCTTCCTCCCCACTACCCTCCCCAAGATGGTGCACAATCTGATATAGACTATACATTTACATTCCTATTAAACATATTTTCACATTAGTGAAGTTGTAAGTAAAAATTAAAACCAATAGGAGGAACCATCAGAAAGAGGAAACAAAACTCAACAGAAGAGAAAAAAAAAAGATAGCGATTCAACTTTCACAGTTATGATTACTGTCTGTGTCTTTTTCTCCATCCTTTTCCCCCCGTTTATGCTTTTCTTTCTCCTTTCCCCCCCCACTAGTGTTTTGCTTTTGACCACCACCTCCATCAGTCTCTCCTCCCTTCTATTATCCCTTTCCCTTTTCTTCCCTTTGCCCTTACTGCTTCTTCCTCCCTTCTATCCCACCTCCCTTTTCTTTCCCCTTTTCCCTCCTACTGCCTATAGGGCAAGTTAGATTTCTATACCTAACTGATTATGTTATTCCCTTCTTGAGCCAAATCTGATGAGAGTAAGGTTCAAACAATGCTCACCCCCTCCCTTCTTTCCCTCTGCTGTAATAGGATTTTCTGTCTTTTCCTGTAATGTAATTTACCCTTGTCTGCCTCCTCCTTTCTCAGTACATTTTCTAAGATCAGACTAATCCACTTACTTGGATCCATTTAACCCACTTGATTAGATTTTTTTTTATCATTACATCAAAGTCAACTAATATCCACCCCCTTTATGTATATCCTTTAACATGGTGTAATAACAATACAGTTCTCAAGAGTTGCAAGTGTCATCTTCCCTTGTAGGGATGTAAACAGTCCGACCTTCTTAACAACATTTTGTATTCTGTACCACTTACCTTTTCATGTCGTTCTTGAATCTTGTACTTGAAGATCAATTTTTTTGTTGAGCTCTGGTCTTTTTATGAGGAAGGTTTGGAAGTCCCCTCATTGAATATCCATCTCCTCCCTTGAAAAATCATGCTCATTTTTGCAGGGTAGTTGATCCTTGGCTGCAATCCAAGCTCCTTTGCCTTATAGAATATCATGTTCCATGCCCTGAGGTCTTTTAATGTAGAAGCTGCAAGGTCCTGTGTAATCCTGACTGTGGTTCCATGATATTTAAATTGTTTCTTTCTGGCTGCTTGCAGCACCTTCTCTTTAATCTGGTAATTTTGGAATTTTACTATTATATTCCTTGGTGTTGTCAATTTGGGATCTCTTTCAGGTGGTGAGCAGTGTATTCTTTCTATGGTTATTTTCCTTCTGGTTCTAGGACTTCAGTGCAGTTTTCCTTTATGATTTCCTGAAAGATACTGTCCAGGCTCTTTTTTTCATCATGATTTTCAGGTAGTCCAATGATTTTAAATTGTCTCTCCTGGATTGATTTTCCAGGTCGGTTGTTTTACCGATGAGGTATTTTATGTTTTCATCTATTTTTTCATTTTTTTTGTTTCTGTTTGATTGATTCTTGCCCTCTTCGTTTCCATTTGTCCAATTCTAGTTTTTAACAGATTCTTTTCTTCTGTTAGTTTTTGTACTTCCTTCTTCAACAAGCCAATTTAATTTTTAGGGATTTGTTTTCTTCAGTGTACTTTTTTTCCCAATTGGCCAATTGTATTTTTTAAGGACTTTTCTACCTCTCTCATTAGACTTTTAAAATCCTTCTTGAGATCTTCTAAGAAGGCTTTTTGGGCTTCAGACCAATTCATATTCCCTTTTGATGTTGCAGATGTGGGTTTGTTGACAATGTTGTCCTCTTCAGAATTTCTGTCTTGATCGTCACTCTTCTCATGATATGAATCTGTGGTACCTTTCTTTTCACTCATGGTTTCTTTATCCCTTGGCCTTTAAAGAGATTGATTTCTCCTGCTGGGGAACAGAGGGCACTGATCCATGCTTCTTGTGTTGGGAGTCTAGGTCTTGGTCACTGGCTTTGTGTGCTGGGACCTCTTATGTTGGCAATTGCAGGCTGTCAGGTTTTGGCAGCTTACCTTGTGTTGGGCTGGGATCAGCAAGGCTGGAACTTTCAGGCAATTCTATGTTGCCTGTTTTTCCTTTCCTTTAGCTTTCTTCAGCTCCTTTTACATGGGTGCTGCAAGGTATTTATCTGCCTGGGTGCCCTTGCAATGCTGCCCCCCCTCGTTTCTGGTAATGCGCTGGGAGATTCCTCTGCAGTAGAGTGCTGAGGCACCTGGTGGCTTTTTGAGGTGGTTTCCACCGGTTCCCCCACCCTCACTGAGGCACTCAGAGGTCCAGGTGTTGATGTTTGCCTGCTCTACCACCTGGGCTTCAGGATCTCCTTCTGGTTGACAGTTGGAAGCTGTAGGGTTCTGACAGCTTACCTGGTGTTGGATTGAAATCAGCAAGGCTGAGACTTTAGGAAGACTCTAAGTTGCTTTATTCAGATCCTTTCAGATGAATGCTGAAGTGGGCTTATCTGCCTGGGGTCCTTTGTAGTGCTGCTTCCCTTACTTTTGCTAAGGCACTAGGAGACCCATTTGCTGGGCTGCTGCACTGCTGTTCATCTGTTCCAGGGTTTTTTTTTTTTTTTTTTTCTGGGGTGATATTTTCTGGGTTTTCAGAGGTTCATAGGGGAGGGTAAGAGTGACTACCTTTTCATTCTGCCATCTTGGCTCCTGGAAGTGGAATTCCCTCAATGTAGTTTCTGCTAATTAGATCTCCTTTGTGTGTTTTTAGAGGGTTGTACTGGAACACAACATTCATAGAGTCCAAGGGATTCTCAGCCAGAAAAGGTGAAGGATAATCAATATTAAACTATTATAGAACAAAAGCCATATTATACAGAAGAGAAAAACTATTAGAAATTCAATTGTATGAATTACAATTTCTTTTTATAGTTCTGAGCAATTTGTTCATTTAAATAATATCATTGATTATAGCTATTGTCTATGTGGAAAAATTAACTGAGAATCTCCACTAGTAATATAAAAAAAGAATTTCTAAGATTTCTGTGACATTCTTTCATTTGCTGAAATAAATGAATGATGGGAATAAAATCAGAAGATTCATTTAAACAATAATAACAACAATTTATTAGATTTACCAAAAGAAGGGCAAACAAAGCCTCATTAGTGGAATTATTCATGCATTTAATTGATATTTAATCTTAAAATCCCCTGCATTAATTTTCTCAATTTTCCTAAGTTAGGATCTTCAAAAGTATTCAATCCACCTAGGCATTATATCTGTTGCATCTTAAAAATAGATTAATGAATTTCAACAATCCTGTGGGCTATTTTTCTCCATTTCTTTTTGTCCTCTCCTAATCATCAAAATACTAGAGATATCTTCCTATATTAAAAATTATTTCACTCACTATTCTTAAAAAAAATCTTCAAATGATTCCCATTGCTTATTGATCAAAGAACAATATCTTTAACCTCCCACTTAGGCCTTGTTTTATTTTTGTCTCCTCTCGTTCTTCAATCAATTAAGCAATAAATATTTATTAAGTACTTACTATATGCTAGGCCCTGTGCTAAGCACTGGGGATATAAACAAGAGGCAAAAGACAGTCCTGCTTTCAAGAAGCTCACAGTCCAATGGGGTGGGGCGCAAACAAACTAATATATACATACAGCCTCTATATAATTATCTTCATATATTCTATGGTCCATCTAAACTGAGAGCCTGAGAGGAGAGATGAAACTTCTCCTTGGCCACAGAAGGCAAATGTTAGAGCACCCAGTTGATTTTTTCAGTGGGGAAAAATCTAGGCTTGGTATTAGGAAAAAAAACCCCAATAACTTCTTGACTATTATGCTTGGCAATTACTTGCCATCACCACAACACTGGGCTTAGCTACTTTGACTAACATGTCCCATGTTATAGGAAAATCTCAGATTTGGAAGTGATTTAAGAGACTCTTTTCTCCAACCCCTATCAGAATAAGAGTGTGCTCTATAGCTTACCAAACAAATGATTAACCAGCAGTTACCTGAAGATCAACAAGGAGTAGAAACACACTACACCTGGGGCAGCCATTGCACTCTTAGATTACTCTAATTTTTAGTAAGTTTTTATATACATCAAGCCCAAATCCACCTTTCTTACTGTAATTTCTTTTATTTGTTCCTTGTTCTGCCCCCTGGGGTCAAGGAGAACATCTCTATTCCCTCTTCTAGGTGGTAATTTTTCAACTAAACATAAAGACAGCAATTTTGTCCCCCCTAAATCTTCTCTTTGGTAGTCCAAGCATCTCCAGTTCTTTCAATTGGTGCTAAGAGGCATGTTCTGAAAACATTTCCTCCTCCTTTTAATGTTCTCAATATCATCAATGTCCTTCAAAAACATGATGCCCAGGACAGAACTCACCATTCCAGATGTGGTCTAACCATCACAAAGTACAATAGAACTGTCACCTCCCTGCCAATGCACACTATTTCTCTTAATGCATTCTAAAATTACACTAGCTTTTTTGTCTGTCATACGACACAACTTATATTGAGCACACAGGTCATTAAAACCTTCAAATTTTTTTTGTTTTTGTTTTCAGAAAAGTCACACCTCTGCCATCTTATACTCATATTTTTTTTAAAATGTAAGTGTAAGACTTTAAATATTGGCCTACAGGTTTGATTTCATTGATGTAAGGGAAATTTTGGGCAAGGAAATTCTCTCCACCAATGCAGATTGGCAATTGTTTCACATGATGGGATAAGTGGATAACACAGGGTCACATTGTAAGTATTTGCTAGATGTGGAACTTAAATCTACAGTCTTATGGACTCCAAGGCTGACTCTATCTACAACTCAATACTGTCTTTCTTATTCTGTTATTGTGTGAGAAAAAAAAAAACTTTTGAAAGATACCAATAGGAAAAAAATTGAAATGTATTAGTATACAGAGTAGTGTGTTGTAATTGAAAAGGGACTTGACTTGAAGTGAGGAGCTATATTTTCCAATCCTGAAACTAACACTCATTTTAACTTTAGTCACATATATTAACCACCTACTAGAGTCTCAAAGTGAAGAGGATGATAAGGTTCAGGAGTTGGGTTGTCCAGAAAGAATTCAAGAGGAAGTGATCTTGTCAAGAGGGATTTATTGACACAACAGTGGTGGGCTAGTCCTTAGGGATACCAGCAGCTTGGAGAAGGATAGGGGCTTGCTTTTATGCACAAATCTTGGGCACTCAGCCAGGAGTGGGGTATGCTCCTGGGTGGGTTCTCTTCTTTTTTCTAGCTCACCTTTATATTAAATCTTCCTATTATAATATGTTTCTTAGGAATAAGGATTGTCCTGTGCCTTATAATTGTATCCCTGTTTCATAGCACAATATGTGGCACATAAAAACACACAATAAATGCTTTATCTACCTATCTAAATCAGTCTCCTTAATAAAGGAACTCAAATTTTATTGATGGAAAGATCCAGTAAGTATAATGGAATATTTTCATTTGTGTAAGGGAAAGAACCCTCAGAATTGGGGGAATTAGGAAGCACATGCTGTAGAAAATGATGCAATCTAAACCTTGAAGGGAGCTAAGAATTTCATGAAGCAGTAAGTTAGGAGAGCATGCTTAGACTATCCTTCTGTGAGGGTTTATATGTGTATAGAACAGCAGTAGACATTTATGTGGTACTAGAAAAGTCACAACTTCTGGATCTATTTTCTTTTCTATAAAATGGGTCTATTAAAACTTGCATTACCTACCTCACTAGACTCTCATGAGAAAAGTGTTTTGAAAACATTAAAACTATAAGTAAATGAGTTATTATTATTAACCTTAAAGTGCTATATAAATATAAGGAATTATTCTAGGACAGAGTGGAGAAATCAACCATTGATTTGTTTTGTTTTCTGAATTAATCATCTGTTATTAAAGAGCTATAGAATTATTGGGTCATCACAACCAAGTAGCATATGGCAGCCAACATTTTTCCTTTCTGAATCTCTGGTTATTTTTCCAGGGAGGTTATGTGAGTTGTATTATATGCATGCATTTTCCTACATCTCTCTACAGTTATTAAGTACTAGGTAAAATCTTTGCCTCTAATACATGTGTTCTCAGGTAGAAGTGAGTACTAACCCAGGTTCAGGGAATCTGTTTGGGGAAATACTTGCTGGATGGCTCATTGTTTTGTTTTACTTTGCTACATCTGATTTTTAGCCTATCTATTCCACTGTGTCTTTGTTAAAAAATCCATACACTTTGTGATCATAAAGGTCCCTTTAAATAATTAACAGCTAGGCAGTTTTCTTAGTTGAAGTAATATTAAGGTCTCAATAGTCAGGTGATGAATTAGACCTAACTAATTAGGAATCAGAACTCATAGGAGGCACAATAAATTGGCACAAGGGGAATTGACTAAGAACTATTTTTAAAAGATTCTTAAAATTGGAAGTGAAAAATCTGAGTTTTTCTTTTTAGTAGCTCCTTTAAACATTAATAATGCTTGTATCTCTTGTATTACGTTAATTGGTAGACATATTGTAATTTTACTGATGTTCAGTACCCACATCTCCATTTGACTATGTTGACAAGATTATTTCAGGGAAATGGTTTCAAAGGGCTAACATCTCTGTTACATATGTAGCACCTGCATTCTTTTCTTTCTTATCTGGTTCTCTCACCAAACATGAACTCATATTGACAGTCCTGGAGTTCACTTAGCCTAGTATGTACTGTGGCTATAATTCACTATTCTATCTCAGGTGTATAGCCATGGTGTATGCATATTTTTGTGTATGGATGACTTGGGGGAAGATATACTCCTACTCTTTGTCATTATAGCAGCTGAGCCTCCACTGATGTCCTTTTTTAACATGAAATCATTCCCAATGGTAGCATTGACTCAAATGTAAAACATTTACTAAACAATAAGTCAAAAGCAATAATAATTTGTGTATTTACTCAAAGGAATGTAAAAACAGAAATAATCATACTAAATTGGTATAAGGCAAATAATCCATAAGTCTAATATTTATACATCATAAGACAGGCACAAGAATAATCATACTATAAGAGTTGACACAAAAACCTAGATTATACTCTCCCACCAAATCACATAGTACACATAACAAAACTTAAAAGGGAATCAGGCAGCTAGGTGGTGTAGTGGTAGAGAGTTGGGCCTGGGGTCAAGAAGACTCATATTCCTGAGATCAAATCTGGCCTTCGACGTTTACTGGCTAGGTGACTCTGGGCAAATCACTTAACTTTGCCTCAGTTTCCTCATCTGTAAAATGAGCTGTAGAAGAAAATGACAAACCATTCTAGTATATTTGCCAAGAAACCTCCAGATGGGATCATGAAGAGTTGGACGTGACTGAACAATAACAACAAGGACTCAACACAAGTGGAGAAACCTGTGTGTCAAGGACCACTCTCAAACTTAGGCTTTAGGTCTTTTTGTCCTTTTTACCTGCAGTAACCATCTCTATCAACTGAAGGTGCTTCCCTGCTAGCCGACCCCTTTCTTGTTCTTACCATTCTCCTGACAAAGCCCCACTTTTCCTGTTCTTAAGCCACAGAAGCAGTGAGAAGCTTTTTTAGATCATAACCATGTTTAACAGTGTGATGAGAAAGTGTTGTGCTATTGTAATGACAAGAAATTCCTTTCAGCCAGAAGACTGTAAAACAACTCAGATCTACAAATAGCATGGGCATAAGCTTTGTACAGGCATGTGAAAGCCTCGTCTAACAGGAAAAATAACTCATTGCAAAAAAGTTGCAAAGTTTACCTTTCTCCCTCCTATATCTGCTACTCTTTTTAACCAAACTCCTCCCAGAGGTCGTCTACAATAGATGCCTCTACTTTTTCTCCTCTCACTCTTCTTGACTCTTCAAAATCTGGTTTATCGTTCCATTGGAACTATTCTTTCAAAAGTTTACTAATAATCTCTTAGATGCCAAATCCAATCCAAATCCCACACTTTTCTCAATCGTCATTTGCCTTGAACTTTCTGTAGCTTTTCACATTATTGATCACTCTCTCCTTCTTCATAGTCTCTCTCTCTCTCTCTCTCTCGAATATTTTAATACTCCTCTCTAGATTTTTGGGACATGGATTTAATTACTGTTTCTATGCTGATGATTACCAAATCTACCCATCTTGCCCCTATCTCTCTGCTGACTTCAATTACACACCTTCAGTTGCCTTTCAGGCATCTTAGACTGAATGTCCAGTAGACATCTTAAACTCAATAAATCCAAAATGGAACTCATTATCTTTCTCCTAAAATGCCTTTCGCATCCTACTTCCCCTATTACTGTAGAGGGAAGCACCATCCTGTCTGTCCCTCAGGCTAACAATCTAGGAGTCATTCTGGAATCATCACTGACCATCCCTATCCAAATTGTAGCCAAAGTCTGTTGACTTCACCTTTACACCATCTCTTGAATATGCCTCCTCCTCTCTTCTGGCAGTGCTACTACTCTAGCGCTGGTCCTCATCACCTCAAATCTGGATAACCGTAATAGCCTGCTGGTGAGTCTGCTTGCCTCAACTTTCTTCCTACTCCAATCCATCCTCCATTCAGTCACTAAAGTGATTCAGCCACTAAATTACAAGTCTGACCATGTCATCCTCCTACTCAATAAACTGCAGTGAATTCCTTATCACTGACAGGATAAAATACAACATTCTCTTTGGCATTCATAGACTTTCAAAGCCTAGCCCTCTCCTGCCTTTCCAGTCTTCTCACACTTTTCTCTTGACAAGTACTCTTCAATCCAGTGACAATGACATCCTGGCTGGTTCATGAATAAGACACTCCATCTCTTGGCTCTGGGCATTTTCACTGGCAGTACCCCATGCCTGTAATACTTTCCCTCCTTCTCTCTCTCTGATTACTGACCCCCTTAACTTCCTTTAAGTCCCACCTAAAATCCCACCTTCAACAAGAAGCCTTCCAAAACCTCTTTAATTCCAGTGTCTTCCCTCTGTTAATTAATTTCAATTTATTCTGTCTTTAACTTGCTTCCTATATCTTTGTTTGCCTGCCATCTTCCCCATTAATCTGTAAGTTCCCTGAGGGCAAGAACTGTCTTTTGTCTCTCTTTGTATTCTCAGCAATTAGCACAATGCCTGGCACATGGAGGTGCCGAATAAATGTATATTGATTGATTGGTATTCTCCTTGTCATTCTAAAGAGGGATGTAGAAGGCAATGCAGGGCAAGTTGTCCATTTCAGTCTATAGAGAGTAATAAGCCCCAATAGCTCTTTAACAAGAAGCAGGATTTAGCTTTCTTCCAATGAGCTTCCAGCAGCTATTTTGGGCTAATGCAGGCTTCTCTTTTAATCAGCTAGTTCCCAGCACAACAGCTGAAGAGTCAGCATTCTCAACTAGAGATCTTCTGTGTCTTCTATACCAGCTAACTGTAACTCTTCCAGAACTCTGCTTTTCCTTTTGCTTCTACTCTTCTCTTAAAACTTCTTCTTTGGTTTCTTAATAGCTTTTGATGCTTGAAGTCGTTGTGTGGTTTGTTCTTGAAGAGGACCAAATGATTTGCCAGGAAGACCATGACATGATTTGCAAATGAATTGAATCTGAGTGAGGGAGGGCTGTGCAAAGTCATCAGCCTCAACTTCTTCTCCAGAGCCATCTGGGTCCAGTGGCCAGATATATAGATCAGGAAGACTGGAGATAGCCTAGGATGCAGTGGGAGACGTTGGCATTTTTAAGCTAAGGTCTTTCTGAGGTCTCACTTTGAGTGAGGCAACTCCCATTCAGTAAATAGGCCTCTTTACAAAGAGAGTCAAGGGATGGCCCCTTTAATGAAAAAAATAAAAAATAAAAAATAAAACTGGGAGGGGAAGACCCTCAGGGTTGCTAGTCAGAAGAGAAACAATTGCTATTTACATTCACCCTGTGTCAGGAGGGCCCAAAAAGTAACCATGAAGTGGTGCTTGGGCAGGGACCTATTGTCCAGTCAGTGAGATTCAGAGTGAATTGGGTTTAAGCCAAGTTTTTTTTTTAAGAAAGCCTCAAGTCACAGTCCCCTGCTAGTGGCAGTGAATCTCTATCTCATGAAGTAATACACAATAATTTTTTTCTCTCTCATGTGTAAGCCCAATAGTGATTATATAATCTTCCTATAGTCAGCTGGTTATTTTATTTATGCTTTTGTTACTTGCAAATTATGAAAACAGTCTCATGCGAATGAATTGCAAAACCACAATACCTTATAGTCATTGTTACCTCACTCATTGCTTTGTCTTCAAATAGCTTTCTAAGTACATTCATCTAATAGGCAATGATTCTTTAACTGGTCCTCAAAGCATTCTGTGTTGCTCAGTATATTTTATCTGAGAGACTGTGTTTCTAGAGAAGAAAACTTTTATCATTTTTACTTTTACAAATATTTTTTCTAACCATTTCAGCAGCTTAACTGCTAATATACAAAAAGATAATATCTTATATTCATATTTATGTTGGTTATGATTCAATACATTATATGAAGTATGATAATTTACAGTGAACATCTGATGGCTCTGATATTTATTAATTATTTAACCCATATGTGAAATACCAGGCAGAGACATATTTTAATTGCAATCTGCTGGCATACATATTACTTACACATAATTTATCTTAATTTTCAGTTAATCCTCAAGCATTAGCTTCTATAATTTTAATTTAATTGTGTTTATTATTTCATTATTGATCTGATTACATAATTAATCATTTCCCATAAAATAAGCTTTCACTAAGTCAACCTCCTATGTTGCCTTGTGGTGTGGAGGTAACCTGAGATTCTTGAAGATTCTGGCGCTTAAGTACAAATTCTAAATCTTACCAGGTTGCAAAGGCTTCAAGTGTAGACCCAGTAACAGCTTCCATTTATGTTATCTAATGACTTAACTAGTTAAATTTGGAGAGGCAAATCATTTGGTTGGCTGTGGGGTGATGAATTTTTCAGCCATGTCAATTCCCAAAGACTATATACTAAGTTATAAAGGGCTTATGATTTGCATTAGCAATGGGAATAGCTACACTGATGAAATTGAAATCAAAGATCTTTTAATACTGACATATAAAATAAGTACATAAATCTGCACATGAAAATTTCATTACCAGTTGTAAAAAAATCTGATTTATTCATTATACTTAACTCAATACCATATCTAATTTCTTTCTTCTTTTTTTTTTCTTTCCCAGATACAGGGAAGCTTTTTATTTCCTCTTTCAACAACAACAACAACAAATACCTAAGAGACAAAGGATGTACAAGAACATGAGCACATACAGAATATTTTTCTTTTTGGTTCTGGACTTGCTATTTCATTAATGTAGGGAGCTCTTGAAGAGGAAGGGATATAAATCATCACCTTCTCTGTGGCTTAAAGTCTTAGAGAGTGACCTGGAGCATTCAAAGGTTTAATTGACTTGCTCAGGGTCACACAAACTATGTTTTAGTGATAGCTGGCTGTGTAGGGGATAAAGTACTAGGCCCAGAGTCAGGAAGACATTAATTCAAATCTAACCTTAGACTCTTGCCAGCTGAGTGACCCTGGACAAGCCACTTAACCTCTGGTTACCTCAGTTTCCTTAATTATAAATTGAGGATAATAATAGCACCTACTTTACAGAGTTGTTGTGAGAATCAAATGGAATATTTGTAAAAGCACTTATCACAATTTCTGGCATACAGTCGGAACTATATAAATGATTATTCTCTTCCACATTAGAAAAGATTTTAACATACCTATCCTTTCCTCTGAAACCAACTTCCTATCCATTATACCACATAGTCTTTCATGTAGAAATATAAAACCTTCAACCTAGTATGCTATTATACTCTCCTAGCAAAAGAAAGACCTTTTGTGGGACTGATAAATAGATATTCCACATTCACCTTACCACTGTACTTTCTGAGAAAATCATAGTAATTATTAAGACGGGAACTTGATCTTTTGCTCAGTGATGGCATAGATTTAGTTGTTCAGTTATACAATTATCTACTTGATGGTCCTCCTCACCTCTCATAAGTATGCTATTATGGCATTCTTCTTCTTCCTGGGTAGTTCCTGACTCAGACTTAGGATCTCCAAAGATACAACTTAACTATTTCTTGCGATTACTAATTACTGACCTGTTCTCAGAAAAGGAAAGAGAAGGCAGAATAAAGAAATCAGTATCTCTCCCTGCTATGTGCTTCTGCTGTAAGTTTAGCTTGCTGTGGAAGAGAGGAGATGAAGGAGTGGGTATGTTGAGGTTTAGAGGTTTAGGGGTGCTGGGACCCCAAAATCAAAATATGTGGGTCCTGCCTCAAAGAATTTGACCCAAGCCTTCTTTCAGCCAAAGACAAGGTTTATTAGAACATCCAAGCACATTGGCCAGACTCTTAAGGAGTCTGAACATTAGTGAGCTGTTGGCTAGGTTCTTAAGGAATCTGAGCAGTGGCTAGATTATAAGAATCTGAGCATCTTGATAGAGACAAGATGGACCTTACATATAGAAAGACTGTGAGAGGGATCTAGGAGCGGCCAATAGACTGGGGTGAACAGCCTGGGACCTGGACCACATGGCCAAAGGAGAATGAAGCTTAGCTAAGATTAAGGGTGAGAAGTGGCAGGTAACAGAATCGGGCAATTGGGCTAGTTGATGTGATTACAGTCTCAGGAGAACACCAGAGATTTGGCCATGTGGGAAAGTCCAGGGTTTTCCCTTTTTGGGGTCCACATCCCATCCTCACCACAGTTATGTGATAGGGGAAGAAAACTCTGCTTCTCCTTCCTCAATGTGTGACATTCTGGGTTCAAATCACTATCACTCTACAACTTGTGTGACAATCTCCAAAAGTTGTATTGTCATGGTCACAAATCCCATCGTGATGTCAGTCAGGTGAGGATCCTCTGAACTAACCTGGGGTGGACTAGATAACAAACAAAATAATCACTGAGACAACACACAATGTATTTCCCACTTGGTAGAATCTACTGGAGGTTGGGTTCCAATGAAAGAGCTTTTGAGAACTCAGGACCACTTCTTTTCCACCAACAGTGATCAGAGCAGAACTCAGTGAAGCTTAGGCAACAACTTCTTCACATTCTCTAAAACGTCTACAACCTCTGTGACTATTTTGAAACTAACAAAATCTATACTTGTTTCTTTAGTAGAACGGCTTAAAAAAGTATTTATTTGATGTTTGTATGAAGTGAACCACTAACAGGAGTGGGGAACCTGCAGCCTCCAGGATACATGTGGACTGGAAGCTGCAGGCTCCCTACCTCTGCCTAAGAAATTTCTTTTTCTAGCCTTTTAGCTAATGCCTTTCTTATCACATATTTCTTACATATTTTATTTTTTTTTTCTAAACTGTGCTAGGAAATAATCATTGACTTAAAGAATACAGAGCAGCTTTTTTGCTTCCTATGTTTTAATGCTCTAAAAGATTCTAATATTTGACTATAAGACCAGAGGATCACAGATGTAGGCCTGAAAGAAACCTTGGGTGCCAACTAGTTTGACACATTTTACAGAGAAGAAAATGATTCAAGTTAAATACAGAAAAAATAAGAATTTTATCATATTAGTTGTGCTATGTCTTATTATGTAAGCAAAATAATTCAGTCTAAAAGATAATAATAGTAATAATAAAATGATAAATAGCTAACATACATACATATATGCATACATACATACATACATACATACATACATACATACATACATACATACATATATGCCAGACATTGTGATAAATGCTTTACAATTACTATCTCTTTGGATACACACAACAAACCTGGTTATCTAGATGACTAATGGGTATTGGCCCCATTTTACAGAGGGGGAAATTGGGACAAACGAAGGGTAAGTAACTTGCCCAGGATCATACAGCTAGTGTAAGTGTCTGAGGCCCAACTCTATTTCATGGCACCTTAGTTAGTCTCCATTTACCCTCCTGTAAAATAAAGGTACTGGGCTAGATAATATCCAGTTCTTTCTAGCCCCCTTTTTTTAGGATGTTCTGCATATTTCTTAGCTATTGTAAATATTCCATTTGTATGGTATTTTTCAAACCTTAGCAAATTCTTTAAATGTTAGACATTATTATTAATTATTTCTGCAACAGAAAAAAAATGCTTTAAACACAGTCACTAATCCTTCCCTCTATTTACCCATCAAATCCAATCAGGGCAACATTATGTTATTTAATAAATGGAAGCATTTATTAGTGCTTACTACATATATATATATATATGTATATATATATATACATATATATATGTATATATATATATATGTAACATGCTAAAAATATTAATATAAAGTAGTAAGACAGGCCCTGCTTTTAAGGAGCTCACATTCTAATGGCAGAGACAACACAAATGGTCAGGTTCAGATAGAAAGGTCCTCATGGTGTCAGGGTGAGGTGTAGTGTCATTTCCACTGATAAAATCATATCAATTTCTGATGTTGAACCATTTGACAGCACCAAGGACTGTGGCATTATAGCTTTATTGTTCAATGAATGAATTAATCTGAACTGAATAAGAAAATTAGTGAGCCCGATTTCTCTTCTTCTCACTTGAAACTGTCTTTCTGTTGTTTAAGGAGGTAACTGTCTCTTTGCTTCTCCCCGATTTTTCACTTTACTTAAGTTCCTATTTGAAGATAGCATGGAATAGTTAATGTTTTCATTAGTAGAGAGCGAATACAAAGATCCCTATCATCTTTTCCCTTCTATCCTCTACAACAGGACAATAACATATTAACATAAACATGCAATAACATAGGTAGCAATTTTTTTTCAGGCACATCTGTGAGGAAGGGACAGAAATTGTAACCCTTTTCAAAAATAATTAGATATCCTGACATTCAATACCCAGAGCAATAGACTTGGGAAAGACCAGAGCTAAAGAATACTGAGGGTATGTTTTTACTGGTTTTTGATCTCATTAAGCATATATGTAGAAATTTCCCCACATCCACAATGTATGTGTGTTTTCTCTAGTGAGAGATGCTACTCACAGTGAGCAGAGCTCCCGGGCTGTGTATTATCTTAAAAACGTAAATATGGGTCTCCTAGGAAGCCTTTGATAAGGAATCCTGTGCTTAACTTCCAAATCTCAGTCAGGAATGATTTTAACATTTTATATTCGTGAACCCTAGAGTAACAAATATCAAATTTGCACATATGAATGTGTGTGTGATGTCTTTTATCTGATTATGAATTAAGTTGCACTTTGGAGGATACAGAATCATAAAGAATCTCAGAGTTGGACGGGAGCTTAACAATTTTCTAGTCTTTTACCCACACTTTAAAGATGAGAAACTGAGGCCCAGAGAGGTTAAATGATTTTCCTGAGGTTAGACATCTGGTGAAGGATGTAGCTAAAATTCAAACTTGGGAACTCTGAATTCAATTCAGTAGTCTTTCCACTGTACCATGCTTCCTTACAATAATCTATGAGGTATTCTTAACCTGAGGTCTTTGAACTTTCGGTAACTAGATTTCCTTTCAAAATAAGTTTTTATTAATGATTTTTTTTACTTCACCATATTTCCCCCAGTTTTACTCCTTTGCCCCTCCCACAGAATCATTCCATATAATGAATAATATTATTTAAAGAAAGAAAAAGAAAAAAAATGAATATATCTGCCAATATATTGAAAAAGTCAGAAGACACATACAATGCCCTATATTCATAGAACTTCCATCTCTGCAACAGGAGGAGGGGGAAAGAGGGTATCTTTTCATATCTCCTCTTTGGAATCATTTTTAATTTTATAATTTTGAATTACTCAATTTTATTATTTTTGTGGTTGTTCTTTCCATTTATATTTTAGTAACCATTGTGTATGTCATTTTCTTGGCTCTGCTTATTTTAGTTTGCTTCAGTTCATGTAGATATTTTTATTCTCTGTATTCAAAATTTTGTTGCTTTAACTGTTCAGTTATTTTCAGTCATGTCTGATTCTTTGTGATCTCATTTTGGCTTTTCTTGGCAAAAAATACTGGTATGGTTTGCATTTCCTTCTCCACCTCATTTCATAGATGAGGAAACTGAGGTAAAGAGGGTTAAGTAACTTGCCCATGGTCACACAGCTAGTGAGTGTATGAGGCCAGGTTTCAACTCAAGGTGGTGAGTCTTCCTAACTCCAGGCGCCACCTAGCTGCCCTTCATCATGGTCATAATTTGCTACAGCAGAGTACCATTTTATTACTTTCGGGTGATACAATTTGTTTAGCTACAACCCAATCACTAAGCATATAATTTGTTTCTAATTCTTTGCTGTCATAGAAAGTGCTGATATAAATATTTTGGTGAGTAATGAGACTCTGTGGTAGAAGCCATCTCTGAGTCACAAAGTATGGACATTTTAGTCACTTCATTTGCATAATTCCAAATTCCTTTCTAAAGTGGTTGTACTGATTCACAGCTCCACCAAAAATTCGCTGATGTGCCTATCTTCCCACAGACTCTCATACATTGACTACTACCATCTGTTGTCTTCTTCGCCATTTTATGGCGTATGAAGTAAAATGTTCGCCAGGTGATTTGATTTGCATTTCTCTTGTTATTGGTAACTTGGAGTAATCTTTCCTATAATTGTTAATAATTAGCAAGATTTCTTTTGAGAACTATTTGCTTATAGCCTTTGATCACTTATGTATTGAACAATGAAATACATATGTGCACATATTATACACACATGTTATATATGCATTTCCATGAATAAACACACATATTTACATATCTATATGTATATTATCAGAAATTTATATAAAGATTTCCCCCCTATTTATTGATTCCCCTGTCATCTTAAGTGCATTAATTTTGTTTTTTACAGGTGCTTTTCATTTTGATGTAATCAAAATTATCTATTTTATCTTTTGTAATTGCCTCTATCACTTCTCCTATAGTTAGCTGTAAAGGGCATCTAACCTGCTTTTCTTCTATTTTTAAAAAGTATTCGATCTTTAATATTAATGTTATATATGCACTTAGAATGTATTATGGCATATGGTATAAGGTACTGGTCTATATTTAATTTCTATAAGATAATTTTCCAATTTTCTCAGAATTTTTTTTCATATTTTCTAGCTTAATATTTGTCTATTGAGTGCCATTGTGATTCATCCTCGTCTAATCTGTTTCTTTTATCTACTGCTCACTAAAAAAAAAATCAACACTGCATGGTTGTAATAATTGTTGGTTTAAAATATAGTTTAATGTGTTTAAATACTATTCACCCTTCATCCCTTCCTCTTCTTATTATTTCCTTTAAAAATATAGATAATTTATTTTTCCAAATGAATTTCATTTTATTCAGGTCTGTACAGAATCCTTTTAATAATTTGTCTGGTATAACATTAAAATTGTACATGAACTTTAGTAGTATGTAATATTATATTCTTATATATACATGTACATACATGCTTACATACCCAAATATGCAGATTTGTATGCATGTATTTGGCATGACCCAGCCTTATTTCTAGAAAAGGATTTCATGTTCATTTGTAGATTTATTCACAGTTATTTGATAAATATCACTTTTTTTGGAATTGGAATTCCATTTCTATTATTGTCTCTGTGATTTTATTATTATATATAAGCAAGGTTTGTTTTTGAAGAGTTATTTTGTAGTAAGTGACTTTGTTGTAGATATTAATAATATCAATTAGTATCTTTGCTGATTCCAGGGATTTTTAAAGTAAACTTTCATGTCATCAGCAAATAGTGATAGTTTTATTTCTCTTTTGCATGTCTTTATGCCTTTAATTTATTCTCCTTTTCTTATTGATACAATTTCCAGAATTATATCAAGCAATAATGGTGAGAGTGGATACCTTTTTTTTTTTCTTTCTTTCTTTCTTTCTTTCTTTCTTTCTTTCTTTCTTTCTTTCTTTCTTTCTTTCTTTCTTTCTTTCTTTCTTTCTTTCTTCCTTCCTTCCTTCCTTCCTTCCTTCCTTCCTTTCCTTCCTCCTTCCTTCCTTCTTTTTTTTTTCTTTCTTTTTCTTTCTTTTTTTCTTTCTTCTTTCTTTCTTCTTCCTTCCTTCTTCCTTCCTTCCTTCCTTCCCTTCCTTCCTTCCTTTCTTTCTTTCTTTCTTTCTTTCTTTTCTTTCTTTCTTTCTTTCTTTCTTTCTTTCTTTCTTTTTCTTCTTTCTTTCTTCTTTCTTTCTTTCTTTCTTTCTTTCTTTCTTTCTTTCTTTCTTCCTTCTTCCTTCCTTCTTCCTTCCCTTCCTTCTCTCTCTCTCTCTCTCTCTCTCTCTCTCTCTCTCTCTCTCTCTTTCTTTCTTTTATTTTGTTCAGTCATTTTTAGTCATATCTAACTCCTTGTGACCCCATTTGGGGTTTTCTTGGCAAAGGTACACTAGTGGTTTTCCATTTCCTTCTCTACCTCATTTTATAGATGAGGAAACTGAGGCAAACAAGATTAAGTGATTTGCTTAGAGTCACACAGCTAGTAAGTGTCTGAGACCAGATTTGAACTCAGGGAGATGAGTCTTTCCAGCTCCAGACCCAGGACTCCATCCATTAGGCCACCTATCTGCCTATCTTTTTCCCCCCCCTTTTTATTATTATTTCTGAATTTATTGGGAAATCTTCTAGTATGTCATCACTGCATATGATGGCAAGATAGCTAAGATGTTCTGTCTATGCCTATATTTTTTAATCTTTTTTTTTAAACTTAAATGGTTGTTGCCAAAGAATTTTTCTTCATCTACTGGAAAATTACGTGGTTTTGGATGTTTTCATTTTTGTTTTCTTGTACAATTAATTATGTTGATAATTCTTCTGATGTTGAACCATCCTTACATCTCTGATGTAAATCCAACTTGGTACCAGTGAATTATTTCTTTGATGAATAGCTGTAAGTGGTCTGACAGATTTTTATTAATTTTTTTGCATTAATATTCATTAATGATATTGATTTTTAGCTCTTCTATGCTTTATCTATCACTAGCTTAGGCAGTAAGATAGTATTTATCTTATAAAAATATCTGGTGGACTGTTTTGTTTCTCAATTTTTGAGAATAATTTGGGAAGTTACGGTACTAATTTTCTAATTTTTTTTTCTTTTTGGTGAGACAATCAGAGTTAAGTGACTTGCCCAAAGTCACACAGTTAGTAAGTGTCAAGTGTCTGAGGCTAGATTTGAACTCGGGTCCTCCTGACCTCAAGGCCAGAGCTCTGTCTACTGTAACACCTATCTGCCCTGCTAATTCTTCTTTAAATTTTGATAGAATTCTATTAATGAGGACCAAGAGATTTTATCTGATGGTCCCCTTAACAGATAGCTCTACTTTCCTTTCTGTTATAAGATTATTTAGAATTTTTAGTTGATCTTTTAGTTTGAGCATTTTTAATTTTTGAAGGAATTCCTCTATTTCTTTTATGATACTACTCTTCTTAGCATATAATTATGCATTGTGGATTCTGATAATTCTTTATTTTGTCTAAGTTTTGTTGTTATTACATCTTGTCCAATTGCCATTTCATTAATTTGATTTTTACTGCTCTTTTTCTAATTAGTTTGGTGAAAATTCTACCAATTTCAATAGTTGTCAAAAAAAGATTTTTAGTTTTATTCAGAAGGGGTTGCATATTACTATATCTTCCCTAATTTTAAATATCTCTTTGGTACTTATTTTAGCACTATTTTTGTGTCTACTAACCTTTCCTTTTCTATATTGTTTATGAATACTTGCAGGAATAGACACACACGCGCGCACACACACACACACACACACACACACACACACACACCCTCACACACCCTCACATATGCATGCATACTTTTTTTTAATCTCATGACTCTTTTAGAAAATATCACATCAATTTTGTTATGTTGTTTTAACATCATTTTTCCTTTCAGATAAATATTATTTATTTCAGAATTTGTTCTTCAATCTACTCTTTTTATTTTATTTATTCATTTATTTATTTATTTTAGGGTTTCATTATTAAGTTTCAGTTTAGACTTGTATAATGTTTTGTGTTTGGTCTTTGAACTAATTATTTTTATATTGCATATTAATCTATAAAGGATATGTTTACTGTTTTGCCTACTTACAATTACTTTTCCATATCTCTTGTCATAGCACATACTCGATTTTATTAAAAATCCATGAGATATGTAGTAAGAGATATATTCTTCAGTAGTCCTGTTTAAAAGCAGCCATGAGTCATTTAGCTCTAATTTCTCCAGAAATTTATTGAATTCTGTATTTTCCCCTTCATTTATTTTTATATTACATTTGCCAAAAATGGAGAGATTGACATTGAAATCTCTAACCATTATTACTTTATACATATGTATTTTGAATTTCATCCTGTCTCTTCCCCTCGCCTTCAAGTCTCTTGTATTTCAAATGATTTTTACTTTATATATTTAGATGCTAAAGCATTTTGAGTTTTTAAGTTTATAATTGATATTGATTGCTGTTTAGAGTTCCTTTCAACAAAATGCAGTATCCTCTTTAATACATTTTTATGTTGTATATTTTTTAAATTAATTTTTTTTGCTTTGTTTGATAGCATAATTTTAACTCCTTTTTTTTCCAGTTTGCCTGATGCACAGGATTTTTTAGCTCCTTATTTGAATTCTATAAATGTCTTTGTTTTTTAAAATGCATTTCTTGTAAGCAACAGACGGTGGATTTTTGTTTTCTCATTCAATCTTTCACTCATTTTCATTTTATGGAATGATTTAATCCATTTCTCTATATAAATTTGGGCCATTTGAGTTTATATATTCTTTCCATTTGCCTCTTATCTTTAATTTTTTCTTTATTAGAAATTCTGAAAAATTAAATGCAGAAAAATTCTGATTTTTTTCTGAAATTTTAACCCACTTTTTCTGTAAAGCTAATATTTTGCTTCCTCAGTTATATTAACTTAATCTAATTAAAGCAACCCTCTTCCTAATGGCTCTCTTCCCCTCACCTTCAAAAATTTTTCTCTCATTTTTTTTATCCTTTGTATAATTTTGAAATTTTGCTTAACTGTTTTGTTCCTTTTGATTTCTTCCCTGTTTATCTAATTATCTAGTTCTTCCCTGCTTTTTTATTTCTCTCTCAGGTTAGTTTTCTTTTTTAGAAATCAGTTTTTTTTATTGATACTTTCTGTTTCTTATGTCATCATATTATCCCATGTGTCCTTTTCTCTTCCCCTCCCAGAGACATACCATTAGAATCTGTGTGTGTGTGTGTGTGTGTGTGTGTGTGTGTGTGTGTGTGTGTGTGTGTGTTAGAGAAGGGGAAAAAAATCTCAGCACAACTGATCAATACTTTGAAAAAAATTTGAAAACCTATCCAATATACAACATCTGTGGACCTTACACCTCCACTAAGGGGTAAGTGGGGGTGTCGTCTCATCTCTTCAGATGCTTCCTACTTGACATTTGTAATTTTGTTTTATCCACTTTTGATTTTTTAAAAATGTTCAGTTGTTCTTCCCATTTACATTGTGGTAGTTACTGTGTGTATTGTTTTCTTGGCACTATTTACTTCATTCTTCATCAGTTCATATAGATCGTTCCCTTATTTTCTGTATTTATCACATGCATCATTTCTTATAACACAGCAATTTTCCATTGCATTCATAGATCACATTTTGTTTAGCCATTCCCTAGATTATGGGCATCTTACTTTGTTTCCAATATCATCAGCAAACAGATAGTTTTATCTCCTTTTTAGTTATGGTTCTTTCTTTAATTCATTCTTTTGTCTTATGGCTATTACTAGCATTTGCAAAATAATTTCCAATAGGAGGGGGGTGGGGAGATTGGGTTTCCTTGTTTTACTTTTATGTTTACTAGAAAAAGTTCTAATGTATCACTATTGCATGTGGTATTTGCTTTTGGTTTTAGATCAATACTTTTTTATATTAAATCTTCTATGCTTATACTTGCATAAATTTTAGCACAAAAGAGTGTTATGTTTTGTCAGTCTTTTTCTACATGTACTGAGATGATTATGTGCTTTTGGATTCTTTTTTTTTTGTTTTTAATATGGCTATATTTATTGTTTTCCTAATGTTTGTTTTTTCTTGCAACCCTCATAGGAATCCCACTTGATCATAATGAATGGTCTGTTTGATAGAATTTCATTTAAAATTTTTGAGTCAATGTTCACTAATGATATTGGCTACTCATTTTCTTTCTGTGTTTTATCTTCTCCTATTTTAGGTATTAGGACTGTATTTGTCTCATAAATGGATTCTGGTATGGTGCTTTCTTCAATTTTTGAGAATAATATGTGAAGGATAGGTACTAACTTTTCTTTAAAGTTTGACAGAATTTTCCTACTAATCCACCACAACCAGAAGTTTGTTTACCACTAGATCTGTTTCCTTTTTTTTTTGTGATTGAGTTTTCTAAGATCTCTTTGTGGTCTTATGATAGATTGAGTTTTTTATATTTTTGAAGATATTCCTCTATATCTTTTGTGTTCTCAGTTTTATTAAGATATAACTGTGCATAATATGTTTTGACTATTCCTTTTTATTTCTTCTGGCTTTGCTGTGATTTCATCTTACTAATTTACTATTTTATTGATTTTATTCTCTTCTTTCTCCTTTTTAATTAGATTAGCTAAGGGATTATTGCTTTTATTATTCTTTTCAAAGAGCCAGGTTTTAGTTTTATTTATTATTTCTGTTGGTTTTTATTCTAATTTATCTATTCTTCCTCTATTTCCCATTATTTTTTCTTGGTGCTTATTTTAGACATGTTGAGTTGTTGATTTTCTATTTGTAAATGCTTATTCAGTATATTAATACCCTTTTAATATTTTATTAAATGTACGATTTAAATGGAATGATTTTTTTTCTCCTTTAGGACTGCTTTAGTTGCATCCCAGAAATTTTGGTAGGTAGATTCATCATCATAATTTTCTTTTATAAAATTATTATTGTTATCATTTAGGATTTCTTCTTTGACCCATTTATCATTTAAGATTTCATTTTCATCTCCACTTAGGTCTATATTTTTTATTTGTCATCCTTGAACCAATTTCTATTTTTAGGGGCAGTTAGGTGGAGCAGTGGATAGAGCACTGGCCCTGAAGTCAAGGAAGACCTGAGTTCAAATTTGGACTTAGACCAAACACTTGACACTTACTAGTTGTATGACCCTGGACAAGTCATTTAACCCCAATTGCCTTTAAAAAAAGAGCAATTTCCATTTTTATTGAATTGTGGTGTATAAAGTATATATTAACTATTTTTGCCTTTTTGCATTTGTTTGCTATATCTCTGTGCCTTAGTACATGGTCAATTTTTGTTAAAAGTTCCATGTGGTCTAGGGAAATATGAATATTCTTTGCTATCCCATTTAGAAAATATCATTAGTCTTTTAACTCTAGTTTCTCCAGAAATTTGTTCAGTTTCATAGCTTTCCTTTTGTTTGTTTTCAGGCTAATTTTCAAGTAAAATCCTACTTCTTCTCTTCCATTCATTTTGTCAGTTAGTTTTGAATTTTTAATTTTTACATGTTTTTCTAAAAAAAAAGATTTCCTTCTATCCCTATCTTCCCTATTTATCTTCCCTTTCTCTCTATTCTAGAATTTATTCTTTGATTTATGGATCTCACACTTTTTTTCCCTTTTAATTATTTGTATTCTGCATGAACTTAAATTTTATTATATATCTATTTTACATTTCCACTTCTAAAAAGTTTCTATGTTATTGCTTTATAGATCTTATTTCCTGGCCCCCATTTTCTGTTGTGCTTCATTCTTGAGATTCCAGTTCTTACAGATGATCGAGAGAATAGAAGTATTGCTCCATGATAAGAGTATTCTTATGTCTCTGATTATGCAATTTATTACTGCCCTTTACCATTCCTAAGATCATTTATCCCCATTTACAATGAGATCTCCTCTAATAATCCATGCTTTCTTACTCTTCTAGATGTCAGTTATCAACTGGAGCTCCTCCTTCTGAAACAAGATGAATGGTTTCTCTTAACACCAAATTCCTAAGGATTATACCCATTATAAGGTCCCTATCATTATTAACAGAATATCTCTTTTTTCCCAGGGAAATCTCTCTCCTCCCACTATTGAATCAAGATTTCCTCTTTTCTTTCCCTCTATTTTAATCCTTTCTTTTGTTATCTTTTCCATTCTACCATAAGCTCTCTTCTTCCTAATGGATTACTTTTGTTATTTCCCCTTCATTGTTAGATTTTGACTTGATCAGCATATGCTCTGTCTTCTTCCTCTCATCATCCTTTTATACACCTTCCCATTCTCTAATTTAGTCCCACAAAAGAACATTGATTCATCTGTAGTCAAGGTGTTGCAAAATTTAGGGTTAAGTTAGGGTGTTTCAGGCCTCTTTCCCCATTGTCACTCCTGTTAAACTTCTGCTTTCACCCTTGCCTTCTTATGAGGCTTTTAGAAAGAAATATCTGAATTGTCTCTATGTTGTTATTTTTGTTTTTGTTGTTATTATCCATGCTTGCTGTATTTGTTTACTTTTTATGTATATCTGATGGGAGTTGTTTAAAAAGCAAATAATTTTGGGGGGTCTGGCTTTCTTTGCAGTAATACCTAAAATATTGTTCTTTTATTGAATATTGATATTTTTTCATCAGGCTTTGGGTTGCAGGGTATGTAACTTTGTCACTTCTGTATGATATCCTTTAAACTTGAGCGTAGATATCATGTATCTTCCCATTTCCACTGGCCCTTAGTCAATGCTTCTTCATACTATTGACCCCAAGTGATTCTTTTAGCCAAAATTCTTAAGGCTTATCCTGTTAGAACGATTTGTTGAGAGTGTTTAAATAATTCCCACTCTTAGGTACTTCTTTCAAGCACCAATTTGTGTTAAAATCTTGGTCTCTAATTGTAACAGTGCACACATTGCATATCAAGCTGTCTCTTGTGTCTGGTATTATTCATGACCCTCTTCCCAGAAACATTTCCCTGCAAATGACTGGGTATCCATTCCACTGTTCTTCTTTCTTTCATCCTAGCTATATTTTGTAGTGTTTGGATTTGTGATTTTATCAAGAAACTTTTTTCTCTTTTAATTTTCAGCTTCAAGCCATCTTGATTAGATCATCAAGTCTTTTGGGTTTTTTTTGTCTTTTTGGTGAGACAATCCAGGTTAAATGACTTGCCCAGAGTCATACAGCTAGTAAGTGTCTGAGCATGGATTTGAACTCAAGTCCTCCTGATTCCAAGGTTGAAGCTCTACTCACTGCACCACCTAGCTACCCCATTTTTTTAAAAAAAGTTTTATTCATGCTCTCTCTCTCTCTCTCTCTTTTTTTCTTTTTAACATTTTATGTATGTGTGTGCGTGTATGTGACACAGCTGGGGTTAAGTGACTTGCCCAGGGTCACACAGCTAATGAGTGTTATGTATCTAAGGCTGGATTTGAACTCAAGTCTTCCTGACTCCAGGGTTGATACTCCATCCATTGCACCATCTAGCTGCCCCTTCAGATTGTCAAGTCTTGAAGCAATTATGTTCTTTCTAAGCTTTGATAGCTATTCTCTGTTTCCAACTAAATGAAGCTAGATGGAAAGGTGGACAGAGTTCTGGGACTAGAATCAGGAAGACCTGAGTTCAAATCCTGGCTCTGAGACTTACTAGCTCTGTGACCTTAGGCAAGACATTTAACCTCTGTTTGCCTTAGTTCCCTTATTTGTAAGATATAGCATCTGCCTTAAAGGGTTGTCATGAGGATCAAATGAAACAATATTCGTACAGCACTTAGCCACATAGTAAGCACGATATAAATAATTACTATTAATTGTGGAAAACAGATGGAATTCCACAAAGGTATTATTTTGTGCAGCATGGGGAATGGCTCTGATATAGTCCTATGGCACTGGGGTTATAGGAAACACGATTTTGATCATACCCTGTTGAAGGTGATCATACCAGAATTATACTACCTAGTGAAGCAGCAAGACATACTGAGAGAGATCCAGGAGGCAACATATATCATTCAAGTTGAACTATTACTATCTTGATCAACATCTGCCTTCGGACTAATGGAGACAGGCCAGGGCCCTGAGAAAAGAGCCTTGAGAAGAGTAGTGCTTCCAGCACTGTGCCCTCAGTCAGCTTCCTGGGAAACAACCCCTGTGCAGAAGTAGCCTGGCAACCACTTCTGCTGGTGCTACAGTCACAGCAACTGAAGATCTACAAAAGAAAGTTCTTGCCCCTCAACCTTGGCACTGTCAAATGGTTTGACATCAGAAATGGATATATTTTTATCAGTGGAGATGAAATTAAACAAGAGACATTGACATCTACTTTGCCATTATATCGTAAGGACCATGGTACTTTCCTATCTGAATTGCAGCTAAAGCTTTCTATATACATATGTTGTCTCCCTTACTAGTATATGAGCTTCTTGAGAGCAGTACAAAGAAATAGTGTGTGTTAGGAGGCATTTCTAACAATATGGCTAGTGGGGATGATGTAATTCTGGTTGATTTATTTAAAATACTAAAAGATAATGCTATCTCATATGCTCAATATGCCAGCAAATTTGGGAAAATACAACAGTGATCACTGAATTGGAAAAGACCAGTTTTCATTCCAATACTAAAGAAGGGCAATGCCAAGAAATATTCAAATTACCAAACAATTGTTCTCATTTCACATGCTACCAAGATTATACTTAAGATTCTCCAAGTTCCAGGTTGGTTTTTGAAGAGGCAAAGGAACTAGAGACCAAATTGCCAACATTTTCTTGATTATGGAGAAAGCAAGGGAGTTCCAGAAGAAAAAAAATCTCCTTCTGCTTCATTGACTACAATAAAGCATTTGGTTTTGTGGATCACAACAAAATATGGCAAGTCCCCAAAGAGATTGGAGTACCAGATCATTTTACTTGTCTCCTGAGGAACCTGTATGTGGGCCAAGAAGCAACAGTTAGAAGCAAACATGGAACAATTGATGGTTTAAGACTGAAAAAGTAGTACAACAAGGCTATATATTGTCATCTCATTTATTTAACTTATATACAGAGTACATCATGTGAAATGTCAGGCTGGATAAATCAAAAGCTGGAATTAAGGTTTCTGGGAGAAATGTCAACATTCTAAGTTATGCAGACAATACCATTCTAATGGTCGAAGGTAAAGAGGAATTAAGAAACTTCTTGAGGAGAATGAAAGAGGAGAGTGTAAAAGCTGGCTTGAAGCTTTACATAAAACAAATGAACAAACGGAAAAAAAAAGCAACTAAGATCTTGGCCACTGGTTCTGTCACTCCCTGGAAAATAGAGGGAGAAGTAATGAAAGCAATGTCAGATTATATATTGTTGGGCTCAAAGATCAGTACAGATGACAACTGCTGCCTCGAAATTAAAAGATACTTGCTCCTTGGAGAGAGAGCTATGGTAAATCTAAACAGCATACCAAAAAGCAGAAACATCACCTTGTTAACAAAGGTCCAGAAGTCAGAGCTATGATTTTTCCGGTAACAATGTATCATTATGAGAGCTAGATTATAAAAAAGACTGAGTAATGCAGAATCGATGCTTTTGAATTGTGGTGCTGGAGAAGACTTTTGAAAGTACCTGGAGAACAAGGAGATCAAATGAGTCAATATTTAAAGAAATTAACTTAGGCTACTCACTGGAAGTTTAAACACTGAAGCTGAAACTTAAACACTTGGGCCACATAATGAGAAGACAGATGAGACTTGTGGAAGAGCCCTGATTGAAGGCAAAAGGAAAAGGGGTTACAGAGGATGAGATGGCTTGATAGTATTATGAAAACAATGAATATAAAGTTGGACAGACTTAGAGAGATAGTGCAGAACAGAAGGGCCTGGCGTGCTGTGGTCTGTGGAGACACACAGAGTTGGACATGATTGAATGACTGAACAATAATGTTTTGAGAATAGGGATTGTTTTATTTTTTTCCATTTTTGTATCCCTAGTTCTTAGTATAGTGCTTTATTCATTCATTCACTCATTCATTCATTCATTCATTCATTCATTCATTCATTTTCTAGAGTACTGAGGGAAACCAAACAGTTAAAAGTAAACTGTTATATATTTTGTCAAAATAGTCTAGGCTAGATCACATAATGGTGAGATTAGGACATGTGGTAAGAGTGCTTAATGTGAGCATAGGTAGAGAGGCTGGTTACAGCTGAGCAAAGTGGTATAGTTCTATTTTCCTTGGTTGGGGATAGGGGATGAGTATCTCTCTGAATTCAATTGGTTAAAGTTAGTCCAGGGAGAAGGCAGGCCTGGGAGGATGCACAGGGAATTAAGAGACTGTCTTTCTTTTAAGATATATTATGGTAATTAAATCCCATATTTAACACCATCTATATAGTTATTCATTTAAAAAAGAGATGAAAAGGCCACCTGTGTCTTCACCCATGTAGGAATGGAAAAATTCTTCCCCACGCCAGTACTATTTAAATATGTTCTAGATGAATATTCAGCAGGCAGTGTTTCCCAAAATGTTTTACACAGGAATTATTTCTGGCTAACAATAAAATACTTTCCTTCCAACTTTAAATTTCTACTTTTGCTCCCTTTAGCCCCAATGATCCTTTAAGTTCTCAAATTCTCTGGAATATCAAAATGGAGGAAGTTAAAATACAAAATCATTATAGCTACATTGAGCTTCCATAGTATTTTTTTCCAAACCAAGTAAAGAGCCACCTGCCAAAAAGCAGAGAATGATTTCCAACATATTTCTCCTGAACACAAAGATGCAAGACATTTCAGAGTACTATATTCCACTAATGGAAGTGGAAAGGGAAAGAGGGAGAGAAATTGGGTTTGCTATTTGGTTTCTCTAGATCTCAGTCTCCCCTTCCTGGGCAGACCCATACTTAAATATCTTTGACGTTTTTTAGCCTCAAGGTTTCTGAAACTGATTCAAATACTGCCTGAAGGCACTGTTCTTAAATGTACTGAGAAAACACCAGGCTCTCAGTCTGATGTGCATAAATGTTAATGGAGACCATGGATGTACTCAAAAAATAGCTTTGTTTTTCATCAAAGTTATTGTGATGAAATCAGAAAAAAAGTAGATTCCAACTCTGGAGGATAAAAGAAACTTTAAGGACTGATTCTTCTGCTGTTAACATGCCAAAGTGAAATTGCTAGAATGTTAGGACTTTCTTTTCATTTGAAAATATGCAATGTATAGCTGAAAGCAAGCATATAGAGTCATAGCAAGTTAGAGATGGAAGGAGCTACATATTTTAGGAAAGAATGTACTGGTAAATGCAAGACTGAATTTTTAGGTGGCATAGATATATTTCATTATAGTACATTTGAAATCAGAGTGTTCTGTAACATGTCTAGCCTTAAAAGCAATTGGCTTCAAGCCAAGAGCACATGGTCCTTCCTACCATGCTTGAAAAAGGATACTGAGGACAAATAATGCTAGTCTTTTGTCTTAAAAACTATTCAAACCTAGTCAGTCTAACAAACTCCCTTAATTTGTTATATCAGCGTGCATTAACGTCTCAACTAAATGGTACAGTTAGGGAATAGGACATTAAGCTTCCCTACATTTGCTGGACACATTGAGACTGCAGAGAGAAAGAATTTCCTTAAGAGGACATAGAACCTAATGCCGATTGTATACGTAGTTAAATTGATTGTATTCTCAATTATTTGTTTTTAGAAATAGAATATATTCCCAACTATTCAACCTCTAATCTAGATCTTCAGGTACAATATCAATGCATTCTGGAAAAGGCCTCATAAATACATAGAGGTGAAGTTGTCTCTGAATTATTTTTATATGAGGATAATAAAACTAAAAGAAAAATATATTCTTTGAAAATGTCACATAGAATGCTTTATAAACTGATGAGAAATAGCAAATAATTAAATAATAAACTTCGATTAGGTATGTAAGATGGTAGAAGTCTTTCTGAAAATGTGTGCAATTAGTGAGCAAACTTATGAAAAAAAATTATAAGAAATTAAAGTAATAGGGAAAAATTAAGGGCTATGTATGTACAATATAGATGTTTCCCCATTGGTAAGGTACCCCATGGTGTACAACTTCCCAGAACTTCTACTTCATATTACTCCTTAATATCTTTCCCCATTCCACTACATACACACACAATGGTGCCTAGACTTGTGTTAATCCTCTCCCTGGAGGGGAGAAGTTAATATGCAGAAGCTCATTAAGCTTGCGCACCTTAGCCACTACTAATGTCAGCAGGTTTTGTCTGTCTCTGGGTAGTATTGTTAAAAATAATTCTTGAGCAAGACCGTTCCTTCTGCTCTGTGACAACTTTTGAAGTCTATTGTTAGTACCACTTCCTCTACATCTATGGAAACAATTTTTTATACCTTATAGGTAGAAGTTGAACAAAAGAAGCCATAAATTAGAATAAGAAAACACTATTGGTAGGTGAACAGACTAACCACTAAAAACTGGTTCTGAGGTAAGGTATAGATTAACATCAAAAGGGGTGTTTCCAAATAAGAGCCTGGGTCCCCCAATGGTGAGGAGTGGGAGAGTTAGGGGTGGAGACTCATGTGGGGAAATTAGGCACTTTGGATACTATAACCTCTATAGTACCCAGTCAATGGGGAAACAGGGGAGGGAAATTTGAATGGGGAATGGGGAATGGGGAATAAAATCGTGTGCATCTGTCAAACACATGTGCTCCCACGTGCACATATCCCACAGATTACACACCTTTTTATTCCCCATTCCCTATTCAAATTTCCCTCTCCTGTTTCCTCATTGGCTTCTCAGATCATTAATAAAATTTCTTCCTAGTTCAAACAATGGCTTCATGGAATTCATGATAAAGCTAACAGTCTAAAAGCCAGATAATCAGATTTGAACTCAGATCTTCCTGACTTCAGGCTGAAAGCTTTCTCCATTCACAAACTTAGCTGCCTAGTAAGGGTTTAGGGCTGGATAAATAGATAAGAGAACCTCACATATAGACTATAATTGAATCAATGTTAGCTGATGTAATCATCAAGAAATACAATATAGAGAAAAAGAGCTTTCCCAAGGGATTTCTGGATATGTGTGCTTGTGTGTGTGTGTGCTTGTGTGTGTGTGTGTGTGTGTGTGTGTGTTTCCACCCTTCCTCTTTTCTGACAATTTCATGTTGGCATCTTCTTACTCCATTTTTTTTTTTGGCTTATTGTATCCGCTCTCCCTTCTTTCAGGTGCTAATTTCCAGTTTCAAGGGTGCCCAACTGCAGGAGAGATGAAGTATTATTATAACACTGAGGGTGAAAAAATATTTTGTTCCACATAATAAAATATAGCAAACATTCTAGCTCAGGGGTGGGGAACCTGTAGTCTCAAGGCCACATGTGGCCCTCTAGCTCAGGGGTGAGGAACCTGAGGTCTCAAATGGGGTTCTTTGACTGAATTCAAACTTCACAGAACAAATCCCCTTAACAAAAGGATTTGTTCTGTAAAATTTGGACTCAGTCAAAAAGCCTTACCCAAGGATCTAGAAGGCCACATGTGGCCTCGAGGCCACAGGTTCCTCTCCCCTATTCTAATTTGCAATTCAATCAATAAACTAAAGAAAACAAAGACAAGATGATGCAGTGAAGTGTTCTAGATTTGAATGAGCCCAGCCTCCAATATTTATTACCTATATGACTTTAAGCAAGTTAACTAACTTCTCCAAGCATCAATTTCCCCTTGTGTTCAGTTGTTTAGTTGTTGTGCAGTTGTATTTGACTCTTCATGATGCCATTTGGTGTTTTCTTGGCAGAAATGCTGGAGTGGTTTTCCATTTCCTTCTCTAGCTCATTTTATAGATGAGGAAACTGAGGCAAACAGGGTAAAATGACTTTCCCAGAGTCACATAGCTAGTAAGTGTCTGATGACAAATTTGAACTCAGGAGGATGAATCTTCCTGACCCCAGGCCCAGAACTCTATTCACTATACAACCTAGATGCCTTTCCCCTTGTGTAGAATGCAGATAACCATTACTGTAATACCTATCACAGAGAACTGTATGAGAATCAAATGAAATAATGTTTGTTAAGCACTTTGCAAACCTTAATCATTGTGGAAATGCTAGCCGTTATTTTAATAAAATTACATCAACAACATCAATAATAGCTCATGGCATTCATATATTTATTTGATGAATATTTATTAAGCTTCCACCAAGTGCAAGGGACTATGTGAGAATCACATATTAATGCTATACCCTCTGCCTTCTGGGAATTTACAAGCTATTTGGGATGATAAGGCACAGATATACATAAGAACAAAACAAGACAGGAATGGATGAAGGCCAAATGAGAGTACACATGTCTAGAGATGTTCAGGGAAGGAAGAGAACAGAGGTAGTATGACGTGGTGGAGAGAGTACTGGAGTTGGAATTAAAGGGACTGGATGAACCCCAGCTCTTCCAATATATGAGATTTCAGCAAATCACTTGACCTACTTGGGTCTAATTTTCAACCGCTGCAAAATGAAGGATTTGGCCTAGCTATCCTCTAAGCTCTAAGGTCCTTTCTACTCTCAGTTTATGATCTTATCCTTATAACTTCTACCTAGGGATATCAGGAGTGGCTTCATGAAGAAGTTGGTCATTGAAATGTGAATAGCATTTTTTAGATCCGGGGCTGGCAGATTACAGCCTAAGGGCCAAATCCAGCCCCCTCCTTGTTTGATGACACCTGTTTTAGACAGAGTTTGGGGAAGGTAGGAGAAGGAATTTTAGCACTTGTTTGAGGAAAAGGGAAAAGAGGGAGAGGTACTAGAATGTAGGGTGTTTATAGGGAAGTAGCAGGAGATAAGAATGGAAAGGTTGGTTGGGACTGAAGTACAAAAGAACTTTGATGTCTAGAGACTAGCTACTGTTTAGTAGGAGAGGGGAGCTGTTCTAAGCTTTCCCAGAGGAAAGCTATATTGTGAATTCTTCTACAGGAAAATTAAATTGGTGTTATGGTATGAGGACTATGTGAGAGAGATTGAAAGGCATATAGACCTTTACATATACAAATTTTTAATTATAGGAGATAATTACAGTGAATTATGCTCTAGAATCCAGTAAATGAATGAATGAAATTTTTACTAAGTACATACTATATACAAAACATTATTCTAAGTGCTAGAGAGAAAAATAAAAAAAAAGAATATAGTACCTACTTTCAAGGAGCTCACATTCTAAGGGTGTAAACAACACATACGGAAGGTTGAAGCAGCAAATTAGGGAAAGTTCCATGGTCCTTAGAATGTATCAGCAAAGCAGATGTTAATGCTTCTTCTTTAATATCATTCCCAATGATCAAATAATATCAATTCCTGATGTTGGACAGTACCAAGAACTTTCATCACAAGAACTTTCTTTTCTGGTTTTTCAGTTACTATGGCTGAAAATTCTATAGAGTCAATACGCAGGAGTTTCCAGAATGCTCTCTGGCTAGAGCACTATTACTTTCAAGACTCTGGTTCGGGGTCCTAGGCTGTCCCCATCAAAGTCTGAAGGAAGATGGTGGTCTAGGTGGTGCTAAGTTTCCTGGCACATTCTGCTTCCTTTCTCTCCGTCAGGGTGCTTTCTGCTTCAGGAGGATTGCTCAACTGCCCTGTCTGTTGAAGCTGGTTGACAGTTGGTGGGAATGGCTGGCCTTTTCTCCAGAGGAATTGCAGCCGTGAAGGATGTATTTGAGGGACTGGGCTAGAAACAGGACCAGGAGGTGCTGCTTTTTGGTGGCAGTTGATGAGCAGTGGGACTGTAGCCATGTTTCTCTTCATATTTTGCACACTGTACAGAGAGTATGCTACTTACAGCTTCTTATGTCTTTAATTCTTTATGTCTTTATGCCTTTGCATGAGTTGTTTCCTGGGGCTAAAATCGTATTCATCCTCACCTTCACATCTTGGGGTCCTTACTCCTAGAGAAGGCCTTTCCTTAGAGGTAAAGTGTTTCACTACCGTATTTTACATATTCGCTCATTTGTGTCCATGTCATGCCTCTTCCTCTCCCCAATGTAAGCTTCTTGGGTGCAGAAACTCTCTTTTTGATCATTTATATGCCCAACTCCTAGCACATTGCCTAAACTTAATAAAAATTGAGACTACCTACATGTCGGGGGTGGAATAAGGAGAAGATGCATAGGAAAAGACCAAGAAGAAACAGTCAGAGAAGTAGGGAAATTACTATAGTACAGTGTGAAAGAAGCTTAGGAAACAGATATTTTCACGAAAAAAAAAAGACTAGTCAATCGTGTCAAGCATCAAAGTGACTGCTGAGAAACAACTTCTGCATCTGATGATTGGTCAGTGGTGACTTTTGTGAGGTCTTGAAAGATATGCCATCAAAAATAATTCTTTTCAGCCACTCTGATCATAAAACTGTGCAAAACAGGAAGATTTGTGGTTACCAAAGGTCTTTAGCACTGTGAAGCAGATTTATCAGAGTCCGTATTGAAGATGGATTTTCTTTTTATTGCAAAGTCCTCAAGATCTAGAATACTGCAGCACCTCCTGGGAAAGATCTGTGACCATTCAGAAGTTTGGCTTAACCAACTACGCATCAACTAGGTGAAGAACTTTTTTTTTGCCCAAAACAATCTGACATGCAATTGGATGGTCAACCTAGGGAACATGATCAACAATCTACATATGTGGAACAAGCAGTGTAGATGTACAGGGAGCAAGAGGAGAGGCTAGGCTGCCTTCAGGAAATTGAAAAGCTTTGAATGAACACAAAGTTCTAATGGGAAAAAGAAAAAGATCCCTATTTCGGTTGTTGTTTTTTTTTTATTTAGCATTTTGTTTTTCCCCAGTTACATGTAGAAGCAATTTTTAACATTCATTTTTAAAAGTCTGAGTTTCAAATTCTCTTCCTTCCTCCCTCTCTACCCACTCACCCTCATTAAGGAGGTGAGCAATTCAATATAAGTTATGCATGTGTAGTCATGCAAAACATATCCATAATAATCATGTTGTGAAAGAAAACTAAAACAAACAAACAAAAACACTTCAAGAAAAAATACAGTAAAAACAAATAGTGTGCTTCAGTCTATATTCAGGCACCATCAGTTCTTTCTCTGGGGGTGGACAGCATTTTTCATCATAAATCCTTTAGGGTTGTCTTGGATCATTGTATTGCTGAGAATAGCTAAGTCATTAACAACTTGCCATTTTACAATATTGCTGTTACTTTATACACAGTACATTTCATTTTGTATTAGCCCATACAAGTCTTTCCAGGTTTTTCTAAGAGCATCCTGCTCATCATTTCTTATAGTACAATAGTATTCTATCATAATTCCATACCGCAACTTGTTCAGACATTCCTCAAGTGATGGGTTTCCCTTCAACTTCTAATTCTTTACCCTCAGAAAATATCTGCTATAAATATTTTTGTACATTTGGGTCCTTTTCCTTTTTTTTAATCTCTTTGGGGATACAGACCTAGTAGTGGTATTGCTAAGTCAAAAGGTATACATGGTTTTATATCCCTTTGGGCATAGTTCCAAATTGCTCCACAGAATAGTTGAATCAGTTCACAACTCCACCAACAACGCATTAAAATCTCATTTTTCCCACCTCCTTTCCAACATTTTCTGTCCTATTAACCAATCTAATAGGTATGAGGTAGTACCTCGGAATTGTTTTAGTTTGCTTTTCTCTAATCAATGGTGAGAGTATTTTTATATGGCTATAGATAGTTTTGATTATTTCATCTGACAGCAGATCATATCTTTTCATCATTTATCAATTAGGGAATGACTTATTTTTTATAAATTTGATTCCATTCTGTATAAGTTTGAGAAATGAGGCCTTTATCAGAGAGACTTGCTTCAATTTTTTTTTCACAATTACTATTTCTAACTGTATTTCCCTCCCTCCTATTCTTTCTTTATTCTGTTCTCTCTCCTTTCACCCTGTCCCTCCTCAAAAGTGTTTTGCTTCTGGCTACTCTTACCCCAATCTGCCCTCCTTTCTGTCACTCCCCCCTTTTCTTTCATCTTCTTCCCCTCCTACTTTTGTGTAGGGTAAGATAGATTTCTATACCCAATTATGTGTTATGTTATTCCCTCTTTGAGCCAATTCTGATGAGAGTAAGGTTCACTCACTTTCCCTCACCTCTCCATTCTTCCCCTCCATTGTGAAAGCTTTTTCTTGCCTCTGTTATTTGCTCTTTCTCCCAGTACATTCCTCTCTCACTCTTTAATTTTATTTTTTACTCATCAGTCCTTCATATTTAACCCACACCTGTGCCCTCTGTCTATGTATACTCTTTCTAACTACTATAATAATGAGAAATATCTTATGAGTTACAAATATCATCTTCCCACGTAGGAATGTAAACAGTTTAACCTTGTTAAATCCATTATGATTTCTTTTTCCTGTTTACTTTTTTATGCTTCTCTTGAGTGTTATATTTGAAAGCAAAATTTTCTATTCAGCTCTGTTTTTTCTATCAAAAATGCTTAACGTCCTCTGTCTCATTGGATATTTATTTCCGCCCTTGGAGGATTATACTCAGTTTTGCTGGGTAAGTGATTCTTGGTTGTAATCCTAGCTTCTTTGCCCCTGGAATATGCTTCTTTAAGGCTGCTTGTAATATTTTCTCCTTGGAATTTAGCTATAATATTCTTGGGAGTTTTCATTTTGGGATCTCTTTTGGAAGGTGAATTCTTTCAATTTTTATTTTACTCTCTGGTTCTATAATATCAGGGCAGTTTTCTTTGATTAATTTTTTGAAAGATGATGGCTAGGGTCTTCTTTTTTTCATCATGATTTTCAGGAAGTCCAATAATTTTCAAATTATCTCTACTGGATCTATTTTTCTAGTTCAGTTATTTTTCTAATGAGATATTTGCCATTGTCTTCTATTTTTTCATTCTTTTGGTTTTGTTTTATTGTTTCTTGATTTCTCATAAAGTCATCAGCTTTCATTTGTTCCATTACAATTTTTAAGGAATTCTTTTCTTCAGTGAGCTTTTAGACCTCCATTTAGCCAATTCTGTTTTTTAAGGCATTCTTCTCCACACTGTATTTTGGATCTCTTTTACCATTTGACTTAGTCTGGTTTTTTTGATGGTGTTTTTTTCTTCAGTATTTGTTGTTGTTGTTGTTGTTGTTGTTGTTGTTTCTCCTTTACTAAGTTGTTGACTTGTTTTTCATGATTTGCTTATATCACTCTTATTTCTCTTCCCAATTTTTCCTCTACTTTCATTATCTTATTTCCAAAATCCTTTTTGAGTTCTTCCATGGCCTAAGACCAATTCATATTCTTATTAGAGACTTTGGATGTAATAGCTTTGATTTTATTGTCTTCTTCTGAGTATATATTTTGAACTTCCTTGTCACTGTGGTTATCTTCAATAGTCAGAGGTGCTTTTTTTTTCTTTTTCTTATTTTTCTGTTGCTTGCTCATTTTCTGAGCCTATCAGTTTACTTTGAATTGTTTGCTAAAGTTGGGCTTTGCTTCCAAGGTGGAAGGCGCATTGTTCCAAGATTCAGGGTTTTTATGCAGCTCTATTCAAAGATACTTCTAAGGACCTCTAAGTTTTCAGCTCTTCCAAAGTGGTATGATCTGAGGAGAGGTATTCACTGCTCTCCTTGCCTGTGCTCTAGTCTGTGAGTGACCAAAAGCACTCTTTTCTGCCCTGGAATGGTGAGACATGTCCCCCCCTCCATTGTGGTTGCAAGCTCTAATATTCTAGTGCTCCACCTTGCCCTGGGACTACCACCCAGTAGTTTGACTGGGATTCAAGTATGGGCAAAGCAACAGAGTCCTGCTCAGTGCTAGCAAAAAGACTCCTGTAATCTCCTTCTGAACAATTGCTCTTACCGTCTGTGGGCTGAGAGCTCCAGAAGCAGCCACATCTGCAGCCACTGCCACTGCTGATTCAGTCACTCTCAAGGCCTTTTCCTGGTTTGCAGAACCTGCACTGGACTCTCACCTAGGTGTGACAGACCTTTCCTATTGACCTTTTTAAGTTGTCTTTGGTGTCTGTGGGCTGAGAGGTCTGGAAACCACTGATGCTGCTGCTGATTCAGTCACTCCCATGGCCTGCTTTGGGTGTATTGGGGCCCATCCTGCACTAGTTCAGCCTGCGCTGAACTGTACTCTCTTACCCTGGTGCAACAGATGTTTCCTGCTGATCTTCAAAGTTGTTTTGGGCTGGAAATTCATTTAATTCCATCTTTTTGTGGGTTCTGCTGCTCTAGAATTTGTTTAGAGTCATTTTTAAAAGGTATTTGGATGAATTTGGGGGAGAGCTCAGGCAAGTCTCTACCTTTAGTCCACCATCTTGACTCTTCCTCTTCTTTTTTTCTTTTTAAATAAATGTTGTCAGTGTTTCTGTTTGGCAACAAGACATGGAAGTGGGAAAGTATGTGGGGGTGTGTGATAAGGCTATAATAATTAGGTACTTTGAATAACAATAGGAATAAAAGACAATACCAAGGAAATTAATATAAGAAGAAATAGTGGTCTGGTCACCTGGCAAGAGTGAGGGATGACAAATGGATAGTCAGAGTGCTTCACTGGTATACTTATGATGTCAGCAACACTGGAACACTAGGTGTAGGATTGGGTAGCCTGGCCCCTGGAGATTTCCTACTCACCTGGGCCTTTCCTTCCTTTCCTTTCTTCAGCTCCTTTTAGTTGGATGTTGCAGGATGTTTATCCACCTGGGGCCCCTTGGAGCGCTTCCCAGAGTTTTGCTGAGGCACTGGGAGACCCGGTTGCTGTAGAATGCTGAGATACCTGGTGGTTTTCCAAGCTGGTTTCCACCAGCTCTCCCACCCTCACTGAGGCATTCAGGGTCCTGCTGTTGGTGTTTATCTGCTCCACCATTTGGGTTTCAGGATCTCCTCCTGGTATGCTGAGGTGGGCTTTCCACTATCTGGCTGGGACATCTCCTGTTCTGTACTGCTCCCCTTCCCTCAGGGTAAGAAGGGTCTTTCCTACTAATCCCTCAAGCTACCTTGGCTACCAGACTGCTACATCTCATCTTTCTTCTGGTTTAGCTGTTCCAGTGTTTGTTTCTGGAGTGATATTTTCTGGGCTTTCAGATGTTGATAAGGGAGGGTAAGAGTGATTTACTTCTTACTCCACCATGTTGGCTTCTGGAAATGGAAGTGATGAGTTGTAATCTCATCAAGTCAAATAAGCAAACATTTATTGTTTACTGTGTGCCAGACATTGCTAAGAACTAGAAATATATAAGAAATATATAAGAAAATATAAGAAATGTAAGAAAAATGGAAGACAGTCTCTGCCCTTAATGACATTACATTCTTCTAAGGGAATCCAAAACAGAAGAGGAAAATAAAAAGCATGTGCGTTGGAGAGAAGGTACCCACATAACGCCATGGTGGAGAAGTAAGTCCAGTTAGTCAAAGAATTGAGCCTGCAGAGCAATGAATGAATACACTTCCTGGGCACTTTTCATCAGAGTAGAGTAATATTTCAGTGTGAGAAAGCCCCAGGGACTGAGTGAAGTTTTAGAGCTAGAAAGTTGCTGTGCCGTGATGAAGAAAGAAGTCCAGAGAGTAAGGAACAGTGACCAGAGAAGAATTGAAAGAATTTACAAATTTGCCAGAGTACAGATCCATTTAAATATTTGAGAGTAAAGAACTCCCAGTGATGAAACTGTCTAAATTAATGGTGATACAAAGCTACACTCTACCTTATAGATAGTGTCAGTGAGAAGATAAGCAACTTTGCCTAGGGCCACACAGCCAGTGTATGTAAGAGGTGGGATTTAAACTAATGTCTTTCTGTCTTCAAGGCTGGCTCTCTCACCACTATGACAGAGCCAGCTCTGTAGGATAAGGTTTTAAGCTGGTGCTAAAATGGACATATAGACATACATTACTCATTCAAAAAAAAATCTATGGACTAATAAAGGAGAAAGAAATGATGGAAGTTTAAGGAGGCAACCAAATACAGGTAAGATTAATCTTGTCATATTGTATAGAGTTGGAGATAATTTTTGCTCTAAGCAGGGGTATAAAATCCTGTGAAGAAAAAGAAATAACAGATACAAAGAAAGAAAAGAGGATGCATTGATAGAACAAGGTGGCAGAGGATATAGGAGGGTAGCAAAATCAACAGAGCAGGTGAAAAAGTTGAGTTTTTAGAGAGGAGGAACAAAATTTCTTTTTTTGAGACAGGAGGATGGATTGGAAGATAAGGATATTTAAGATGGTATGGAGGATTGTCAGATTGTCTTTATGTCAGTAGAGGGCAAAGCAAGGTCATTAGCTGAAAGTTAAGGGGCAAGCCTGGCCTGAGGTATTTGAGAAGAATGAGAGTAAAATAAAATGGAGAAGTTGATAGGAGTTACTAAATATATCAGGAAAAAGTTTGTGAGATACATTCTGAGAAGTTTCAACTCTAATGTTCAAATGTAGACAGATAACAGTCTATCTTCTTAACAATTCTGCACATAACTCACTGAAAATATGTGGCTGAGCTTCAGAATCTAAGTATCTAAAAATCTAAGATCTAAGGATCCTGATTATCTTTCCAGAAGTTAAATAGCTCATAGCCTGCCTTATGGTGGAGCAACCTAAACCAATTTTTAAAATTTTGTACAGTTGTATCTGTGTTTTTTGGAGAAGGATTTATTTCTGCTCTATAAAAGATGCAATGTGGTACACACATATGTGTTCAACTAAAGATACCTTTTACCTGCTGATGTGAGTAGTATCCCTTGGAAACATACTTAACCAAAAAATAGACTATTAAGGTGTCTGTTCTTGAAAAAAAAATACATTCTTTTTTTATGTTGCCCAAGTTTCTCCTCAAAGGCTTGAGGGAAATAAGATCTTTAGTGTAAATCATAGATGTAGAGAGAAGACCAAACTGACTAATGTTCAATGATGTAAAGAAATAACATCATTTCATATTCAAATGGCAGATCTTGTCCCTTACAAAAGGAAATAATAGTGATAAAATTATGGGGTTTCTGCTGATAATTCCCAGTAGGCTTTCTAGTAATGGCAGGCAGCTCAGGTGGTGACATTCAAGCTATTTTTAAAAATAGATTTCCTTCCTCTGATGCTGCTTCTCAATTAAAGACCTGATAGCCAGCTAATTATATTTAAAGGTAATCTCATTTGTGCTTTTGGTAGCACAAAAAGAGGGTAGTTGTAAAGAGATGATATGCTGAGTGGGAAGGTATAACAAAAACTCTTATTCAGTATAATTATGGATCTGGAGAAAGAGGGCAAAGGGGGACCATAAAATAGATAATAACAATAATAATAATTGGATTTCTATAATACCTGGTATCAGGGATCTAAGAGTACCTTACAAATAGCAATTAATTAAACTTCCCCACATCTTTTTGAAATGGGAATTGTTATACATATTTTATTGGGCAACAAATTGAAAGTTTAAGTGCTTCTCTCAAGGTTATGCAAGGAGACAAATCAGTGGGTTCAGGAATTAGAGTTCTGTGTTGTGTGTTCCTTTTTGTCTCTATTAAATAGTCATCAAACCTTGGATGAAAAAGCTAATTCTTTGATGAAAAAGCTGACCAGATGGCATCCCACTTTTTCTTGTTGCCTGGTGTGTCAAATAGAATGACATGAACTTTTAAAATTTATGAGACTTTGAAGAAGAAACTGAGAGGCCTTAGAGATAATATTAGGCTATGTCTCTCCTAGCGGGTAAATGACTCCCTATCTCATTTGTCTAAATCTCTCAATGCCAGTGCTATATCTTCTAAGCTTTTTTCCCTATCCTTAAGACAGTTTTCACAGCATATATTCCTTTTTTTACTTACTCAAATAAATATCATGGTCACTTCTGTATGCTCCAATGTATTTCAGAACAAAGAGAAAAAAAGGCCACATGAAAAATGTTCAGCCCTTCAATGGCTCTTTGGTTCATCCTTGAAAAAAAGATCAAGTCCAGTGTGATCTGAGAATTGTGAACATCTGGTAGACCATGGAAAATAAGATCATAGTATCAAATATCTTATTCTAACAAGAGTACATACGATTTTCACATGGGAAACTTCATTAATTTAGTCACTCAAGATACTTCTGTGGCATGAGAGAGGGTAGAAGTAGCCCACAGGATCACATTTAAAGCTTAAAGGGACCTTAAAGGCTAATTAGTCTACCTTCTTAATTCTAGAGATGAGATAACTGAGGCTGAAGAAGTGACTTACCTTAGATCACACATGTAAGAGGTGCTAGAAGTGGGATTTGAATCCAGGGACTCTAACACTAGAGTGAGTGATCTTTCTACTCTACTATAGATCCATGATCTTATGAAAGGTCCAATATGGATACCAAAACAGTCATGGCAATAAAGAACTGTAAATCATCATGATCTCATAACTGATATAGTGAAGTGACATGATAAAATATATACATTGAAATCTCTCTACTTCATATTCCAAAGACATAAGAATCCCAGCCACAAATGTATCATCTGGCATTGGACATACACAGAAAAGAGTAGGAGAAGGAAGAGACACAACAATAAGAACAGATATGGCCCAACAAATCTGGGAATTCAGAAAGGTGTTGTTAGGTTAAATAAAAGTTTATTTACTGAAAATGCATGTTAATATTGGGCAGGTTAGGGAGATTTTGAGATTGCTTAATATACTACACTTATTTTGATACTTTGGCAGCTATGTTATTTCATTATTGAGGATAAATGGGACAGGCTGCCAGTCATCATCACCAGCATCTACTCCCTTTCAACCTATGCAATACTTGTTTGTGTCCTTTCATGAATCCTCCATAGGACATGTACCAGAAATGCTGAAAACTTTCTTGTTCTTTTAATGTTTTGGGGTTTGGAGTATTACTCCAGCAAAGTATGAGAAACCACCATATGTCTTCTGATTCATATAGGTCCTTTTGAATTCTGTTTTTGCTTTTAAAAAAAATTCTCCTGAAACAATGATGTTCAATGACTCACAGGCACATAAAATCAAGAAGAGACTGTTTGTTTTAAAGAGATGGACTTTTGTGGCAAGACACAAATTATTGAAGGTACACTATAATTTTCCAAACGAGATGCAACTTAATTTCTCCTTCCTATTTAATTTTGTGTCTAGCTCATTGTATGTCTATAGCAATATGTATCTATTTATATACATGCAAACTCATATAAACATGATTCAATAGATTGCCAGTCTAAGTACATGCTGTTATCTCTAATATGAATTCCAGATCCACTTTTCCCTTCCATTATTTAGGCTAATATCTTTGAGACACTTTTAAGATGTACATTTAAAGAACAATAATAATAACTAATAACTAAGACTGGGATTTATGAGTATTTAATATACTTTAACTCATCTGAGCCTCAAAATAACCCTGTAGGGTAGGTGCTATTATTATCATCACCATTTTATAGGTGAGGAGTCCAAGACACAGAGATATTAGGTGAATTGTCCAGTGTCACACAGGTATTAAATATCCAATGCAAGATTCAAGTTCAGGTCTTCCTGATTCCAAGTTCTGTGATTTATTTACAGGGCCACAATACTCCAAGCTGGCCTATGCCTTAACCTGTGTATGGAGAGGATGGTTATTAGAGAAATAGAATAAAAATTCAAATAATTTGGAAAGCTTTTATATATTTAACTACACATAAACAATGACATTTAGGGATGTATTTCATTATTACTCTAGAACTTAATTACCAAGTAATCTTTGTCATACTACATATAGTAAATATGGAATTATTTCAATGAAAGCATTGGATAGAAGCTAGTTTTGTTGCCCTTTAATTAAATTTGATGTTGAACTAATTCAGATTGTTGTCCTTTGTTCTCAAAGAGGACTAACACAATATCACAATGTTGGGATCAAAATACAATGTGTCCAACTGTGGCTGATCAGACCAATATGAGTTCAGAAGATTCAACCACAGGTTGGACACAAATAGTCCATGTGAACATTTGGAGTGAAGTTGTGTCTAAATTTCTGCATAACTTACTTCTTTTGTGTTACTGCAATTCTGCTTTGCTCATAGAGTACAGTGCCTTCTTTGATGGGGGCACAGTATGCTGGGTAGTCCTGTGCCAGTGTCTCCCGTATCTCACAACTGATTCCAAAGTTCTTCAGAGACCTTGAGATTATCATATATTGTTTCTTCTGACTATCATGTCGGTGCTTGCCTTGGATGAGTTCTCCATAAAATAATCTTTTAGGCAAAAATATGCTTGGCATTCAAAAAATGTGGCCAGCTCAACAGAATTGTGTTCTCTGCAGTTGAATTTTTGAATGCTTGTCAGTTCAGCTCAAGAAAGGACCTCAGGGTCTGGTAACCTTATCTTGCCAGGCGATTTTCATAATCTTACTAAGTCAATTCAAATGGAAGCTTATTCAGTTTCCTGGCATGGAGCTAGTAGACTGTCCAGGTTTCACAAGCATACAACAATGAGGTCAGCACAATGGCTCTGTAGACCTTCAGTTTGGTAGGCAGTCTAATATTTCTTCTCTCCCACACTTTCCTTCAGAATCTCCTAAATACTTAGCTAGCTCTGGCAATGTATGTGTTAACCTTATCATCTATGTGTACATTGCTGGAAAGTATCCTTCCAAGGTAAGTGAACTATCCATGGCATTCAAAATTTCTCCATTTGCTGTAGCCAAGGGTTCCAGTAGCCAGTGAAACTTTCCTCCACTGGTGACTGGGAAAGTGCAAAAGCATTATCCAGTGTCCATAACCCACACAAGCATGTGGTTATGAAGCTAACATAGAAAACTGATGAACTTCTCCAGGTAACCAAATTTTGTCATGATTTTCAATAAGCTCCGGCGACTGCCAACATCAAGCACCTTGGTCAGATCTAACAATACAAATAGTATTTAATATAGTATTAGACCATATCGAATGGCAGGCTATTTAGTATAACCCACCCAAATCTCCTAGGTGACAATAGAAATTGACCCAAAAATCTTAGCTGATAATCCATAAGGGATTTGTATGGCCACTGTAAGGATTTTGACTGTGTTTAAATTCCTTAAGGTGGATTGAAATGTTCCCACTTCCATTTTAAAACTCTGTTGTAACAATTACGCCTCTGCTAATTTTGTGCAACACATTATCAGATGTTACCATTTTTGATGGTGACTCAACTATCTCAGTGGAGTTGAAATAATTTGTTGGTAGGAATTTTATTTAAGCTGTTACCACTTTGCCTCCTCACATTTTAGCCAAAAAATCACTCAGAAAGGATTGATCAGGCTACAAAGGGTGCCTTCACTTGTATTGTGGGAAGAGATTGGCCAGCAAGGTATGTCCAGTTTCTCATTGCAAAACATGTCACTTCATATTCAGCACCCAAAGACTTGTTCTGTCAACTTGCTAATAGGGTGGTATCATAAGATTTGCCTTGAAAGCCTTTCATGACAAATAAGAGAAGAATATTTGTGAGGTAGGATTTGTGAGATTATGATTTTTAATGAAAGGCTTTTCAAACCTGTACCTGTATGATATCTGTACCTGTACAATTTCTTACTTTTCCTCTATTTCCTCACCTGTTAGCAGACCAATCTCTTTCGGTAGGAAAGTACCTCCTCTTTAAAGAAGCCTCTGTTCTTTCAGCTTATAGAATGAAAGAAAATAGGTGGAAATACAAGAGTTTAGGAGAGAGACTTTGGCCTTTGTAGATGTTAACAGGACCTCTTTCAGGTTAGTAGTCCAAAGAGAGTATTTATGGATCAAATGACTATTGAACGTTATTTGCAAGGTTAAGAAAATAATTTGTAAAAGAAAATATATAGGCTAAAATTAAGTCTACCTGGAAGGAAATAACTAACAAATTGGACAAATTCTTCTGCACTTTAGACATCCTCTTCCATGTTTCTGAAGCTCACACCAGCTGTGGAATTCTCACATTGGAAATATCCTCCATCACTGTTAAATAGCTCTCTCATTTGGATGTTTCTTCCCAGAACCTGTCTTTAAGGAGGGTGACCAGGCCAGCAGCTTCTCATTTCTCTCTAAACTGTACACCAGGCTTCTATCATGCCACTTTGACGGGCTATTCTGTCAGCAGAAGACACCAAGTCTTTCTCAATTGATTCAAATTGGGTCTACATTTTTTATTTCATACTGAAATCCAAGCACAAAGATTAAATTGTAAAGTTTGTATTTGTATTTTGGAAGAAAAGATCACTGGATTTTACAGGCAAGTGGTTTTACAAGCCTGGAGAAAAAAGACAATGAGTGATGTTCATCAAAATTTGCAATTATGTGTGGAGTAAGGGGACACAAAGAAGTAGAAGTTCTTGAAACTCGACATGATTAAGTCCAACTCTACAAACTACAAACAATTAAAACTATATAGCAAGCGACTAACTCCTATTATCAGCATGGACAAATACTTTAGCTTCTTTGAGCCTCTATTTCCTCAGATATAAAACAGGGCATTACGCTATTAATATCCAGTGTGACATAAAATGGAGAGGGCTGGCCTAGGAGTCAGGAATATCTGGGTTCAAGTCTTGGCCCTGATACACAGTAGTTATGGAACTGTGGGTAAGTCACTTATCCTCATGTTGTCCTAGGCAACTTTCTAGGACTATAAGTTAATGGATGAGTTGATGATTTGCATTAGTGGAGGGAGGTTTTCTTAAACAAATGAAATAGTAGATCTAGATTTCCCCTACACGCCAAACAAACAAAATTTAAAAAAAACTGTAGAATCTTTTCGCAAGGTTGTCATGAGGCTAATATAAAATAATAAATGCATAGTGCTTTACAGACCTTTAGAGCTGTCTAAGTTTTACCAACAATGACTATAAAAATTATCATGGTAGAGTGGAGAGAGCTAACTTTTGGGGCATTCAGCTAGTGTGTGTCAGAGGCAGAACTTCAACTCATATCTTGCTAACTCTGTTATCAGCTTTTTTCAGATTAGTTATTAAATTACCCAATTTCTCATTGCCCTTAGGTAACTCTGTGAGTTAAAATTAGCAGATAGATTAATGATTTTTACCATTAGAGGGTGTTTCCACACTGGGAGATCCATCCTCCCGTGTGTGTGTGTGTGTGTGTGTGTGTGTGTGTGTGTGTGTATGAGAGAGAGAGAGAGAGAGAGAGAGAGAGAGAGAGAGAGAGAGATAAAGACAGAGACAAAGAGAGATAGAGAGACAGAGAGAGACAGAGAAAGACAGGGATATCCAAAATATCCAAAGTGCATATAAATGACATATATAAGAAAATATTACTGAAGCATAATTGAGAATCCTCTCCCTCAACCCACTCCAATCAGGGGTATTGGTCAGGACGATATCTATCAGGAGCAGGTCATTATGCTGAGCAACAGCTTAGATTTTGGCAGCTTTCAGCTCCATTTTTCAGAAAAGTGCTGTTATCTTGATTTCTCATAGAAAATGTTTTTAATGATGCTCCTGTGGGCAAGTTGTCAAGTTGTACATGTGTCATTTTCCATGTTCCCTTCTCTAAAATGTGACTGAAACTACCAAATATGTCACATAGAGCACTCCTCCGTAACACAGGAGTCTTTTGCTTCTTTCAATAGCCATATCCATAGTACCTTAATAATGACACACTTTCCCACTGGATGTCTTATTGATGCTCTTTAGTTGCTAGTGTATTAAACAGTTTGCCTTTTTGAGGAAAAGAGGTATTTTAAAGGACAAATTTAGGGTACTAATGAACCATGAGTCAATCGGCTCATTTTATCTTGTCATCTTCCACATAATTCTGTATTCTAAACCAGAGGTTCTTAGCTCTTTTTCATGGTGAAACATGGCACTGTTGAAGCTCATGGATGACTCAGAATAACATTTTAAAATTACTCAATAAAAGCTAAATTTTGGTTAGAGGTAAGTGAAAATAAAGATTTTTTTTTCCCATCTGAGTCCATCAAAACTCTGAAATTTATGTACATGGTGAGAACCCTCTAATCCCTAGAGTAATTAAGTGGAGGGGGAAAAAAATACTGGCCTTAGAGTCAGAAGCCAGAGTACAGATCTCACAACTTACTTATGTAATCTTAGGTGTTTGTCACTTAAAATCACAAGGGCTCAGTTTCCTCATCTATAAAATGGGTTAGATGATTCCTAAGGTTCCTTCCAGGTTTAAATCTAAGGTACCATAGGATGGGAAATTGATCTTGGCTTCGTGAAGGCTATGTAATCAGAAAATAAGTTCTGGCAGATACTACCAAGCTAGCAGGGACATACGTATTCATGGAGTTATGGACTTCAAGAGCCCTTGAAGATCTTGGTTATATACAAATAGTCTCTCTCTCTCTCTCTCTCTCTCTCTCTCTCTCTCTCTCTGTCCTCTCTGTCTGTGTCTGTGTCTGTCTCTGTCTGTCTGTCTGTCTGTCTCTCTCTCTCTCTCTCTCTCTCTCTCTCTCTCTCTCTCTCTAACTGCCAAACTCCTAGCAAAATCTGGACATACTCATTCTTTTCTCTCCTCTCATTTCTCAATTCTGTGTAATCTGGCTTCTAAAGTCATTACTCCATTGAAACTGCTCTATCTATAGTTAAAAATAATCACCAAATCTTCCATCCCTCATATTTTTGAACTCCTTCCCTAGCTGAACACTATCGATCACATTCTCTTCCTAAATATTTTCTCTTCTGAAGGTTTTTTGTGACACTGCTTTCTTTTGGTTTTTCTCCTACCTCTACCTATCCATGTCCTTTTTAGTCTCTGTCTTTTTTTCTTTTTTTTTGGATGCACATCCATATGACCCCCACCATCTCTAAGTGTGGCTATTTCCTGAGGCTCTGCCCTTAGCTTCTTTTACCTTCTCTCTATCTCATTCCATGGCCTAATCAGCTCCCATGAATTTAATTATGTTTCATCTCAACACAGATGGTCTATGTGTACATACACATACACCACATCTATCTATCTCCCTAATATTTTCCTGAGTTTTACTCATTCATCTATAGATGCCCATTGGATATTTCCAACTGAATGTCTTATAGATATCTCAAAATCAATATATTAAACTTTTTATGTTCCACTCAAATCCACCCACACTCCAAATATCCCTATTTCTGATGAGGATTCCACCATCCTTCCTGTCTCTCAGGTTCATGGCATTTGTACCAATCTTGAGTCTTTATTTTCCCCACCCCACTTAGCCTATCAGTTGCCTAATCTTGTCATACCTATTTCCACAAAATTTGTAATATCTGTCCCATTCTCTTTACTCACAAACCTATTTTAAGACCTCATCACCCCTCCCTGGACTATTATAATAGCCTTTAAATTAGTCACCCTGTTTCAAACCTCTCCTTTCTGTAATCCATGTAACATAAAATTATTAAAGTGACATTTCTATTGTACAAGTTTATTTGGAAAATAGAAATACAAATCTACTTCCCTACTGTACAAGCCGGTATGCCTCCTTGCCTCAAGAATCAAATTCAGTGTGTTTGGATTATAAAGTCCTTTACAACATGAATGCAATCTTCCATGTCTTATATATTATTTGCCTTCCTATCCTGTATGATCTGGCCAAAGAAGTCTTTTTACTATTCTTCAAAGACAAGCTCCATCTCCCCTCTCTATAACTTTATGCTGAATGTCCTTCATTCCTAGAATATACTCCCACTTCACCTCTTAGTATAACTTTTTTCCTTTAAAAGTCTACTTTACCTGATTTCCTCAGTTAGTTCTCTTCCAAAGTTTACCTTATATCTTTCATATATATGCATATATATATGCATATATATACATATATAATATATATTTGTTAAATATACATATATTTGCATGCATATGGATACATGTATGTATATATGTGTCTGTATATTTATACACACACACACACATATACATATATATATTTGTTGCATACATTTATTTGCTCAGGTGTTATTTTCTCTGATAGAATTTAAGTTCCTTGAAAGTACTATTTCATTGCTATCTCCCTAGTGCTGAGTTCAGTTGCTTAATAAATGATTGCTAATTGGTTAATTGAATCAGGATGATATAAAATCCACAGTCACATGGCAGCAGATTCACAGCCAGGATAGAGTAAGTAGGGCTACACTCCAATGTTTCTAGTAGACCCTGACAACACTTTACATTCTACAGCCCTGTACAAATAGCAGAGTTTAGCACTTACTCCCCATCCCAATAGTGCCCTTCCCTTCAGAACTGTCTTCTCAATTTCCTAGAGTTTCTGACTCCTCCCTCCTCTTACTGAATTGAGCTCAGATTTTGCATCTTTTTCCTAAGGCACAGAAATCACAACAGCTCTGCTTGATAAACATATTAGACTCCAAATTCCCCTTAATAAGAATATTATGATTACAGGAAGTATATTGTCTGTGGATCAATCTAATTGAGTTAAAAGGTTTGTTATTACCAGGTAATGATTTTTTTTTCAGTCATAGCAATTCATAAAGACTGTCTACTAAGACAGAGAGGGGTTAAGATTTGTATGAGTGAAAAAAAATCTTTATGGTGGAAGGGGTAATCATAATGATGAAATTAGAAATCCTGTAACTATGGAATTAAGTATTTTCTATCATATTGATCATACAATCCAATTAACATACTTAAGAAATATCCAATTATATTCTTACTTTCACTTTGGAGAAGTGTGTTAAGAATGAATTTTCTGTGGCACAGAGGGGAGAAAATCTTTCCTCTGCATATCTTAGAGCTTCTTTTAAAAGCTAGAATTGTGTCTGGTTTCGTGATAAGAATAATTTCTGTAGAACAGGTGGCCTATCTAGCTATTGGGTATGCCACTTCTACATGGCACTGAAAATGTGGCATAGGGAAGGTGATGAAAAGTAGTGCTGGAACTAAGTGGAACTATTGCTCCACTAAGGTGGAGTGACTGAAACTTAGCTCCAAGGGCCCTGAAATTTAGGAGTATGTTTAAACTTGTAGTCCTTTAGTAGTATAGAAACAACTGAGTTTAACATGTAGTTAGCAATAATGATTTGTTCAAATCATAAATAGAATTTTTTTTTTTGCCTAGGTTTGAGGGAGTATGAAGCATGGCTGCTGGTGGTACAGAGGAAGATTAAGGTGATAGCAATTGTAGTCAGAGATCACTGGGGGATATCTGGTTAAATGAGGTAAATATGCAAAGTCCTTAAATGCTAGCTGCTGCTATTAGAGCCCAAGATAGTACCACAAAAGGAGGGACAGAGGCAATGGTTCATTTGCACTGTGAATACTGGTAACCTATCCCCCAGAGAGACCTGGTTGTGCCCTTATGGTGTTTGCAAGAGTGACCAGGTCTTCTAGGGGAGGGGGCAGGGTCAACATGATAGACAACTAAAAGTGAACCTGGGAAAAGGAGTAAAATTGTGCCTGGCTATATAAGATCAGGGGCAAGAGGCCGTGGGAGAATGCAGGATCAACTGAATGTTTTAGACTGGCAGAAGACTACAAAGTGCTGGCATGTCTTCCTTTGAACCACCACAAGGAGAAAATTTACCTCTGAGTATTACTGACCTTAGATGAAGCCTTGATATACCTACTCTCTCTCTCTCTCTCTCTCTCTCTCTCTCTCTCTCTCTCTCTCTCTCTCTCTCTCTGTATATATATATATATATATATATATACACACACACACACACACACACACTTATATCTATGTCGTACATATAATATATAATATAATGTAAAGTTTTATATATGTGTATATTGTATATGTATATATGTGTGTGGATATATATGTATATGTATATTTTTTTGTGTGTATATATATATATATATATATACATACATATATATATATATTTATATATACAAAATAAGTAAAATAGAAATCTATCGAATTACATCCTCATTCCAGTTGAGCTATTCAGCACTGTCCTGTCCTATCTTTGAGTCCTTCCCTGGGGCATCTGACCCTGTCGTTGTGCTGATGACTCTGAGTCCTGCTAACACCATGGGGGCACCAAGGAGGACAGAAAATGTGGGAATTAGAAGACATAGGCTTGGTAAAGTACTCAGGGGTCAAAGACTGGAATATATGCTAAGACGAGGATTGAATATTGAAGTGAAAGGAGATCTGTAAAATAAAAATTAACCAAAGGTCCTAAGTGAGCAATGACACTACTCTGTCATTTTTACTGATTGTTCTAGAAGAGCATGCTTAGAAATCCAAGGAATATTAGAACCACAGAATCTCAGAATCAAAGAATTTCAAATTGGAAGAGATGTCAGAGATTATCTAGTTCAACAAAAAACCAAAAGGAACCTTTTCTATAATATATACTTGACAAATAATCATTCACTCTCTGTTTGAAATCTTGCAATGACAGGGAACCCATCATCTTTTGAGGAAATTCATTCCATTTTTTTTGTACAGCTCAGTTGTTAGGAAAGGGGATTTTGTTAGTTTTTATTATTTGTCTGACCATACCTAAATTTGCCACCTCTGTCTGCCAGTGATTCTTCCTGCTGAAGGCCAGTAGAATAAGTCTAATCCCCTTTTACAGGTGAGCTCTTCAAATACTTGGCAGTTATTTATGCCCTGTGTCTTCCCTTCTTCAAGTTTAACACCCATAATTCCTTCAATAAATACTCATATGGAATGGCCTAAAGGCCTTTACCTACCCTGCTAATCCTCCTCAGAGTTTTCTCCAGTTTATCAATATCCTTCTTAGCCTGTTAGACTACATGCAGTATTCCAGAGATGGTCTGACTAAGGACGTGGGCAGAGGTCAGAGGGCTCTTCAGTGTCTTATTACTGGAAGCTATGCCTCTCCTAATGCCGCCTTTTTTGGCTGCCAGATTTCACTCTTAACATATTGAGCTGGAAGTTTTGCTGTCTAAACTTTACCCCACCCTTTCCCATGACAGCTCTTCTTCCTCAAACAGTATTTGTGCCCATGTGCAAGAATGATAGAAGTTGTTTCTTCTCATTTTCCCCTACATTCCACATATCAATCTAAAGTTTAGATCATAGAATTAAAAACAACAACAGAAACAAAACCAAAACCAGTCTCCAAGAAGATAGTTTAACTTAGTAGAATGCCTAAAATAGCAGAACAATAATAGACAGAATGCCAAATTTGGGGAAAGTAGGTCATCCAGTTTCTACTATATAATTTGTGTAAAAGATAGGAAATAAAGCAGGAAACAGGCCACAGCCAGATTGTGTAGTTTCCAGGGTGGGGAGTTTCTTCTTTATCCTAGAGCCAATATAGAGCCACTAAAGGTTTTCAGTCTTTGAGAGACTGGGGGCACTCAGGGATTAAGTTACTTACCCAGGGTTGCATAGCTAATAAGCTTCTGAGGCCGGATTTAAGCTCTGGATTCCAGAAAGCCTGGTTTGAAATCTTGCAGTTGATACATACTAACTCTATGATCATTTGCAAATCGCTTAACCCCAGTTTGCTCCCAGACAGCTCAAAGATTCTAAATGATAGATGAAGTGGATGGAGTTTCCACATTAGGAGTTCTATACAATATTGAAATCACAGATCTGGGCCAAAAGAAAGAAAAATTCAATAGAGGCATAATATCGGAAAATCTCCATTGTATAGTATAAAGAACAATAGAACATGTCAAGTACTGGCTCCTATATCTACTGCCTATATGACCAAGAACAAGTGATGTAACTTCTTTGTGCCCCAATTTCTTTGTCTATAAAATGTGTAAAATGTATTTATAGTATCTATTTTATGAGATTATTATGAAAAAAGTTCTTTGTAAATATGAAATGCTACATAAATATGAGCTGCTAGGGGAGACATCCAGACAAGCAACATCTCCTCACCCAAACTACAAATTGAAAAACCATGATTGTAAATAGAATTAATTCAACCTCAAGCAAATTTGTAAACATTAGACAAGGTTGTACAGTCTTTTTAGGAATCATGATGACATGATAATGTATTAAGCCTGGCTTAAAATATGTACAGAATATAAATGAATAAACCCTTGCTTTATTAAAGAGTCAGAGCTACATTTCTATATCGCAAACTGAAATATGTTAAATTCAATACTAATGAAATATCTGGACACTAAAGTTAATATAAACACTGAAAGCTGCGACAGTTTTGAATCGTTTGGAGCAATGAAACAGGTTGAATCCACTGAAGATTTCATCCTATAACCTGGGAGTCTGCTGCTTTTAGAAAGTGGGCTGAGACGAAGGTGTGGAAGATCAATACAAATTCAGAACCTGAAGGGACCTTAGAGGTCATCTAAATGGCAGCAGAAAAGCTACAAATGAAAACAAACAAAAATGTTATTTCAACACCTTGATTTGGTTGTTTAGGCAAACAAATGTTTTGTAACCAAATGAAGGATCCAGACATATCATAGTAAAACCAGGTTGCACTTTTTTCCTCTCTGAATAAACTGGCTAGCAACATTTTAGGAAGAATGCTAATTAATGAGCTAGAAAATATCAAAAAGAGGGCAATAAGGATGGTAAAAGGCCCTGAAATCACACCACCTGAAGATTAATTAAAGGAACTAGGTATGTTTAGCTAGGAGAAGAGAAGAAGGGGTTATGATTCTTGTTGTTTAGTTCTTTCACTCATGTCCTGCTCTTCCCGACCCCATTTAAGGTTTTCTTGGCAGGGATACTGCAGTAGTTTGCCTTTTCCTTCTCCAGCTCATTCTACAGATGAGGAAATGGAGGAAAACAGGGTTGGTTAAGTCACTTACCCAGAACCACAGGTTTCAACTCAGGAAGATGTCTTCCTTACTCCAGGCTTGGTGCTCTATCCACTCTGTGGCAGGGCTGTTTTCTTTAATAAGGATTAGACTTGGCTTCTACTAGGGAAGTTAGGTTGCTCCAGGCCTGGAGTCAGGAAGACCTGAGTTCAAATATGACCTAAGACATTTACTACCTGTGTGACCCCAGACACAGTAACTTAACCCAGTTTGCCTCGGTTTCCTCATCTATAAAATGAGCTGGAGAAGGAAATGGCACACCACTCCGGTATCTTTGCCAAGAAAACTCCAAATAGGATCTGGATAGCTAGGTGGCACAGTGGATGGAGTGTTGGGCCTGGAATCAAGAAGACTCATATTCCTGAGTTCAAATATGGTCTCAGACACCCCCTAGCTCTATGATTTTGGATATGTTCATTAAACCCTGTTTGCCTTGGTTTCTTTGTTTGTAAAATGAGCAGGAAAAGGAAATGACAAACCACTCCAGTATCTCTTCTAAGAAAATACCAAATGGGGTCACAAAGAGTCAACACAGATGAACAACATTTGGCTCCAATGGCAGAACTAGTGGCCAGGGATAGAAGTTGTAGAGTCAGAATTCAGACTGATATAAGGAAAATCTTCCACACAATCAGAGCTATGTACAAGTGTAACTGGCTTCCTCCACAGGAAATTAATCTTTCCTTTATCCCCCAGGAAAGGCCTTCAAGCAAATTCTCTATGGCCACTTGTCAAGGAGGCTGAAAAGCACTTTTTTATTCTAATATGGATTAGATTATCTGACTTTGAGGCTGCTTCCAAATCTGAAGAGAGTCTTCAGTTCTGTGATATCTGCTCCTGAGGGATTAACAAATATTGTTGGGCAGTTCTTGAAAAGAGTTGATGACTATGATTATAGTCCTTAAGGATTAAGGACTCTTAAGTAGCTAGTCATTAACCTTAAGTGTTTCCTGTCTTTCCTAAGGAAGATTTCTATGGAGAATGCTTTTGTAATCTGGTTTTAGCCTTATGTAGAAACTGCGTCATAATGACAGATTCACCTATATGCATATCCTCCACTGAAGGAAAATCAATAGGAAATTAATTACATTTAGATATATACTTTTAAAAAATATTTTTTTACTAATATCTTTTTTTTACATCATCAGAATTGTCCCCAGTGTTATTGCTTTCTCTTTGCTTCCCAAAAAGCCACTCCGTATAATCAAAATATTTTAAAGACAAAAAAATAGAGAAAAATAATCATCATAGCTGATTGATGTATTATGAATTGGATATATAGCTTTATTATTAAAAGTAAATCTTTATTTAAGATTGCCTTGATTGTAGCTATTACTAAATGAAATTATTTTTGAATTTTCACAAATTGTTTACTTTCACCAGGAAACTGAGCTCAGCTAATACTTTTAAATTATATATACATACACATATATTTATATATATACATACACACATACACACAACCATATTTATATATATACATACACACACACACACTTATAGTCTTCAAGCAAAAGATAAGGCCACATTTAAACAATGAAAAGACCTTAAAGAATAAAAATATTAAAAAGAACATATAGAGGTCCCTATATATATATATATATCATATCTCCTAAGATACTAGAACTACAAAAGACATTAGAAGTCATATAATCCAACACCTTGTTTTATCAGTAAAGGCAATGAGACAAAGAAAATACTGAAACTGTCCTCTCCAAAGTTACCTAAAATCTCTTAATTGCCAAATCAATTGACTTTTTTCTCAATCCTTATCCTTTTAGATCCTTCTGCAGCCTTTGATACTGATAATTACCCTCTTTTCTTTGATACTCACTTTTCATTATTATTTTTTAATGGCCCTGCCCTCTCTTGTTTTTTTCCATCCACCTGTCTGACTATTCTTTCTCAGTATTTTTACACAGTTCACAAAGGTCGATATTCCCCGAAACTCTGTCCTAGACCCTTTCCTCTTCTGCCTTTAACACTATTTTGCTTGGTTACTTCATCAGTTCCCATGAATTCAATTATCATCTCTACTCTAATAATTCTCATATCTATTTGTCCAGCCCTAATTTCTCATGACCTTTTATTCTTTCATCTACAACCCTGTATTGGACATTTTGAACTGGCTGTCTTAGAGACATCTTAAACTCAAAGTGTTCAACACTCATAATCTCTCCTAAATCTTTCCTTCTTCCTAACTTCCCTAACATGGTGGAGGGTACTGCCATTTTCCCAGTCACCCAGACTAGCAATCCCTGGTGTCTTCCCTGACTCTTCATTCTATTTTACAACCTCCACATTCAATTTGTTGCCAAATCCTGTCAATTCTGCCTTCATATCTCTCATATATATATATATATATATGTGTGTGTGTGTGTGTGTTTATACATATTATATATACATACACATATACATATGCATATATGTGTGTGTATATATATTTGTGTATATATATGCATACATACATATATATGTATATATACATATATACATATATATGCATATACATATATATGTATATACATATATACATACATATATATGTGTGTGTGTATATATATATATATATATATATATACTTCATCATCCTGGTGCAGACCCTCATTATGAAATATGTGGACTACTGCTGTGGTCTTCTGGTTAGTCTCCCTTCCTCTAGACTCTTTCAACTCCAATCCATCCTCCACTTAGCAGTCAAATTAATCTTCCAAAAGTAGAGATCTGACCATGGCAAACCTCACCCCTACCCCATTCAATAAACTCTAGGAGTTCCCTATTGCCTCCAGGACCTACTAGAGACTGCTGTCTTTTAAAGCCTTTAGTATAATTCTTTCCTACTCTTCCAATGTTATTATATCTTACTTCTGTGCATGTACTCAAAGATTATCCTCAACATTGGCCTCCCTGCTGTTCATCATGAAGATAATCCATTTTTTAATAGTCCATTTCTTTACTTTGTTCCTTTTCTTTAATTATCTCTCAAGTTTGGAAATCTCTCCCTTTTCACCTCTAATGTCCTTGCTTTCTTCACATTTTAGTTAAAATCTCACCTTCCATATCAAGCCTTTCTTGGTTCTTTTTAACATCAGTGCTTTCCTTCTGCGATTGTCTCTAATTTGTCCTGTAACTATCTCATTTGTACATAGTTGTGTATCCTCTCTTTCCTCTCCTCTCTTTCTGGGGCACCATCATACCTTTAGACTGTGAGCTCCTTGTGTGATGGGACTATTTTTCACCTTCATTTATATCCCCAAAGTTTAGCACACTGTCTGGTACACTGTGAGTGTTATATAAATCCTTGTTTCCTTTTTTCCTTTACCTTATTTGTAAAGAGATAATTGGATTTAATGACTTCTGAGTTCTCTTCTAGATCCAGATTCTCCCCATAACCCTATGGTGTATGTGTCATTATTATTCCATTTTTGCATTTTAGGAAATTAAACCAGATGAAATGATTTACCCAATAAGTAAGCATCTAAGTTGGAATTTGAATCCAGTTATTTCTAACTCTAAAACCAGGACATTATTCTTTAATCCACTGTGCCTTACAGAAAGCTGATATGCTCTACAAGTGCCCAATTTTCAAATTGGCTTGGTTTTCTATCTCATCTTATCTACATCCTGGACTCTCTTATTCCCTTCAACCTGGTTCATCATAGATACACCTTCCTGAGCACAGCTGAAGGTCTACATTCTTCACTATCTGTTATTGGTTACCACCCTGGCTTTTCCTTCCATTACTACCCAGTTCTCTCCTTCCTCTCTCTGAATCATCTGCCAGCTAGATATGTTCATAGGTAAACATTTCCTAGGGCTTTGGCTACTTTGGCTGCTCATGCTCCCTTCAATCTTTAACTGCACAGTGGTTCTGACTATCAGCTGTAAATCTTTGTATTTAGCTTTACATAGTAGACATGGGATCTGTATAAAAATGCACAAATTGTTGCATAGGGAAAAAATGCACATTATCACAGTTTGATCACTTTTAAAAACAAAATGATAACAGACTGCAACACTGAGAAGCATTACTTTCAGGATGCTCTGCTCTGTCCGTACTGATTTCTCTGTTCAATACCTGTTCAATCTTTTTTTTTTTTGGTGGGAAAATAAGAAACATAGCTGCTCGTTTACTCATTAAAACTCAGACCCACAGCTACTGTTCTCTGAAAAAAATGGCCTTCAATAATTTCTCATTTGTAGACCCCTAGTCTCACTCCAACCACACTTCACTGTACATTGCTGCATTTCAGCACAGCACCTTGGCTTGTGAAAGATGATCCCTTCCATGCACAAAGACATTGTTTTCATTCATTTGCCATACAATACAACCATTTATACAACGAATGAATGAAAATAATATTCTCATGTGGGAGACAGAGTGCAGGCAAAATAATTCAATTAGTATGAAAATTTTAAAAATACATTATTTAAATAATCTCTCTTAGGGATTCTTCATACAGTTTAGAAGAGGGGAAAAATCACTACTTTACAGAAGGAGAAGCTGAGTTTTAAAGTGTATATTCACTGTGAATAGGATTTGCTAATTCTTTGTAAAACTGACTTGTATCTCCAATGCCTGAAATAGATTGGGCATTTAGTAAATGCTTGTTGATTAATTGATCTCCTGTTCCTTTTTTCTGCTTCGCATCTCATAAATGTTCAAGTATCCAAAAATGACATTAAAAGATATTTCTTTATCAAGATGGAAAATCAGCATTCTAGAATAGGACTATTTTCATTGAGGTCGCATAGCCTCTCTGCTGTTTGTTGTGATACCCTTTGATTATAGACATATATGAGATTCTGAATTTGTGACCAAGTTAGTATTGATTCAGGAACTTTATCTTGAGGATTTTCTGAGTTTTTAGATTTTTGCACTTCAATATTTTTTTTTTATTTAGAGATTGTTATATCTCTATCCACCCAGTATATCTAGCATAAGCAGAATTATCTATGGGATGCTATGGGGCACCATATTTGAAGATGTAACATGTTTCCCCGCTCCAAGGGATGTTCAACACATTTTATCTTTGCAAGTACATAAGCATGAGATGCATTCAGAAGTGTCAATCTTTACAGCAAAAGGTAAATTTCAAATCAATATCCAGGTAACCTATCAGAAAACATTTAATAAACACTTGCTATGTGCCAGGCACTTTAGGTATACTAGAAAGGCAAAAATGTCTCTACTGCCACGGAGCTTAATTTGTTTGTCTGTTGTTTGTTTGAGTAGGTTGGGGTTAAGGGATTAAGATATTTTTGGCTTAAGGAATTCCTGGTATTAGAAACTCCCTTTTCCCATATAGATTGGGGGCTTTTCTGCATCTTATATTTCTTAAGAAAATTTCAGGGAGCCCTGAGAATTTGTGTGACTTACCCATGGTTACACATCTAGTATTTGTCAGATTCAGGTCTTGAATCTAAGTCTTCCTGATTCCAATGTTGACTTTCTATCCACCACACTGCCACAAATATTCTGTAGAGGATGCATTTAGAGCATGGCATCATGTTTGACACACAAAAAAAAGCTAACCATTAAAAGACTGAAAAATTTCTTTGGTCATTTTTAGGGGAGCTGGTGCTGATTTCACTCTAAACTATTTTTTACCATTAAAGAGGAAACTCCAAAAGCATATTAACCTCCACAATTATAGTCTGATCCGGGGATTTTGGAACATTGATGGGTGTCATTAAATGCAAACTACATTTTTGTCTTCAGCTTTGCTTTTTTTTTTTGGCAGAAAAAAGATTTATATTGTCAAAAATAATCAGTAGTAATAGTAGTAGTAGTAGTAGTAGTATAGTAGTAGTAGTAGTAGTAGTAGTAGTAGTAGTAGTAGTAGTAGTAGTAGTAGTAGTAGTAGTAATAGTGGTGGTGATGATAGTGGTGGTGGTGATGGTAAAGTGCTATAAAATAGCAACAATATAAAACAGTGAAATTAAGCCATAGAGCTTCAGAATGGTCAAATGACTTTCCCAAGGTCCACCAGTAACAGTACCACCACTACCACAATAACAATCATTTATTGTTGTTCAGTGATGTCTGACTCTTTGTGATCCCATTTTGGGTTTTGGCATATACTGGAGTCATTTGCCATTTCCTTCTACAGCTTTTTCTTACAGATAAGGAACTGAGGCAAACAGGGTTAAGTGACTTGCTCAGGGCCACACAGCTAGTAAGTGTCTGAGGCCAGATTTGAACTTAGGAAGTTCAGGCCTGGCACTTTATCCACTGCATCTCCTAGCTGCCCATTGATTAAAATGTTAAATACAAAGTACTGGAGATATGAAGACAAAAATGCAGGAGTCATTGCTGGTAGATGACATGTGCAAGAAGTGATTCTAGTGTTTCCTGACTCCAGGTCTAGGACTCCCCTATGCACTCCATAGAGAAGGTGCTGGGCTTGAAGTCAAGAAGTGTTAGTTGGATTCACCTCTGACATTTATGAGTTATGTGACTTTTGAAAAGTTCCTTAACATCTGTTTGTCATTGACAGCTTTCCAGGAAATAGCTATTAAGACAGAGGTTGGTGAGTGGAAGGAGCTGCAATGTAGGGGGTTCATCATCTGATGAAATCATAGGTCTTACCTCTGTTTTCATATGAAAAACAAACAAATGAACAAATGAAAACACCATTAAACTGGACTGACATCAGTAATAGTATTTCTTCACTAAAACCACTAAAGCCATTTACCCTGTTGTAAAAATGGATTTACTAATAATGCTTTGACACTTCACTGAATTTTTCAGTGCATTCTAAGTTCTTTTGAATATTAACACCTTCACTATAGAAGTAACAAAAGAACATTTAAACACCCAATGTATCTCTCTGTTTTAGTGGGCTGGGTGAGGCATTCATTGACCCAATTACTTGGCTCCTGCTACATGAGCTTGAGAGTCTTTAAAAAATTAATGAATAAATAAAATTTGGGTATATTTCTAAAGATGATGTGGGGAATCAATAACAGGAAATATTCTTGTGGAATGCTTTTATGCCACAGTCATAAGGATTGGGCCACTCTGGTATGGTTAATTCAGCGGTATACTAGATAAACTAACAATCAAGACGACCAGAGATTGAATCCTATCTTAAACTCTTAGTAGCAATATGGTCCTTGGCAAGGTTTTTGGTTTTTATTAATTTAATTAATTTTTTTCAATTAACAAAAAAAAAATTTTCTCTCATTCCAAATCCCTTTACCCTCTTCAGAAGAGATCTCTTTTGACAAATATTCATTGTCAAGCAAAACACATTTCCACCTTTGCCAAATGTTTTTTAGAGCTCTGATTTCACATCTTTATTCCTTTATCCTTTGTTCTTTATCCCTATTATTCAGGCAATAATCATTAAGTACTTACCACATTTCAGGAAAAAAGATACTTAGAAACTGGGTAGTATTCATCATCATCTATTCTGTGGAATGCTGATTGATAACTGCCAAAGTTGTTTATTTTTCATAACGTTGTTTTTATTGTAAATATTGTTCTTCTCATTTCATTTTGCTTCAGTTCATATGTCTCCCCAGTTTTCTCTGAGACTTTTCATCATGCCTTTGCATGAGTATTCTCTCATACTCGTATGCAATAATTTATTCAGCCACTTCTCTATTGCTAGGCACCCTCTTTAGTTTCCAGTTATTTGTAACCACAAAAACAGCACCTATATATTTGTATATGTGGTTCCTTTCCTTTTTTATTTATTTTTGGTAAAGGCCTTGTGGTGATATATGCTGGGTAAAAGGACATGTATGGTTTTTATTACCAACTTTTCAGGCATCGTTATTAGGGCAAGTTACTGAACCCCCCTCAGCCTCAATTTTCTCCTTTGTAAAATGTGGCAGGAGGTGGACTTGCAGACCATTAAGCTTCTTTCTAGCTTTACATCTATGACCATATAATCTAGGATCCCATTTATCATAATACAATAATTATTGCTACTAAACTTAGTTAAAACTTTTCTTTTAATAAAAGACATTTTCATGAATAATAGAGGAGTATCAGTTTCAAATACCAATTTTGTTAGGCCTTACTATGTAACAGAAAAGAGTCCTTATGCTGTAATTTAGTCTCTCGTACTTCCTTAATCATATCTATATCTAAATTAATGAAGACAAATGTTGGTGATTCTGTTTCTAGAATAATAGTGCCTCAGAGGCTTTCTGTCCCCTTACATTGGTTTGTTTGTTTTCCTTAAAATGAGTGATGGAATATGTTTGGTGACCACATTTCAAAGGAAAAATTAATAATTGGCATGACTTCTTGATACATCTGCATAGTAACACTGACAAAAAAATATTTATTTGTACTATCCTGAACAATGAAACACAAATTCAGTGGGCTGCAAATTCTTCAGGCATTTTTATCACTGAACCCATACATGATTGCTATGGAGGAGAGGTATTTATTAAGGAGATTCTATAGTTGTACATTCTTATATTTTTCTTTAGGAATTCATTTTCTATGCATCACTGACAAAAAACAATTGCTTTCTTATATATGCTCAAATACATTCCTTTTGTACGTGAACCTTTTTTTTGCTTTTTTTTTAACACGGACCTTTCTTAAAACACAAGAAATCCTGTTAATATTCTAATTGATGCACCCCATTGAAACCACAGGAAAAACAAACTGACACATTTGTCTTATTACAAGAATATGTAATAAAAGTTCCACAATTGTAAGCTAAAATGAAACTACAGAATAATGACACTTAATCTGTTTCTATGTCAGAAATGGTACCATTACAACTGACTCAAGATGAAATTATTCCCCTTAAACCTGTCAATACTGTTGAACCCCATTTTCTCTGAACCTTACTAATTCAATTATTCTTGGTCTATTTTTATTGAATGTTGGTAGCTTGTAGTGTCTGATGGCATAAAGACAAGCCAAGACAATGGCTTCTTCTTGCTTTACATTATAGACCCATTTTTTACAATGGAGAATTATCAACAATTTGAATTGTATATCCTAATTTTTTTTCTTTTCTTTCATAGATTTAAGAAAATACGGGAAATGAAACTATCTCTATTTTGGAGTTTTAGTCATATCATGCACCTTGGTCAAGTTACTTGATGCTACTTGAAAACCAGCTGTATAAAATATTGTGATTGTATCTGGAAGCAGGGATATCTCCACTTTAAAAATATCTCTCTGCCTTATAAGAGTGACAAATCAATTGACATGGCAGAGAAGCCCTCATTAGTAACCTATGTTCAATGCGATCCTTTTGAAATCCTTTAGGTCAGGGTTTCTTCATTTTTTAGGTGTTATGGACCCCTTTGGCAGTCTGGTGAAGCCTACGGATAACTTCTCAGATTAATGTTATTTTTTTTTACATAAATGGAAGATTGATTAAATCTCAGCTAGAGGTAAGTGAAAATAAAGCTGTTCTTCCCCCTTCTCCAATTTATGGTCATGGATCCCTGTTCATGGGGTCTATTCATGATCTCTTCCTGGTTCCCAGCCTAAGAACCTCTGCTTTGGGGAGAGAGGGTGGAATAGAGAATAAAAACTGAATTTGAAGTCAGAAGACTCGGATTTAAATTTAATTTCTGTCCTTTATTTGCCATTTACCTTTAGAAAGTTACTAAAACTCTCTGAGCCTCAGTTGCTTATAGAATTACAGTGTCTTAACCAGATAATATTTAAGGTCCTTTCCATTATTCTATGAACCTATGGATGATATGATATTCATTTGAAAAATGAACATTTTTTTTAATGGAGGAAGAATCAAAATAAGAGCTTCTAAATGTTTGCCCATTTTTAGCATAGAAATGAAAAACTGTCTCTAGCTTGCCTCCCTTGAGCCAGGTCCCTTAATTCCAGCAGAAGGTTGGACTCTTGACCAATGGAAAGGGAATATATGGAGGCACCAAGGGGATGTGGACCATGGGGACTCAGTACCCTTCTCTTCTCCTCCTGCACACACAGGCCATTGCTTTGACCCTGAAAGCTCATGGGATCAGAAAATCAGTGCTGTAAAGGTAGAACAGATCTTAGAGGAAATCTAATCCAATCCCTCTATCTTATAAATGAGGAACAGAATATCAGAGTTTAAATGACTCAGGTCACAGGGCTAGCAGATAGTAGAACTGGGATTGAACTCAAGTCTCATTACTATAACCAGCTGCTGCTTCTCCTTTAGGAAGCTCCTGCATTGTCTTCCCTGGGGTAGGCAGACTTGGGCCCAGAATATGCCTATAGAAGACTATAGAGGACACTTTCTTTTTCTCTTTCTTTCTTTCTTTCTTTCTTTCTTTCTTTCTTTCTTTCTTTCTTTCTTTCTTTCCTTCCTTCCTTCCTTCCTCTTTCTTTTTCTTTTCTTTCTTTCTTTCTTTCTTTCTTTTTCTTTCTTTCTTTCTTTCTTCCTTTCTTTCTTTTTCTTTCTTTCTTTCCTTCTTTCTTTCTTTCTTTCCTTCTTTCTTTCGACTGGGCAATTGGGGTTAAGTGACTTGCCCAGGGTCACACAGCTAATAAGTATCAAGTGCCGTTCTATGCACTGCACCATCTAGCTGCCTCAGACACTATTTTTTTTAAATCCAACCTTTCTCTCATATATTCTTAACTGGTTGTCTTGAATTATGAGATCAATGAATGGTTCTCAGAAAGAGTCAGTGATTTAGAGTATGCTTGGTGAATTGAATAGACTGGAAATGAATTAAATGCAGTATAAAAAAGATATAGATATTAAGATCTGTAACTATGATGTCTCCATATTTCAAAATAAGTACGGTCAGCTCTCAATTTACTGTGCTAATAGGGAATGGAATACATGAAATATGGTTAGACTCAAGTGGAATAGAGAACAGAAAAAGAAAAAAACCCTACAAAAATCTCATTTTCGTGAGCAGTTCCAACCTCTTTCTGTCATTTTCCTTTCCCCCAGAGCTGCTAACCATTAGTAAGATTGATTTGGGTTGATCCCACTTTTTTCCCTGTTATCCTTTAAACTTGTGTTCTTGAGCAATAATATAGCTGAAATGTGAGTAACATGAAGAAGGAGACAAATAAATGAAAATACAAATGGGTAAAATAAACTCTAATATTTGGACATTTATCTGTACAAGATGCATAACTATCCTTTCATTGAATCTCACCTTCAAAAAATTGCCAATTATACCTTGGGATTTAGGAAACAATTTCAGGTAGGTCAACCTGGTTTGTAAGGGAAAGGAATGGGACAATTATTTTATCTGAAGACAAAGGCTCTAAGAAGAGAAGCACTGGGGTAAAATAAGTCAAGTACAGTACTTAAAATAAAGAAGACCTAATTTTAAATCCAACCTTAGTCACTTGCCAGCTATGAATTCACAGGCAAGTCACTTATAAAATAAAAGAAAAAAATGAGAATAATAATAACTGTAGCATCTCTCTCTATCAATCAATGAACATTTATGAAATACCCAGCATGTGCCCCTTGAGAGAGACAATAAGCAAACAAATATGTACAAATAAGCTATAAATACAATGAATTGAAAATAGTTAACAAAGGGAAGCCATCAGAATTAAGAAGCATTGGGAAAGTTTTCCTGTAAAAGGTAGCATTTTATGTGGTGATTGGGAGAATTGAATAAGATATGCAGGTGAAAGACTGCAAATTTTAAAGAGTGGTAGATATGTCATTCATATTCATCTGTGGGGTCACATTTCAAGAACTTTATTGTTCTTTGCATCTGGTGCCATCTCCAGTTGTCTGGATCTGTAACTTGTCACTGAACCCAGATGGCTCTGGAGGAGAGAGTGAGGCTGGTGACTTTGCACAGCAACCCCTCACTTCAATCCAATTCACTTGCAAGTCATGGCATCACCTTCTTGATGTCATGGTCCTCTTCAAGAAAGAAAGGCAAACAGCAGCAACAACAACAACCCCTCTGTGACACACATGGGCTGCATGACCTTGGGTAACTCACTCACTTGTAGCCTCAGTTTACTTATATATAAAATGAGGGGGTTGGACTCAATGTCCTTGAAGATCTCTCCTGGAACTAAATTGATAAAAACCTCTTAGGGAACTTCCTATGTCTGAAAGCTGTAGAAAAAGATATCGATCTGGAGATCGTAGAGGGAATTCCCTCTTTGGGGAAGAGTTTCCCATATTAAAGAAGTCACAGGTCTGGCCCCATTCTTTCCCATAAATTCCTTTATTACTAAAGCTTTTTGTATATTAAAAGTTTAAGGCAAAGAATATGTGATACCAAAGCATTCATATTAGGCGCTGAGGAAAATAAAGCATTGAATAATTATTTATCATTGAAAGACAAACTGTGTAAATTTTCTGCAGAAGTCTTAATGAAGGATCATTTGAACATATGGAGTTTTATAATAATGTTCCTTTTTTTCCCCTATTCATTTCCTTTTTGCCTACTACTTTACATTCATTGGTCATATTAAATACCCCTCCCCCCCAGTGATTAGGGAGTTTGTTGTTTTTTCTCCTTTTTCATGGCCTTTATAACCAGCCCAATTGGTATTCAATGGGTGAGCTATGCTTGCTTATGGTTCCATTAAAATATGTATCTTCCATATGATAATACATTCTTATAGTAATTTAACATTACCAAACTCTTTCCAGCAATAGCCAGGTAAGGTAAATATGGTCATTATTCATCCTCCCATTTTATGAATCAAAAAAATTAGGCTCGGAGAACTTGAGTGAAATATTCCAGTCTCACAACTAGCCTTTGGAAGAAGCTAGGCCAGGGGTGGGATAACCTGTGGCCTCAAGGTCACGCATGGCCAAGGGTTCCCTACCACCAGACCTAGTCCTTTGCTATAACCTGGATTTTTGATACCAAACCCTAAACTACAACTCACAGCCTGTGTGGCATATTTAACCCTCTATTCTTTCCTATTCCTGAACACCTGCTGAATATATGACATATAGAAAATTTAGAGTTTGAGACATAGGGAGTGTAGTGGGATGATTTACTTGAAATAGAGAAGTTAATTTAGAATTCATTGGTCTCAAACTCAAGCAGAAAGAGGGGGCATTGAACCCTATATAAGAATTATTGCCTCCACATATTTATTTAGAAAACCATATGTTAACATTATTTATGCTCTATTGCATTTTAATTTGTTTTGTTAAATATTGCTCAATTAAATTTTATCTGATTCAGGCAGCATTGGGAATGCTGCAGGGCACATTTAATCAGATTGTTTAACAACATCGAAGATGACAGGCTCCTTGAGATTGTGACTATGGTGATGAAGCCTTAAAGAGCAGTGTACTGACAGTGCCACTAGGATGGGGGGCATGCCTTCTGGAGGTTGACACCTTGGTACAAAGCACTGTTCATCAATGGCTCTTTATGAATATTCACATGAAGTCTTACAATCTCCGAGGTTGGACAGGTGGGGAGGGAGAGGCTGAGACATCTACATTTTCCTTAACAATATTTTGTCTTTCATATGTTCTCTTGTTTTAAAAATAGTAGAGAGAACAAGGCATTGGGGAGTGTTGAAACAGAAAAATGTACATGGAGTGCTTTGATATTGATTCCCACTGAACTCTGCACAATGACTATACTGCGGGAACTAGTTGAATCAAGCGAAAACTGACTGAGGGTACACTTCCTTGGAGTTTTCAGGGACCTCATAGCAGAAAGGAGGTTGCTGTATCTAATACCGAAACAGTCTAGACTCAATACCCAGAGACCATTTGGGGAAAGTTAGTGGAATGTCAGTGAGATACCCTTCAAATCTGATAGGAGAAAACCAGCTGTGATATAAAGTTTTTGTTCCTCATCTCCTTTCCATATGTTGTCTTTGTGGTTGATGAGAGAAATATGTATCTTTGTTCTAAAATGAGGCTTATAATCCCCTACAGTCCACACACAACATCCAACAGAATTAGTTAACTAAGTAATGATAAGAGCTATGGCCAGATCCAGCCTAGAGCTTCTGGTCCAAATTTTACTAGCTGAACTTCTGATTTGGTGCCCTTACAACAATGGGATTTAGGTATCTTTGACACATGGCATAATATTGGTATTCAGTAGTTTCAGTTGTGTCCAACTCTTCCTGACCCCATTTGGGATTTTCTTGTCAAAGATATTGGAGTGGTTTGCCATTTCCTTCTCCAGCTCATTTTACATATGAGGAAACTGAGGCAAACAGGGTGAAGTGACTAACCCAGGGTTACACAGCTCGGATGTGTGCGAGGTCAGAAGCACACATCAAAGCACAGTGATATATATATATATATATATATATATATATATATATATATATATATATATATATATATATATATATATATATATATTTTCTTTTATTTTTTCATTTTAAAGACAGATATTATAGCAGACAGATACTGTAAATATGGTAGTACTAAATGTCTCCCTCTCCCCAATCCTTTCCTTCTCCCTCTCTTTTTTTTTTCTTTTTCTCTTCTTCAGGATTCTTAACAAATAAGACCTTTTCTTAGAATCACAGAATGTTAGATCTGGGAGAGTACTTACAGTCAATCAGTAGGCATTTATTAAGCAACTACTATGTGTCAGGCACTTAGACACTATACGTTCTGATACCCACATTTTCCAAATGAGGAAAAGTGAGACTCAAAGCATTTAAGGGTCTTGCCACAAATCACAAAGCTAAGTAATAGAAAAGCTTGAACTCAAACCCTGGACTCTTGACTCTCAGTGAGTGGCCTTTCATATACATTTATCCTCTTCTTTCTCAATGGAGAAAATATTCCATTTATATGCTTGAAGTTTGGACTAGTTCCAGCATTATTGTCCAACAGTTAAAAGAGATCAAGGTGATTAAACCAAAATTATATTCTCAAAGCCATTTTGCTCCATGTAGCTAATGACTATATCTGTGAAATTCACTGGGATAATTCCATTTTTAAAGCTGATTCCTTCAGATATTCATGATCTGGTGGAAAGCTGGGGCTGTGAGACATGTCATACTGATTATGAAACTATTAGAATGAGTCTGATTAATCTCATAGACAGAGTCCTTTAAGGATGCTTCATAGAGTCAACATCATAAACATGAATTCAAGGATTAATATTCATCAATAATATACATGGTGTTAAAGGCACCCTCAAACATTATGTTAAACATCAATAAACATTTTTTAGTGACATACTTTGTTTTGTTTTGTTTTTGTTTCAGGCGATTGAGGTTAAGTGACTTGCCCAGGGTCACACAGCTAGTAAGTGTCAAGTGTTATATCTGAGGCCGGTTTTGAACTCAGGTCCTCCTGACTTTAGGGCCGGTGCTCTATCCACTGCACCACCTAGCTGCCACATGGACATATTTTGTAATAGTATTGTTGGAGGTGTTGCTGGGTGGTGGAAGTCAAAACAAAATACCTCATTAACTTTTCAAAATTTCAAATATTTTGGCGAATTAAATGAGTCCGTTTCTCCAGCCACGTCCTTATATCAGAAAAAGAAAGGATAACTTGCGATATCACTCAGTACATGACTTTAGCTGCAGGTTGATCATTTTTGCTTCACATTTGCTGTCAGATCAAGTCAGCTCTAATTTAGCCATTCACAGACCTAACACAGGCAGCCTAAGCAGTATGCTATAGCATATCTTTGCACAATATTGTCTGCTATGAACCCTCTCAACTTATAAGCAGTGCCCCAAAAATATGTCTGTTGCTCATCCAGCTGCCTTATATGCATGAAACTTGCAGCAAAATAGACTGGTCCAGCTACTCTTTCTGTGTGCTACATTCTTTTTTTTTGGGGGGGGGTTTAGGCAATGGGGTTAAGTGACTTGCCCAGGGTCACACAGTTAGTAAGTGTCAAGTGTTTGGTTTGAGGCCGAATTTGAACTCAGGTCCTCCTGGCTTCAGGGCCGGCACTCTATCCACTGCTCCACCTAGCTGCCCCTGTGTGCTACATTTCTAATAAACCACCTAGGTAGAGTACAATTTTTTAATGAGAAATTAGTGGACAATCTAATTTATATTTTACATTATGCTTTGTTAACTTACGCTATTAAATCACATTTTGGGGTGGAGCCAAGATGGTGGAGTGAAAGCGGTGACTTGCTTGAGCTCTCCTCTAAACCCCTCCAAATACTCATAAAAATGGCTCTAAGCACATTCTGAAGCAGCAGAACCCACAAAAAGACAGAGTGAAACAAATTTCCAGCCCAAGACAACCTGGATGATTGATCAGAAATGTGTATCGCACCGGGCTGGGAGCACAATGCAGCACAGCATGGGCGTGCAGGCCACAACGAACCTGGAGCAGGCCTCAGAGGACTGAATCTCAGGCAGCTGTGGCGGTTTCCAGACTCCTCAATCCACGAATGCCAAAGACAATTAGAAGGTCAGTGGGAAAAGTCTGTTTCTGTCGGTGCTGAGACAGGAAGGTGGGGTTTCAGCTCCATTCCCCAAAAGCACGGCCCTGGGGGGGGGGCAGCTGCTTCACAAGCTTCTGGCCCACAGATTGAGGGGGAATCTAGTGGCTAATCAGAGAGGGACTGCAGGGATCTCTTTGTCAGTGCTAAGGCAGGAATCTCTTGCTTTGCCCCTATTTGGATCTGGGTCATAGTTCTGGCCGGTGGTGCTGGGGTGAGGAGAAACGCTGGCATGGTAGAGCTTGTAGTGGCTGTGGAGAGGAACCCTTCCTCACAGTTACAGGACAGAAAGGAATACTTGTGGTCACAGGCCAGGAAAGGAGTAAACACCTCGCCCCTTATCATACCACCTTGGAAGAACTGAAAATTTACAGGTCCCTACAAGTATCTCTGAAAACAGCTATACAAACCCCTGAAGCTTGGGACAATACATTCTCCACATTGGAAGCAGACTCTTACCTTAACAAAGAGTTTAAAACTCAAGTAATTGGCTGGGATCATGAGCAAGCAGTGCAAAAAGAGTCAGACCATAGAATCTTACTTTGGTGAAAAGAAGATCAAAATATACAACCAGAAGACAACAAAGTCAAAGCTCCTACATCCAAAGCCTCCAAGAAAAATATGAATCAGTCCCAGGCCTTGGAAGAGCTCAAAAGGGATTTTGAGAAGCAAGTAAGGAAAGTAGAGGAAAAACTGAGAGTGATGCAAGAAAATCATGAAAAACAAGTCAACAGCCTGCTAAAGGAGACCCAAAAAAATACTGAAGAAAATAACACCTTAAAAAATAGCCTAACCCAAATGGCAAAAGAGGTCCAAAAAGCCAATGAGGAGAAAATGCCCTAAAAAGAAAAATTGGCCAAATGGAAAAGGAAGTCCAAAAGCTTACTGAAGAAAATACTTCCTTAAAAATTAGAATGGAGCAATTGGAAGGCAGTGACTTTATGAGAAATCAAGACACTGTAAAACAAATCCAAAAGAATGAAAAACTAGAAAACAATGTGAAATATCTCATTGGAAAAACAACTGACCTGGAAAATAGATCCAGAGAGAATTTAAAAATTATTGGACTATCTGAAAGCCATGATCAAAAAAAGAGCCTAGACATCATCTTTCAAGAAATTATCAAGGAAAACTGCCCTGATATAGTAGAACCAGAGGGCAAAATAGAAATTGAAAGAATCCACAGATCTCCTCCTGAAAGAGATCCCCAAAGGAAAACTCCTAGGAATATTGTAGCCAAATTCCAGAGTTCCCAGGTCAAGGAGAAAATATTACAAGCTGCCAGAAGGAAACAATTCAAGTACTGTGGAAACACAATCAGGATAACACAAGATTTAGCAGCTTCTACATTAAAGGACAGGGCATGGAATATAATATTCTGGAGGGCAAAGGAGATAGGATTACAACCAAGAATCACCTACCCAGCAAAACTGAGTATAATCCTTCAGGGGAAAAAATGGTCATTCAGTGAAATAGAGGACTTTCAAGCATTCCTGATGAAAAGACCAGAGCTGAATAGAAAATTTTACTTTCAAATACAGGACTCAAGTAGAAGCTGAAGAAGTAAACAGGAAAGAGAAAACATAAGAGACTTATTAAGATTGAGCTGTTTACATTCCTGCATGGAAAGATGATATTTATAACTCATGAGACCTTTGTCAGTATTAGGGTAGTTGAGGAAAAAAATTATATATGATATGTAGATAGATAGAGGGCACAGGGTGAGTTGAAGATTAAGGGGTCATATCTGGAGAATAAAATTAAGGGATGAGAGAGGATTATACTGGAGAAGAAGAAAGGAGAGGTAGAATGGGGTAAATTATCTCACAAAATAAGAAAACAGAAAAGAAAAGTCTCTTACAGTGGAGGGGAAACAGGGGAAGGTGAAAGAGAATGAGTGAATCTTATTCTCATAGGATTTGGCTTAAGGAGGGAATAACAACACATTCAATTGGGTATGGAAATCTGTCTTACCCTACAGGAAAATAGGGGGAGAAGGGGACAAGAGAGCAGGGGGATGATAGAGAGGAGGGCAGATTGGGAAAGGGGTAATCAGAAGTAAATACTTCTGAGAGGGACAGGGTCAAAAGAAAGAATAGAATAAATGGGAGGGCAGGATAGGATTAAGGGAAATAGAGTTAGTTTTTCACAACATCTCTACTATGGACATGTTTTGCATAACTGCACATGTACAACCTATATTGAGTTGCTTGCCTTTTCAATGAGGGTGGGTTGGGAGGGAGGAAGAAAGAAAATTTGAAACCTAAAGTTTTAAAAACATATGTTTAAAAAAAACATTTTCACATGCTACTGGGAAATAAGAAATATGGGAAATGGGGTACAGAAGTCTATCCTGCCTTACAGGAAAATAGAAGGGGAAGGGGATAAGATAAGGGGAGAAAGATAGAAGAGAGGACAGACTAGGGGAAGGGATATTTAGAATGCATGCCATCTTGGGGTGGGAGGAGGGGGGAGATGGGGTATAAATTTAGAATTCAAAAACTTGTGGGAGTGAATGTTGAAAGCTAAAAATAAATTAATTTATATTAAAAAAAGAAAAAAGAAACAAATCATATTTTAAGTGTGTTAAAATTGCATGGCTTCATGAAACTTAAATATGGCATTCTGGGAAAATTCCAATTTTTCTCTACACAAAGTGTCTCCTTGAGCACTGCTCAGAAAATACTCGTTGACCTAGCAAGTAGGCTGAATTTAAGAGATCAGTCAATACTATGTCTGTGCATCTCAATAAGAAAATATACACCAGAGTTTGAAAAGAAAACATATCAAGTAACTATGACAGCAGAATATCTTCAGCTTCTCAGAAATATAAATAAAAATGAATAAAAAGTCTTCATTAATAGTATTAATTCAAATACAAGTAATTAATAATGAAAGCTCCTAGAATTCAAATATTTCAGACAGCTTACACAGTTCTATGGGTAGTTACAGAAAATTCTGTTTGTTGAAAGATGAAAAAAGGATACCCAGATGGCATGGGAAAATTGCGATCTAGTTTCTTAAGTGCTACTTCTAAGAATGAGGAAGAGGTTGGAACCTGCTGATTTGTTATGCTCATTAGATATAAAATTTCCCTTCAGCTATTCATTCATAATATTGAGATTAAAGAATGTATCGTCTAATGTGCTTAATTGTATATGGATATAAAGAAAAAAAAATCAAGAAGGAAACAGAAATGAGCCCAGCTTTGAATTTAAATTCTAATACTCTTCAGTGGAAAGTGGACAATTTGTTATCTGTAATAAATTGGTGCTTATTTTTTCCTGCTATCACAAAATGAATAGCTTTATTTATAGATATTCAGAGGTCACTACAGAAATCTTAAAAGCTTCTACTGTTCATCATTAGGTCTCTTTATGTTAACATGTTTCATACTCTTCTTCTTTGGAAAAATAAATAACAATACAACAGTTTGCTTGGTTTCTTCATTTCTGGGAAACATCAAAGGGAAACCACATGTAGAGTAAAGATGTTATGATTGAAATGATTTAAAGGGGGAGCTGGTAGAGTCATTAGAATGCATACTTAACTATATCTGGTTTCAAAAATAGGCAGTACAATGGACTGAGCTTTGATTAAGAAGAACCTGAACAGGGACTTCAGAGAATCTCTCAAATAATCAAATAGATCTCTGAATTCATGGATTAGATAATTCTCTCCAACAATGCAGGTTACATACCATTCAGTTATTCTATTGTCCATTTTACTTGGTTTTTTTTCTTTGTTTCTTATTAGGCAGTTATGGTTAAGTGACTTGCCCAGGGTCACATAGCTAGTAAGTGTCAATGTTTGGTCCAAGGCCAGATTTGAACTCAGATCCTCCTGACTTCAGGGCCGGTGCTTTATCCACTGTACAATCTAGCTGCCCCTATTGTCCATTTTCTACCAAAATTTCACAACCAGCCCCACTTCCCCTCATGTCTTAGAGGTTTTCCTTTTTTTCTTCCAACAAAGAGGGGTAAAAGTTGATGATGCTTGCTGTCTACCTATCATCCTTTCATCTTTCTAGGCAATTATCCAGTATTTTATCCTGCAATACAATTCCTTGATGATATTCATTACTTTTGCTCTTCAGAATTACCCATTGAGTATTTGTTGCAGTATGTTCAAACCAATTATTAGCTTTTAAATTTTTCTCCGTGAGATATCATCTTTAGTTGTTCAAAGGTAGTGAGTATACACATACACACATACACATGCACACCCACCCACAAACATGAATGCACACACATACACATACTTGTTTCAATCCAGGTTTTTTTTTATCTCTTTAGTGCCAGTTCTATGTCTTCTATAAGCTTCTTGAAAACTAGGCTATTAAGGTCAAAATACAGTAGCTCCACTTTTTGTGGAGAAGACAGTTTGTTAAAAAAATATATATTTTGTTTGCAAATCTTTTCCCCTTTTCTTCAGTTTGTAACCCTCTTTCCATTTCCATCCTAGCATATTCTCGGGGATGACTCTGCATATTTGAATATCTTATAAAGTATTCTTTTTTAATGTTCTATTGGATTTTTATTTCTTTTTTTCACTTTTTTATTTAATATTTGATTTTTCCACAATTACATGTAAAACAATTTTCAACATTCATTTTTAAAATTTTGATTTCCATATTCCCTTCTTCCCTCCTTACACACCTCAAAGAGAAGGCAAACAATTTTATATAGGTTGTACATGTGTAGTCATGTGAAACATATTTTCATATTAGTCATGTTGTAAAAGAAAATATAAACCAAAAATTTTTTTAAATGCAAGAAAAGCAAAGAAATTTTAAAAAAAGTATGCTTGCATTGATATTCAGACTCCATCAATTATTTGTCTGGAGATGGATAGCATTTTTCATCATAAGTCCTTCCGAGTTATCTTGGATCATTGTATTTGTGAGAATAGCTAAGTCATCCACAGTTGATCATTTTACAATATTGCTGTTACTGTGTACAACTTTCTCCTGGTTCTACTCATTTCACTTTTCATTAGTTCCTGTAAGTTTTTACAGCTTTTTTTTAATAAGTAATTTATTTTTAGTTTTCAACATTCACTTCCACAAGGTTTTGAGTTCCAAATTTTTCCCCATCTCTCTCCTTCCCCCACCCCAAGATGACATGCATTCTGAATACCCCTTCCTCTAGTCTGCCCTCCCTTCTATCATTGCCCCTCCCACCTCTTTCTCTTATCCCCTTTCCCTTCTATTTTCCTGTAGAGCAGGATAGGTTTCTATACCCCATTGCCTGTATATCTTATTTCCCAGTTGCAAGTAAAAACAATTTCCCTTTCTCCTCCCATAATAATCCTCTTTCACCCTTCAATTTCATTTTTTAGATATCATTCCTTCATCTTCAATATATGTTCTTTTTTTGATCATGGCTTTGAGGTAGTCCACTAATTTTTAAGTTATCTCTCTTGGATCTATTTTCCAGGTCAGTTGTTTTTCCAATGAGATCTTTCACATTGTCTTCTATTTTTTTTCATTTTTTTTGGTTTTGTTTTAAAACTTCTTGATTACTTATAAAGTCATTAGCTTCCATTTGTTCTATTCTAATTTTTAAGAAATTTTCTTCTGTGAATTTTTGGACTTCCTCTTTCATTTGGCCAGTTCTGCTTTTTAAAGCATTCTTCTTCTCATTGGCTTTTTGGACAGCTTTTGCCATTTGGATTAATCTATTTTTGATGGTGTTATTTTCTTCAGTATTTTTTGGGTCTCCTTTAGTAAGCTGTTCACTTGTTTTTCATGATTTTCTTGCATCACTCTCATCTCTTTTCCTGGTTTTTCCTCTGTTTCTCTTACTTGTTTGTGAAAATCCTTTTTGAGCCCTTCCATGGCCTGGGACTGACTCATATTTTTCTTGGAGGCTTTGGATGTGGGAGCTTTAACTGTGTTGTCTTTTTCTGGTTGTATGTTTTGATCTTCTTTGTTACCAAAGAAAGATTCTATGGTCTGTCTTTTTTTATGCCTTTGTTTGTTCATGATCCCAGCCAATTCCTTGAGTTTTAAACTCTTTGTTAAGGTAGGGGTCTGCTTCCAGTGTGGAGAATGTGCTGTCCCAAGCTTCAGGGGTTTTGTGGACCCAGATCCAAGCAGAGGCAAAACAAGAGAATCCTACCTCAGCACCTGCAAAGAGATCCCTGCAATCCCCCTCTGATCAGCCACTTGATACCCCACCATCTGTGAGCTGAGGATTCTGGAAGGAGCTGCTGCCCTGGGGCTGTGCCACAACTGGAGCCTGACCTTGCTCCTCTCTCACTCAGGTCCACCAGACCTTTCCTACTGCCCTTCTAAGTTGTCTTTGGAATTTGTGGGTTGAGAAGTCTGGAAATGACCACAGCTACCAATTATTCAGTCTCCTAAGGCCTGCTCCAGATTTGCTGAGGCCTGGTCTTTTCCTGTGCAGCTGAACTGTGCTTCTCTCCCAGCCCATCACAACAGATCTTTCCCATCAACATACAGATAGTCTTGGGCTGGAAATTTATTTCACTGTCTTTTTGTGAGTTCTGCTACACTAGAATTTGTTTAGTGCCATTTTTTATGGATATTTTAGAGAGGTTTTGGGGAGTGCTCAAGCAAGTCTCTGCTTTTACTCCACTATTTTGGCTCCATCCCTCTACAGCATTCTTTAAACTAGTTTTATACTCTGCTGCTTTTCTGTGGTTTATGGTGTTGTATTGCTCATGACTGTCCTTTACTATTTTTTGCACAATTTTAGAAACCAGTTTGTATTCTAATCTCATGTCACTTATGTTAGACATTTCTCCATTTGGCAATTAAGTCAGGTATTTTCTGGGAAAATTACTTTCTGGATTCAGAGAAGCATTATACTTACATTCAGAAAGAAAAGTATGAATTTCATTAGGATTCCTTAAATTTTAAGTTTTAAAATCTCTGGTCACAGATTGGTTAAAGGAGGAGCAGCACCTAAGGATGTTTTTAAAAGGAGAAGTGATTAGAATGAACGTTCTGTATAAGGCCTAACTATAATAAAAGTAATCAAATAGGGGAGAATGGATCTCTAGATATCATTGGATCTATTCCAACAGAATCAGGAGCTCCATCTGAATAATTACCAGATTTGGAGGTGGTAGTGGATGAAATTATCTACTAAAGTCTCTTGCAAATCAATATCTATTATCTTATAATCCTATGATGTGTAAAAGAGTAAAAGTACAAATAGAATAATTCTTAGGGAAAGAGAAGAAAGTAAATGTGTAATATAACTACAAATTTAATTGACTTAGGCATAAGGGATAATCCCTAAATTCTCTATGACTAATCTTTAGTACTACCAAAGAGAATTAAAATGAGAAATGGAAGAATAATACTTTGGGCAATTCATAAAACCATTATAACCATTATGACACATTATCTTTAACTTATAAAATAAAAACAACTTCACAAAAAATCCTACTCTAGTTCTTTTATTCCATTTAAATAACATCTATATGGGTAAGGATTATTTTATATATGTCTTTGCATTCCTAGCACTTAGCATGTACATAATAAGTACTCAATTGTTGAGTTAAATCATGATGTGGATGCATCCCTGGACTGTGTTTTCAAAGCACAAACTTTGCCAGATCCTACTAAGCTGCACAGGCTTGTACAGAGAGGCTGGTTATTAGGAGTAATGGACTTTTTGGTCCCAGTGGTCCATGAAAGAAATGGGTATTAAGTGCATGAAAATGGGAATAAAGATGCCAAATGTCACAATTTTAGTTTGTCTAGGAAACAATAATTGCACTATTAATTAGGGCACAATGCTTTATCTTTGCACAGTGACCAAGCTGAAATGCTACTGGAAAAAATGAATGCTGAAATTTTTAAAGTTTTTAAATCTAAAAAAATTTAAAATCAATTCTAATTAATTAATTAAGATTAAACTAATGATTTTATGCTTATATAATATTTAAATAAATTCAATTAATTAATTATTTTTAAGATTAATTTCATTTTATTTTCTATTATAAATTCTCTTATTCCCTTTGCCATCTTCTACCCATTGAGATGGCAAGAAAAAAATAAAACAAAACAAAACCCATTATAAATACATAGCATCATGCAAAACAAATGTCCACCCACATTAATGATGTATACTAAAAAAAAAAAACCTCAAAGAAGAAAAAGGAACAAGAAAATATGCTTCAATTTGTATTACGAGTCCATCAATTCTCTTTTACAAGTGGTAGCATGTTTCACCATGAATCCTTTGAAATCATTGTTGAATGTTGTATTGATCAATGTTATTGAGTCCTTCAAATTTAATTATCTTTACATTATTGTTCTGTATAAGTAGTTCTGCTGAGTCTGCTTACTTCACTGTTATATTGATGTTCTTGAAAAAAATGAAAACAGAAGGCAAAAACTAGATGCAGATAAACATAAAATTATTCAGAGACTCCCTGCATAGAGATAACCAAGTTGATTTCATTGTGTGGAAAGTTAATAAGACTCATGATTTCATGATATTCCTCCTAAAGTGCTCAAGGAGCAAAAAAATCCCCAAAAAAACAACCAACCAACCAAACAAACAAAAAAACCAAGCTTGCCATGAAGTCAATTTCTTTGTAGAGAAATTTTATCAATAATTTTACATAATACTCATAAGCTAAGTTAAAAAAGAAAAGAACAGGAGATTAAAAAAAGCCAGAAAATATGATCTGGCACCAATAAATCAATAAACTTTTATTCAGATCAAGAAATAATCAGAAAAAAATCTAATGGTTTCCTTTATTTGGATTCCTACATTTCCCAGAAATTGCTTTAGTTAGAAAACATTTATTCTTTTTGCCAAGCATAGAAATATAACAGCCTAGGGCAACCTGTATTTTATGTATAAACTCATTTGTATGACATCATTGAAGGGTGGATTATATGAAATATGAATTCCCAAAATACTGATAAGCTATGAGAAAAGAAGGTAATCAGAAGAAAATTTGACAAGATCATCACAAGAATATTTTTAAAATAGTATTTCATTTTTTCCAATTACAGGTAAAATGAAAGTTTTTAGCATTCACTTTTATAAGATTTTGAGTTCCAAACTTTTTTCTCCCCCCATTTCTCCCCTACTTCCTCCCCAAGATGGCAAGCAATGTGATATAGGTTATATGTATACAATCATATTAAGCATATTTCTGCATCAGTCAGGTTGTGAAAGAAGAATCAGAATAAAAGGAAAAAAAAACAAAGGAAAGGAAAAAAAGGTGAAAATAGTATGCTTCAATCTGCATTCAGACTCTTTAGTTTTTTCTCTGGAAGTGGATAATATTTTACATCATGAGTCTTTCAGAATTGTCTTAGATCATTGTATTTCTCAGAAAAGTCAAGTCTATCAAAGTTGATCATCACACCATGTTGCCGTTACTATGCAAAATGTTATTCTGTTTCTATTCACTTCACTCAGCATCAGTTCATGTAAGTCTTTCTATGCTTTTATGAAATTTGCATGCTCATCATTTCTTATAGCACAATAGTATTCCATTACATTCACATACCACAACTTGTTCAGCCATTCCCAAATTGATAGGCATCCCATCAATTTCCAATTCTCTGCCACCACAAAAAAGATCTTCCATAAATGTTTTCATGCATGTGAGTCCTTTCCCCTTTTTTATAATCTCTTTGGGATACAGACCTAGTAGTGGTATTGCTGGATCAAAGGGTATACACAATTTTATAGCTCTTTGGCTTAGTTCTTAATTGCTCTCCAGAATGGTTACATCAGTTCCCAATTTCACCAACATTGCATTGATGTTCCAATTTTCCCACATCTTTTCCAACACCTATCATTTTCCTTTTTTTTTTTATATTAGCCAATCTGATAGATGTGAGGTGGTAACTCAGAGTTGTTTTAATTTACATTTCTCTAATCAATAGTGATTTAGAGCATTTTTTTCATGTGACTATACTTAGCTTTAATTTCATCATCTGAAAACTTCCTTTTCACATCCTTTGACCATTTTTCAATTGGGAAATGACCATGAGTTGAAACAAATAAAGGTCAGGTGGAACATATCTGACATTGCTATAGTTATCATTTTCATCAGCAACAACAATGGGAATACAGCACTTTCATATCTGATGCACTACTTAAAAATGATATTGCAAGCTCAAAGAAGCTGGGAAAACTTCTGGATCTGATAAAATACAAGATAAATTCATTTTGGAATTTAAACTATGTATAAAGACTCTTGCAGGATGATTTGCAACATATCTAAAAATGGGAAAATTCTAAAAGAATTGAAAATATTGAAGAAGGTATTTTTCTTAAAACAACAACAAAAGCCACTGAGAAGATAAAAGAAGCTATGAGCTCATATGCATGCATATATGTGTATATATACATATATGTATACATATGAATATAAGATATATTTATATATAAATATACACATATATGTATATATGCATTTATATATAATTAACACTATTACTATATAAAGATAGATATATAATACTAGAAGGTTTGATGTATATCTGAAAATATAACCCAGAAGAAAATTTTTATAAGAATAGCCAGGATTTCACAAAGGAGGAATGAAGTCAGGTTTTCTTGTTCTCAAGTCCAGCAATCTATTCACTAGGCTACATATATGCCTATTTCTTGTCATGGAATAGACTTTCGTGCAAAGCTGATTGATTCCTACTAGAATTAAAATCACAGCTTTACTACCACATCAATAGTAATCACAGTAGACCACAACATTACTACCATACTTTAAATCAGTGAGATATTCCATCTAGATTTTACTGGGTTCCCATATGTGTCTAAAATAAAAAGTGAACTGAGTAAATAATTGTATCTGAATTCATAATGTCCACCAACTCTCAGAATTAACTATATCCCTTTCATATATTTGTCCCCTGAAAGTATGGTTAGGTGTACTTTTCATTTCTTTTAACATTTAATGAATCAAATATTTTATTATCTGTAATACTGGCAAAACATTCTTTTTAGTAAACTTGGAACAGTTTTTATAAACTCTAATACATTTATAATGGATACAAGGGTTAGGGCATATTGATATGCAACTGCAAAAAATATTGCTCAATTTTCAGTAAGAATGTTTTTTTTTAACATTTTAATTTCCTGAGAAGAAATTTGATGGAAATTTCTATTAAAAGCCATGTTTCAATGCAGTGTGTGTGTGTGTGTGTGTGTGTGTGTGTGTGTGCGTGCGCACACGCACGCTTGTGTATTTATGATTTCTGTTGCTGAATACATTATTTCATATGTCATTTCCTACTAAAAAATAATTCAGGTTTAACCAGAATCATCACTGTCATCAAAACACACAAAAAAAGTTATAAAGAATTTTCAAACTTTTCATGAGTTGCTATGTGGTAATCACATCTGTCCTTTTTGTTTACTCTGTGAAATGTGAACAGGTCTGATTGGGATTTAAATATTTATAGTAGAAATGAAAGTTTCATGGTTGCCATGGGTACTATAGAAACCAAGAGACAGTGGCCTGAGGAAACATAAAACAACTTTTTAAAGGAAGAGAAATTTAGGGTTTATATGAAGTTATTGTGAAGCACAGCCCTGACTATTTCAGTTGTGGGAGATTTACCAAACTTTTAATTTATAATGTGTGGCATAGGTAGAAAGAACCTATATATAATCGTGGGTTAGGTAGAAAGAAGGACGAATATCACTTTGCTTACTGCTATTGTACATAAAAAAAGATAATGTGATGCAGTGAACAGAATGCTTGACATGGAGTCAAGAATAGCTGGATTCAATCCCTGCCTCTGAACCATAACTAGCTCTATGAAAATGGGTATCAACTAACCTTTCAGTGTCTTAGACAACTCTCTAAGACTATACACAATGAACTTTGAAAATTTTAATTTTCTGATCAATGTAATGACCAACCAATAGCTCATAGATTCAAGACACAGAAAGAAACATGAATTTTTGGACATGAAAAATATGAGGATTACCTTTTTTTTGTTTCTTTGTTTTTCTATTTGTTATGTTTTCCTCATATTTTTTGGATAAGGTGATGGAAAGAGAGAACACTTTTTCACTGAAACTTTCTTTGGTTCTTTTAAAAGAATATTGATCTTATTTTGAACTTAAGAAGTAAAAAAAGCATTTCTATAACATAGTAGAATAGAAAAAAAGGATGAGCATAAATGAAACAGCAAATCTATTAAGTACAACTTGATATTCCTTTTAAATATATAATACTGTTATCATGCAACATTTTGTCCTGTTTCTTCCCTTCCCCTCCTGCCCTAGACAAACATGCATATATATGTAAATATATGTATATGTATGTATGCAAAACAATTCTATACATATTTATATTTATCAATCCTTTCTCTGGATGCAGATAGCATCTTCCTTCCTATGTCTTTTGTAGTTAATTAGGGTATTTATAATACTCAAATAACTTGGTCACTCAAAGTTGTTCTTAAAACAATATTGCTATTATGTATAATATTCTCTTGGTTCTGCTCATTTCACTGTTCATTCTTCTGTGCAAGTTTATCCATGCTTTTCTAAGATTATCAAGCTTTTCATTTCTTATAGAATAGTAATATTCCATCACAATCATCTACCACAACTTTTTCAGCCATTCCTCAATAGATGAGCATCCTCACAATTAAACATCACCACATTCTTTGCCTCCACAAAGAGAGCTGCTATAAGTATTTTAGAACATATAGGTTCTTTTCCTTTTTTTCACTAGAAACAGACCTAGTCATAATGTTGTTGGGTCAAAGGGTATAGGCAGTTTACTAATTTGTTGGGCATAATTGCACATTATTCTCCAAAATAGTTGGATCTGGGAGCAGCTAGGTGGCACAGTGGATAAAGTATGGTCCTGGAGTCAGGAGGACCTGAGTTCTAATCCAGCCTCTGACACGTACTAGCTGTGTGACCCCGGGCAAATCATTTAATCCCATTGCCTAGACCCCCTCCAAAAAAAAATTAAAACAAAACAAAATAGTTGGCTCAGTTCACAGTTCCACCAACAGTGCATTAGTGTCCCAATTTTTTTTCACATTCCCTCCAACATTTTCAAAGTATAAAAAAAATATTATAAGGGTGGCTTTATTAATTAAAAAACTCACTTATAAATTAATGATCAGTATGGGTAGACAGAGTTTTCTCATCAATGAGCTCCCCCCACAAATTAAATTACATATCTGTTTTCTCCTCCAACAAGGAAAAAATTTAGTCTAATTTTTATTTTCATGTAGAACCAATGTGTTCATGTTCATATAAAATAGTAGTAAATAGTTCCTTCATTTACTTAATGGACATGTGTTAAGCAGAGGACATCACTATGTGTTAGTCTCTGTTGCAGGCACTAAGAGTTCAAAGACAAAACAAAATATCTTTCTTGCCCTCAAGAAACTGCCATTCTTTTTGTTTTGTTTTGTGTGAGAAATGAAGGCAATGTGTACACAAATAAGAACACAAATTTACATAATGCCAATACAAGGCAATTTTCCAAAGTAAAGAGAACACTAGCATCAAGGGAAAGCAAGGATAGGTGGCATTTGAGCACATGAAAATTTATATTTTGGCAAATCATTAGATATCTATACATGGTAAGAAATAAATATATATTAAATGTCCTGTGCATAAAGACACACACACATGCCTTTTGTAATTTATACTTTGTGGGAACTTCTTTTAACTGATGCTGGTTCTGTTCTTCAACAACTGCCTTAGGGAATTGATTTTTTTGTATGTGTAAGTTAGTTGCCACAACATAAAACCAGTATCAGAGGCAGGATTTATTTGAACTCATCTTCCTAATTTTGAGTCTAATACTCAATCTACTACATCACAATTTTTGATGTGTTTTACAGAAAACAAAAAATTAACCATTCATTAAAAATGTAATATAAAATAGTCTTCAAAATGTCCTTGAGAAATTATATATATATATATATATATATATTTAACAGCTTGACATCACTAAGTAAAGACAGCTACATTCTAGAAATTTTTTTATTACTTTATTTGAAGCTTGCAAAAAAATCTGCTAGATTTATAAGTTAATAGTATTTTGTTAAACAACTCCATTTCCCAACCATCTAGAGTGTTATTCTTCTAATGATTAAGATTCATATTGATGAAATTGTGTGATTGCATCATATTGCAGTATCTGCTCAATATCTAAAGCCAATCAAAACTGAATAAGAGGGAAGCAGATTCAAAATTGTGAACAGTGAAATTGTGCTACCCATTTAAAGATCGTAAGAGATTCCTTATCATAAACCCATCTTTTTTTTAATTCAAATACCCATGTTCACTTGGTTAATACCTATGTTTGCATCTAATGAAGCAGTACATCTTTAAATAATAAACATGCTGTAGGTTAACCCAAAGGTAACATTGCTGTTATTGTGCACAATGGTCACACAGTTCTCACTTCACTTTGCATCAGTTTATACAGTTCAAATAAACTTGCCATGTTTTTTTTTTTTCTGAAACCACCTTTCTCATCATTTCCCACAGAACAATAGTACTCCAACATAATCATATGTCACAACTTTTTCAGCCATTTCACAGTTGATGAGCATCCCACCAATGACTAATTCTTTGCTCCTAGAAAAAGAATATTTTAAATATTTAGAAATCTAAATATCTCTTCTTCATGTTTACCTTTTTATAGTTCTCTTGAGTTTTGTGTTTGAATGTCAAAATCTGTATTTAGCTTTGATCTTTTCATCAGGAATTCTTGAAAGTCTTGTATTTCATTAAATATCCATTTTTCTTCTTGAAAAACTATGCTCAGTTTTGCAGTGAAAATTGTTCTTGGTTGTAATCCTAGTTCCTTTCCCTTCTGGAATATCATATTCCAAGCCCTCCACTCCTTTAACCTGGAAGCTGCTAAATCTTCTGTTATCCTGACTGTGGCTCCACAAAATTTGAATTGTTTCCTTCTGGTTGCTTGAAGTATTTTCTCTTTGACCTGAGAGCTCTGGAATTTGGTTATAATATTCCTGGAAATTTTTATTTTGGGATCTCTTTTAGGAGGTGATCAGTGGGCCCTTTCAATTTTTATTTTAATTTCTGGTTCTAGCATATCAGGGCAGCTTTCCTTGATAATTTCTAGAAATATGATATCTAGGCTCCTTTTTGGCCATAGCTTTCAGATAGTCCAATAATTCTTAAATTGTGTCTCTTTGATCTGTTTTCTAGGTCAGTTTTTTTCTGATGAAATATTTCTCATTTCCTCCCTTTTTTTTCATTTTTTAAACTTTCTTTTACTGTTTCTTGATGTCTCATGGAGTCGTTAGCTTCTACTTTCTCAATTCTACTTTTTTAATGGATTATTTTCTTCAATTAGATTTTGTACCTCTTTTTCCATTTGACCAATTCTGTTTTTAAGTTTCTTCAGTGAATTTTTGTACCTCCTTCTTTGTTTGGCTTATTTTGCTTTTTAAGGAATTCTTTTCTTCAGTGAATTTTTGTTCCTCTTTTACTATTTGGCCAATTCTGTTTTTTAAGGTGTCATTTTCTTCAGTACTTTTTGTACCTTTATTTTAGCCAAGCAGTTAATTTTCTTTTTCATAATTTTGTTGAATCACTCATTTCTTTTCCCAATTATTCTTCTACCACTCATTTCTTTAAGTCTTCCTGGAATTTGTGTTGGGCTTGGGTCCAATTAGCATTTTATTTTGAAGCTTTGTTTGTTTCTATTTTTACACTGTTGTCTTTTTCTGAGTTTATGTCTTGGTCTTCACTGCCACCACAGTAGCTTTTTATGGTCACTTTTGTTGTTGTTGTTGTTGTGGTGTTTGCTTGTTTTTCCCAGCTTATTTCTCGACTTTGAATTTTATTTTCAAGTTGACCTCTGCTACCCGACGGGTCTAGAGACACTGACCCATGCTTGTGTCTTTTTTGTGCTGCTTTTTTTCAGAGTTAGTGGTGGGAGGTCTGCAACTTTTTGTTGTTCCCAATGTGGTTTGATGTGGGAAGAGCTGTGTTCACTGGTCTTCTGGTTTGCACTCTGTTCTTTACTCCTCTAGCCACAAGGACTACAACTCCTCTTTGCCTTGGAATGGAGACCAGGGGTTTTGCTTCCTTGTGACTAATCACCAGAGCTCCTCTTCTCCCTTGAACTGTGACCCAGAACTGAGTATGGGCAATAGAGTTGCCAATCAGTGCCAACTATACCTAATCCCCACAAAAACTCTCTATTATCTCAACTTGTACTTTGTAAGCCTGAAAATGTTACAGTGTATAAATGTTATCAATGGTAGTTCTTATTAATACTTATGGTATTCATCTTTATGTTCAATGGATTTCAGAGAGGTAAAGTCTTGGGACATGGTGTTACCTTACAAATGTTCTTTTATGTTTACTATTTAGGCAATTATGTAGCACAAATGGATATTTTTTTCTTTGAAGCAAAATTAAGAGTTATTGGGTCAGAGACTCATCTTATGCTACCTCAAAGATAACTCTATTAGCAGACAAATGATGGGAAATTAAGCACTTTCATTATTTTCACTCTTATTTCATTGCCTATGAATACCCTGAATTCATTTGCAATAATTGTGGTATAATTTGGAGTTGAGAATACCATACAAAAGCAGTAGCCAGCCCTTGCCTGTAGCTTGCAAGACGTCTTTTCATTTTTCCATGGCACAATATTAGCATATAATGAAAATGTTTCATCTTTAATCTATTTCCCAGGACTTCCTGATTTTCCCAACTTTTTGTCAGTGCAATTTGCACTGAACCATTTCCATTAGATAGGGTATTGATGTTTCTTTTTTATCCTAGATTATCTAGTTTTCTTGGTACTAGAATAAAAATGAGTATCACTTATTCCACTATCCTCTGTGTCAAATTGATCATCAGAAGTTCTGAGTAAAGGTAACCTCAAGGGCTTATTGGATTTTTATGAACAATTTAATCATAATAGCCATTGTATTAACTTAACATACGACACCCCGCAAAGCACAGTTTGCCAGTATTTCTGAGTTTCAGTCAGGAGAAGTACACTAATGGTATAAAGGAACCCAGAGAGACTTATAGAAGTCACAAATACTGCCAATTCCCTTCTTTTGTAATGCCCATTTCCCCTCAAAATGTGGGTGATTCACCGGGCTTTGAATAAGTTCTCATCATGGTTGTTGTCAATGTCATCTGTCACCGTCATCATCACCATCATCGTCATCATCATCATCATCATCATCATCATCATCATCATCATCATCTTATTTATCTCATCATTTTCAATGTTTTCAATTAAGGGAGCCCAAACCTACTAATAACAAAAGCTACTTTCTTTATTCCTTCTTTGGATTATTATTTTCCTGAAACCTCATTTTCCGGTAGGAGCTAAGGAGAGAAGAGAAATGCTTGGTTATTTCTACCACCCAAAGATAATCTGTTATTGTTACTTCATATTAGTGAGGATTATTAAGCAGATAGATTCCTAAAAGTCTGAGGTGGAAATTAATAATCATGTAGTTTATAAAATTAAAAAAATATGATTGTGATAACAAATTAGGAACGCATATTTGTCGATTGGTCAATTGAATCCTCATCCAAGAAATAATACCTTTATTTCTTTGAATTCAGGGTGAGAGCAGGGTGCTAAAAGGAAATGTAGTAGAGACTGTAATTATTGGGAATGGACAGAATTACTGGCTGACAGTAACTTGTTTTATTTTACTTGCAAAGAAAATGAATTTAATTCCATTCAATTAAATTAAACAAATATCAAACATTCATTAATTGCTTACTATGTCCAAAAGCAATATGCAGGGCAATGGGAATAAAAAAAGACAAAAATCAGTCCCTGGCCTCAAGATGCTTATTTTACTGAGGTGATGCATGTACAATGGCAATAAACACTATACAATACAAGTAATGAGGACAATAATAATTGGGGTGAGGATAGGATGAGTTGTCCCCATAGCTTTGAAGAAGCTAGGAATTCTAAGACAGACAGGATGATGACGACAATGACTACTATTACTTTAAAAACTATGGGAAAATATGGAAGTGGAGGATGGGAGGCCAGGTTGGTTGGAATGCATACTGTTTGAATGTGAGCAATATTACATAAATGCAGAGTGATAGGTGGGAGCTGGAGTGTGGATAGCTCTAGATGTCATGCTGAGAGTTTTATATTTTGTGCAATAGAATATAGGAAACTGCTCAGATTCTTAAAATCTGGCCAATGCCCAGATTCTTAAGATCTGACCCACTTGCATTAGAGATACAAATGCTTAGATTCCTTAAGAGTCTGCCCAATATGATGGATATTCCAATAAACCTTGTCTTTGGCTGAGAAAAAAAAATTAGGAAACTACCAATGCTTTTTAAGCAAGAGAGTAGTATAATCGACCTGAGACTCAGGGATATTAATTTAGAATGGAATATTTTAAGAGTAATCATATTAAACGACTACCCCACTACCATCAGACAAGATTATATGTCCATCTATACAATGAAATCCTATTTATTTGCAAGTGGCATTATTGTACTATTGTTGCCACATTGACTTTATTTTTGATGTGTGTATGTGTGTGTGTGCATGTGTGCGTGTGTGTGTATGTGTGTGTGTGTGTTTTCCACCATGTTTGTGCTGGTGCTTACAACCTACCTCAATATTATTAAGAAGTAGGGCAGAAAATGGTTGTTTCATTCAATGTATCCTACTTTAATACACATTAAAATGTACCACAATTGTGCTTGAGATGTTTATTTCTGGGATAGTAGAAGCTTAGAAAGGATTGCTAACTCATACTAAAAGTAGACTCAAAGTTTAAAAATAAATATATAATATATATCTATATATCCATATCACACTCAAATTGTGTTATATATACCCTAATAAATAATGAAATGTTATACATATTAAGCAGTTTCTGAGTTAATTCATTGTTAAATATCACTGGATGGATGCTTTAGCTGAAGAAACAACTATCTTCAACTTACTAAAAAGAAGCGGTTGTTAATAATTTTGGCTAGCAGCAGAAAATGATTATAACACCTTCAGAGAACATCTTGTGTACAGTTACTCTGATAAATCTCATGAAAAAAATATTTTGAGTCTCTGTTGTTTTATGTCAACAAAAGAAAATTTCACAACAGGGGTCGGAATAATCTTTAAAAATACTATACATAGGAAACAGTTAGAAGGCTATATGTTTTTGCCGTAAGGCTGTAACATCAATGTTTATAAATTACATACCCCTGGTTGCAAAATTAAGTGACTGATAACCATTCCTTGGTAGTTCCATTAAATGAAATTTGAAACTTTCAAAAAGGTATTTAACAAAAATAATTCCTTCTGAGCCTGAGGAAGTGGAGGATAGTTTGTATCAAATATTTATGATAAAAACTTGGTATCAATATACATAGGGGATTTGCACAAATACTGAAGACTGAGGGCCATTGTCCAAAAGATAAAAAAAATTAATAAAGTGAGTATGGATACTTTTAATTTAAAAACATGAATTTTGAAAATAATAAATGCATATGAAATAACTTGTAATCTGTCAACCACTGTCTAAAAATATTCAAAAATTATTTCCAATTTGTTTTATTTGTACAAAACCTTTTAAATTTAATGTTATTTAAATACTACTGTGCTATAAGGAATGATGAGTTCAATGATTTTAGAAAAAACATGGAAAGATTTGCATGAAATTATGAAGAGTGAAACAAGCAAAACCAAGAAAACAGTGCATACAATAACAGCAACATTATTTAAGAATGACTTTGAACAAATAAGTTATTTTGTCTGTTATAAATACCCAAATTAACCATAAAGGACATATGAAGAAAGACACTATCTGTATCCAGAGAAAGAATTGATAAATAGAAATATGTATAGAATAATTACATATATATATATATATATATATATAATATACACACACACATATATATACTATATATACATATACATACATAAACACATATACTTATTTGTGTCTAATGGTAGCCATCTCTAGAGCAAGGGAGAGGGAAGAAAAAGAGAAAAAAATTGTCATGATAATTTTGTTGTGTATTTGAAAGGAATAGCAAGTTGTGCATAGTAGATTTGCAGTTGCATGTGCAATCATCATCATTTTTATTGTGCTATGTTATGAAAATACTTTGTTTTATTCCATAAATTTAAAAGTTAAAATTAAAAAAATATCACTTCTAATGAGAGATATTCGAATAGAAACAGCACTGTGGCATTACCTCACACCCATCAAATTGATAGAGGTGTTAAAACACTGTATGACACCACCTCTGGCTTACTTTCCCAACTCCCAATTACAGGCAGGGTTGGCTACTGAGAAGTTGACTTCTTCCCTCAAGGTTGTAGGCATCTAGGTTTCTAATACTGGCTACTCAGGAGCTCCCATCCACTGTGCTTTCCATTATCAACCAATTAAACTTTTAGAAAAGAGCAAGAGTATTTACTAAAGCAGGAATATCAAGAACAGAGATTATAAAACAATCTCCCTCATACTGAGGCTCCCTTTTTTTTTTACATACAAAAGGTTCTTGGGGAGAATGAGATCAAAACACAATGATAGTTAGTTTTATTTGCAGCTATTATGTGAGATGGAGGGGTGCCTCAAGACTCCTAGCTCTGGGAAAGTCCTTATCTCTCTTTTGGTTGTCCTAATGAATTTCTTCTTAGATATAACCTCTTACTGTGATCCAAGGATCAATATCTTTCTAGCATTCATAGTCAGTATTCCATTAGTAGGGGGAATTATTCCTATAGCCACCATTGTCTTTGTCTGTCTGTCTTTGCATATCCACCTGTAGGTACTTCTTTTGACTAATGCAACTATCTCTGGTAGATTCCACTCTAGCACCATTTACCAGGGAGATGTCTGATGGCTTTGATGGATCTCCTGGTCAGCTGAACTTTCCCTGCTTGGAATACCCATTTATCAAGGATCAGTGAAAAAATAAACACAAATGAAATAGAGGTATGTATTATCATTGATGAATGGTACTTAGTGGGAGACAGGGCAACCCCTCTTCCCTACCTACCACATTCTATCAGCTCAGACAAATCCTTGCTCCAGTTGACACCAGGAAGAAAAAAGACTTTCTGTAAATTCAGATTTGCTAATCATCAATTCTTTTCATTTTGAAGCCAATTAGAAGACTTTATTATTTTATTTTAGCAACCTCTCAGTTACTAATGGTGGGAAACCAACTTCCTGCTATTTTCTACATCATTGTTAGGACTGGAACAAGACGAGAAAATAGCTGCACATACTTTTAAGGATTTGGTCTTATTAGCTATGCCCTTCATTATATGGAAGAAGGCCATGGAATGTCAAGCATACTATTAAAATTATTGTTGGAGCTGTGAATCAGTCCAAACTACTTGGGAAAGAAATTTGGAATTATATATATTTTTTAAAAATTCTAATGTCTTCCTTTGACCTATTGATCAAATTTGTTGATTGTATTGCTAGGCATGTATTTCAAAAAGGTCAAAGAAAGACTACTGAGATAACAAAATATTCATAACAGAACTTTTTATGATAGATAAACAGAAATAATATGGGTGCCAAAAAACCAAAGAATAGCTGAACAAAATGCAGCATAGGAATATAATTTAGTGTTATTTAACCACAAAAAGCAATGGATGTGAGCAATTCAACAAAGCACGGAAATATCCATATTAGGCAGTGCTGAGTGAAGTAGGTAGAATCACTATAACTGCAAACACAATGACTATAACAATGCAAACAAAAATAACACTCAAAGCCAACTGAACTCCCATTAATTTTATGATCAATCCTAGTCCAACTGTACAGATGGCAAAACAAATTCTCAGCAATGAGGTAGGGGAATATGGATTGTAGAATGAAGCACATATAGTCATGCATATCTTTCTTATCTATTATGAGGGAAAATCGAAGGGGAGGAAAGCATATTAGGAAATGACATGAAAAGACCTATATGAACTGATGCAAAGTAAAGTAAGCAGAACCAGGAGAATGATTTATACAATGATAACAATATTGGAAAAGCAAGTCATTCAGAGTTTTGAAAACTGTAATCAATGCAATGACATGATTTTGGAGAACTGATGATAAAATATGCCGTCCATTACAGAGAATTTATGGATTTAGGGTACAGAATGAGATATATGTATATTTTTATACAGCTTTTGGTTTAATTTATTTTACTTGACTATGCATATTTGTTATGATTGATTATACATATACAAAATTTTTTATGTTTCTTTTTTTTCAAATAGGGTAAGGGTGGGAGGGAAAGAAAAGAAATTCTGTTCACTTGAAATATAAAGAGGTGAGGATGATAGAAGTGTGTAATTTTGCATGTACTTTCAGAGAAGGACACTGTATTATTAGTTTATGTAACTATTTTTTTCATGACATAAGCACAATCTATAAACATACATGATGTAAAAATAAAACACTATCAATGAAACTGAAAGTGACAAAAATAAAAATTAAAAATGTTTATGATATAAAAAAAGACATAAATAAGACTGAATGGATAAGGGAGAGTGTTAAGACTAGGAAAATTTTATTTGGCTCAGAATCACGAGGAAGAGAAGAACGGGGTGACACTGGACGAAGACTTTGCCTCTAAGGTTTGCTTTGTTCCTCTGCAGTTTGCCTCTACTTCATTTGCATGAGAAACCAAAGGTTTGGGTTTTTGAGAGACTTGGGTGAGGATAGAGAAGGTGACTCCAGAGAGCCCCTATCACTTTGTTGAAAGAATAGTATCTTCACATGTAATGTATGATTTCTTGGGGAAATGTTTTATTACTACTTTTCTTATTATGTGTATTTAAACTATGTCAAGATAATTATATCTAGAACTAATGACCATAAATTTTATTTTCTCTTGAAACATGGGAAAAACTATCTGAATGCACTGATCTTTCATAGAAATATATTCTTTTGAATGTATCCTATATTATTCACATTGGAGAGGCAATATGTACACATACTTTCCAATACAATATATAATATGCATATGTATATATATATGTATAAACATATGTGTGTTATATAATATGTATGTAAATATGTATACGTGTGAATATAAATATACATGAGGGGCAGTGTTGCAACATATTGTATAAAGAGCTAGTCTTGAAGTAGCAAGACCTCTGTTCAAGTCTCATCTTTGGCATGTGCTGGTTATGTGATAATAATATATTAATCAATACCTTTGGTCATTTTCTGAGGTAATAAGTAGCAGATAATACTTAATCTACATTAGTAGGAGAATTTTACTCACTGAAAGTTTGCTGCAGCAATAAAGTCAGAGTTCTGGTTCCAAATATATGAGAAAGAAAAGCATTGACAATCAAGAACAAGTTATTACAGACTAATTCTACCTTCTATCAGGAGTACTTAACTGTTTGTGAATTCTTTATTCTTTTTAAATTTCCTTCCTTTATCTTCCTCTATCTTGTTGCTGTTATAATAAATACTTATTTGTAAACACTTTAAGGTTCACAAAATACTTACATTACTCCATTTGATTTTCACAACCTGCTGGTGAGGTAAACACTATTTTCCACCCAGTTTTATAGATTGGAAAGCTAAGGTTAATTGATGTTAAGTGACTTGCCTAGGGTCAATGTTTGGTAAGGTAAAATTTGAACCCCCATCTTCCCTCTTCCAAGTCCATATTTCTATTAACTATAGCCAATTAAAATAAGAAGAATTCTATAGCAATGGTATGGATTTTCATGGATTTTAGTAAAGTGAGCTCTCACAGTGTCCTTATATGATCACATGCTTTAGAGTTAGGTAAGAGCTGAGATGTGATCTAATCAAGACACCTGATTTTACAGATGAAGACATTAGACAATTAGAGATAAATAGACTAGAAATACAAATCAATCACTTAATATTTACTAAGCACCTACTATATGCCAGATACTGTGGTAAGCAAGGGGGTTCAATAAAGAAGCGAAAGAGAATCCCTGCCCTGAAGGAGCTTGCAATCTAAGAGAGGAGACAACATGCAAACACATATATACAAAGTAAACAATTTAGAGGATCACAAAAACTTTTAAAAAATGAGAGGAATCCAAATGCAATTTAAATTTAGTCTCAGTACAAGTTGAAAGTATCACTCAAGAAAGTAGAAATAAGAATAGCAACAACAATAATACAGCATTTATAGTTTTATGGTTTGCAAAGCATTTTACAAATATTACTACATTTTATCCTTCCAACAACCCTGGGAGATCAGTGCTATTATTACTCCCATTTTACAGAAGAGGAAATTGAGACTTCCATTTTAAGGAGGATTGCAAGGCCGACATTGTTTTCATTCATCAGTGCATTGCTGGATTTCTGGAATAAAAGATGGATGATGAGCATGGAAGGTTTAGAGGGATTTTCTGTTCAGGCATGATTGGACAAAATAACTTCTGAGTTTTCTTCCCTTCTGAGTACACAATAAGTATTTATTAAGCAACTTTTGTATACAGAGCAATGTGCTAAGTGCTAGGGTAGACTCAAAGTTTATGACAAGCATAGTTCTATCCACAAGGAATTACAGTATCATAACCCACACTTCAAAGTTCATTCACATGGATCTCTTCTTACTAGTAGAGATTAATTATTCAATGTATTATGCCTATGTAAATGGTAGAGTGGATAGGAGCTTGGAAGAGGAGACATCATCATCTTCTGGCTTCCAATTTTGAAAGAGAAGACATGCAGTTCAAGACTCTTCAATACCTTGAAGAGAAAGACTGGGAAAAAGCTAACATGTCAAGAAGCTGGCACCCACACTCACCTCAGTTTGCCATGCTGGAGACTTTGAGAAATTTCCCCTTTGGAAAGGTCAGGGAAATACTCTCCTCAATGAGTTGAGATATCTTGCACCCCATGGGAAAGCTTATTTACTGAATGTATTGTCTGGTATATGTTCTTTTGTGTATTTCATCTCTGATTTGTTTTGTTGTCAAGTTGGATAAATGAGTTTATTTGCTATGAATGTTGATTATGGAATTCACATTTGGCAATAGATGAATCAAAAGTAGCTCAGCCTGAACCTAAAAACTATGTCCCCTACACTATCAATATTTAAAGGACAGATAAAATTCTAGTCTAGTGGCTAGCTTCTGGGCCCAAATTCCTGCCTTCCCTGCTGGTAGTAATCAAAGTCTCCTTTGGAGAAGTGAGGAAAGAATTGTCTGTAGTATTTTCTACAATGAGGGCACTCCAGTCCTCAGCTCTTGGAGGGACTAAAAACATTTGTTATATTAATTGGTTCTTTACCTCCGGGTATTTGTAATCTATAGAACTTTAATGGTGTAAAACTATTTTCACTTCTCATAAAATGGAATCATTCATGCACTTATTGGAACTCAGCAAAGATGAATTGAGTGTTTCATATAACCCAAGTTGTGGGTGTTATAATAGCATCAAGACTTGGGCTAAAGCAGACCTCCACAACTTGGCAGTAGGTAGGGTCCAAAATTAAAATAGACTAAATTTCTTCGGGCTACAGATAGATTAGACCAGAGACAGACTGATGATGGTTGGTTGCTGTGGGTCACATGACAAACAGGAGAGTGTACAATGGCAACCCTACATTTTTCCTGGGCCACCCAACATCCTTTGCTGGGCCACAAGTGGCCTGTAGGCATTATGTTGTGCAGGTCTGGGCTAGAGGCACTTCACTATAATCACAACCCTAGTGCCTTTAGGTTAAAAGGGTATTGGGACCCAAAAAGAAGATCGCCATGGAGGAAGAACATGGAATAGGCTGATCCACTAAGCAAAAAGGAAACTTGCACTTCCTTGCCCCCCAACCTTCACCAAAGAAAATATAAATCTAATTAATGGTGTGAACTTATCCACATGTAGTGAAACAGTGATCTTTTTTTTTTTTACTTTTTAAAATTTTTTTTTAGGCAATTGGGGTTAAGTGACTTGCCAGGGTCACACAGCTAATAAGTGCCAAGTGTTTCATCTGAGGTCAGATTTGAACTCAGGTCATCCTGATTTCAGGGGTGGTGCTCTATCCGCTGTGCCACCTAGCTGATCTTGAAAGAAGAAAGAAACATCCTGGATCATTAATAAATCTGGACAGTCTCACCTATTTTATATTACCCACGGTGTGAAGGATCCAGATAGGACTACAAAGGCTGCTTCCAATGAATATCAATCAAAAACATTTATTAAACACTTAGTATGTGCTGTACGCAGTGCTAAGTGCTGGAGATACAAAAATTAAAATGAAATAAAATAAAAGTGTCCCTACCTTCAAGAAGCTTGCATTCTATTGAGAAAGGTGATACTTTGGTAGCTGTGTAGCTTTTAGATTAAAAAAGAGAGAAAAAGGTAGTAGACAGAATGATTAGGATGTTGTTTTAACAGCACAGGTGAGAGAGTGATGAAGGATTGAATCAGGGCACTGAAGAAGGGATGGATGCCAGAGAGCTTGTGAAGGTAGAAACATGAAGATTTGGCAATAATTGGACATGATGGGTGAGGTTGAGTAAAGAGCCAAGGTTAAACCAAAGTTGCAAAAACCAAAGTTGCAAAATTTCATCATTATTAGGATGTTGGTGCCGTCAATATAAGGAGGGAAGTTTGAGAGAGAGAAGAAATATAAAGAGAAGGGGAGATGAGTTCTGTTTTGGACATATTAAGGTTAAAATGCCTATGGGATATCCAGTTTGAACTATCCAATAACCAGGTGGATAAAGTGCCCTCTTTTGCCCCTTTGTATGGAAAAACACATTTTCAGGTTTCCTTCTTATTCATCTGGCTTTTGAAGTATCCTGTTGGGTAGTTTTTGCCTTGCTTTTCAAACCTGCCCAGACTGAAATGTAAATGTTACTAATCTTACTATTAACTTATAAATTACATCTATAATGTAAGCCCTACTACTGAATTGACTCTGCTGTTGGTGGCTCTGTGTACCTGAATTCTGTTCCCACTTCAAAACATCCTTCATTCTGCTACCAGAGTGATTTTCCTAAAGTGCAGACCCAAGTGTGTTGGACCTCTATTCACCCCACCAGAACTGTCCTTCAGGGAGTTTACTTTGATAGTTGAGTGGAGAATGGAGTAGGGAGAAACTTGAGGCAGGGAGAACAATAAAAAGGCCATTACAATATTCTCAGCATGAGGTTCTGCACTAGACTAGTGGCAGTGTCAAGGGAGAGAAGGAAAACTATACAAGAATTGTTCAGAGAGGGACCATAGAATTAACAGGACTTTGCAGCAATTATATAAGGGGGCAGTGAGAGAGAGGATGGGGTTGAGGATGACACATAGTTTTCAAGCCTGAGGTACTGGGAGGTTGGTCCAGAGTAGTATAAAAGTTAGGAAGAATGGAAGCTTTTAAGGTAAAAATAATGAGTTTATTCTTGGACACATTAAGTGTAAGGCATCTACGGAATGTTTAGGTCAAGATATTTAATAGATATGTGAGGGTAGAGGTCAGGCCTGGATAAACAGTTCTAAAAACCATTGATATTAAGATGACAATTGAATCCATGAGAGCCAATGAGATTCCCAAGCAAAAGAATATTTAGAAAGAGCCTGGGGATATATACCCATTGCATGTTTCAGATTTTTTACCATAGATTTCCTTCCAAGGAGCAAGCTTCTTTTAATTTCATGGCTGCAGTTGCTGTCTGCAGTGATCTTTGAGCCTAAGAATATAGAATCTGACACTGCTTTCATTTCTTCTCCCTCTTTGCCAGGAAGTGATTGTACCAGTTGCCAAGACTTTAGTTTTTTTTTTTTAATTAAGCTTTAAGCCAACTTTTACACTCTCCTCTTTCACCCTCATCAGGAGGCTTCTTAATTCCTCTTCACTTTTGCCATCAGAGTGGTATCATCTGCATATATGGGATTAAGATTTCTTCTGGCAGCCTTCATTCCAGCTTTTGATTCATCCAGCTTGGCATTTTGCATGATGTACTCTGCATATAATTTAAATAAGGTGATAATATACAGCCTTTGTTGTACAAGGCTGTACAACTTGTTCCATGTTCAGTTCTACCTATTGCTTCTTGGCCTTCATAAAGGTTCCTCAAGAGACAGGTAAGATGATCTGGCACTCCCATCTCTTTGGGTACTTACCACATTCTGTTGCGACACACACAGTCAAGAGGCTCTAGTCTGGTCAGCAAAGCAGAAGTAGATTTTTTTTTTTCTGGCATGCTAAAAACAAAGACATCACCTCACTGATAAAGGTCCATATAGTCAAAGCTATGTTGTTTTTCTGTTTGTTTTTCCCAGTAGCAATGTACGGCTTCGAGAGTTGAGCTGTAAGACAAGCTGAACACCACAGAATTGAAGCTCTATAACTGTATAGCTAGAGAAGATTTTTGAAAGTACTTTGGATAACAAGGAGGTCAAATCCGTCAATACTTAAAGGAAATTCATTCAGGCTATCCACTGGAAGGTCAAATACTGAAGCTGAAGCTTAAATACTTTAGCTACATAATGAGAAGATTGGACTTGATGTTGGGAAAGATTGAAAGGAAAAGGAAAAGGTGGCAGCACAGGATGAGATGGATGAATGGTGTCATAAAAAACAATAAACATGAACTTGGACAGAGAGATAATGGAGGATAGGAGGGCTTGCAGTGCTGTGTTCCATAGGGTCACAAAGCATCAGAGAGACTGAATGACTGAACAACAAAAATTTTGGTTTCTTAAACTTTTTCTTCCTTTCAGACAATGACATAAGTTTCACTATGAGATTACTTTGCCCCACCTACTTGGTTTTTTTTTTTGGCATATGCTTTAGGGGAGATGTAGCCACAGTAAATTACAAAGTGTCCTTAGTTTATTATCCAGTTGGAAAGATGAGTCAAAGGAAGCATCTAGCAATTATATTTAATCAATAGTGAGGTGAGAGTTGGGTGAAAGGTAGAGACCAAAGGTGGATGAGCCCTGAAAAGGGCTAATAAGCCCTCACACTAAAGGCGCTGGTTCTGACTGAATGTCTTAAACAATGCTATAGACACCCTGGCTTCTGTAGGCCTAGAGTGTCTCTCTGGTCAGCCTGATCTCTACAAAAAGCTTTTGGGTTAAATAATCTTCTGCCCACATAAAGACAGGTTTCACAGTTTTAATAAAGAAAAAATAATAAAATTTCCTCCTTGATCCCTTCTTTTTTTTTTCTTTTTTGGTGAGGCAATTGGGGTTAAGTGACTTGCCCAGGGTCACACAGCTAGTTAAATATTAAGTATCTGAGGCTGGATTTGAACTCAGGTCCTCCTGACTCCAAGGTCAGAGCTCTGTTCACTGTACCACCTAGCTGCCCCTCTGTGATCCCTTCTTCTGAAGCTTAAAACCCAACAGTCTTATGCTTGTGGCTCCAAGAAGGTGTAGCATGCATAGCAACTATACCCTGGTAAAAACTGTCTTACAGATGGACTGAACCAGGTAGCCTATGGTCCTCAAACCCATTAAGTTAAGGGGTTGTCTACCCCAAGCTTATGAATACTCCCTGGTGGAATGGGTAGATGAGAATAATTTGTTCCAATGGCCACAAAGGTGTCTAAAGAAGGCATTGTGAAATGCTTAAAGCTTGGTAAGACATCAGAGATGCCAAAGCTATCCACTGTATCCTGGGTCATTGCCATCTTTCTTGACTTTTGTCTTACCACTGTTTTTTGATGACTCTAGAAGAATGAAGCTGATGACTTTATATAATTCTGCCTTACTTAAATCCAATTCATGCATAAGTCAAGACATCATCCTCTGATGTTGTTGGTCCTCTTTGAAAATGCATTTTTGTATCAAAATCTCTTTCTGTCTCTTTCTCCCTCCTTCCTTCCTTCCTTTTTTCTTCCTTCCTTCCTGCCCAGATGAGAGTGAGGTTCAAATGTCGGCCTTTCTCCCTATTGCCCCCATTTTTTAGATTGTTATCTGCTTGTATACCCTCATTATGTGAGATAACTTTCCCTAGCCTTCCTTTCCATTCTGCCTCCCACCTGGAAGTGAATTCCTTTTCTCTTCCCTTTCCATTCTGTTCTTCAGATCATCAGGACACAATTGAACCTGTTCCAAGTCTTGTGATTCTCTCTATGAACCTTGATGATGCTGGGATTCAGAAGGGACACATGTATCATCTTTGCATATTTGAATGTAAGCTGTTCATTCATATTTTTCATTTTATGTTTCCCTTCAGCACCATGTTTGAAATGAAAAGTTTTTCTATAGTTCTAATCTTTTCATCAGGAATACTTGGAAGTTTTCTATTCCATTAAAGGCACATTTTTTCTCCATCCCATTATACTCAGTTTTGCTGGGTCAGTTTTCTCAGCTAATAACTTTTGCCTTCTGGAATATAGTATTTTGAGTTATCTGCTACTTCGTAATGGTGACAGCCAAATCATCTGTGATCTTCACTGTGGCTCCTTGATCTTTGAATTCTTTGTTTTCTGTCCACTTAGACTATTTTTCTTTGACCTGGAAGTTCTGGATTTTGACTACTATGTTCCTGACTCTTTTCATTTTGGATTTTCTTTCAGAAAGTGACCAGTGGATTCAATACACCACCCAAGGCCTACCTACATGAAAAACACAATGCCCACCACCACACTGCCCCATAAACTTCTATCTTAGATTTGTGACTCGGGATTGGGTATCTGGTAATAAAGCTGTAAGTTGGCAACTATTTCCATTGCAGTGCCCAACTATGAATCTGAGACATTTTTTTGTGCTGATGCAGAGCCTCTCCAGTTCCCTCCAGTTCTCCAGCTCCCCTCCAGTGCTATTGCTTGACCTTGTCCCTGGTGTCTGCGGTCCTTTTTGTCTCTCTACTTTTGCTAAACTAGGCCAAAGGATGCACTGTTTTTTAAAATTTCTCCTCCAGGATTAGGTTCAATGCATTTTATAGGTCTCTTTGGAGGAGTTATGGACAACAGCTCAGCTGCATTGCTTCCTTCTATTCTGTATCTTGACTCAACCCCAGAAAATTATTGTTTTAACCCTATGTAAGATAAATGAGAGAGACCAAAATCAGGGATGACACAGTAATGATGACAATTTATTGCCTAAATCCTAAAACTTTTGGCCACACAGAATCTAATTTTGTAGTCCAAATACTATTCTGTGAAGATTATTTTTTTCCCTTGAATTGTTTTCTGGAATAGTTTTTTTTTTATTACCTCATTTAAAAATGATCATCCTCCATTCCTCATATGAATAAGCCTATGAGATTAAAAGCTTTATGTTTTCTATTGCTAGTCAATAGTGTTCAAGTTACATGAAGAGCTCTTCCCACTCTGAATTAATTTTAAAGTGGCATGACCAAAATAAGAGAAAAACCAAAGAAATCTATTTGCACTTGAGCTGTCATTGGATTTCCTGTAAACTTGTAGAGTTTTTGAGCTACACATACTTCATGCATACATATTCTCCTCTTCCTCACTATCATTCTTTTATATTGTTATAAACAGAGGCTTGATTATGATTTACCAATATCACTTAAGTATAAGACAATTGGATCCATAAAATTAGAATTTGTGAAAAAACATAAGGAACGTCCTTCTTTCTCTCTATTAAAATAAATCAGTACTTTCATGAATGTAAATAAATAAGTTTCTTACTTCTTGACTGAAACATCCTTTATTCATATTGGCTGTTTTTGATGTTTACTCAAAACAAAGATTAATTTTCATAGTAAGAAAAAAATTCTGTACCAGCTAAGACAATATCTTGCTTTGTTTCCTGAGGATAATGAGAACTCTTGGCTTTTAAAAAAATGAACTTCAGCCTATCTTTTGTGTGATTGTGTTTGTTTGAAAGAATGATCTAAGGGTTTTAATGGGCTGCAAATTCAGAAATGTGACCAAAGACTCCTAGTACAGAATATTTCCGACAATCTTGGGAATCTCTCCAAATCTGAATGGAGTAATGACACCATCACAAGTTACTGAGGTAGCTATTTAAGATTAAGAGCTGTATTACCCTGAGAAAGATACCCTTCAAGTCACAGGCAAATAATTGTGGATGACTTCGCTAATTTGGTACAGCACCACACTGAGAATCAGGCTTAAGGGGCAGCTAGGTGACGCAGTGGATAGAGCACTGATCCTGGATTCAGGAGGACCTGAGTTCAAATCAGGCCTCAGACACATAACACTTACTAGCTGTGTGACCCTGGGCAAGTCACTTAACCCCATTGCCTAACAAAAACAAACAAACAAACAAAACCCTCCCAAAAATCAGGCTTAAGAAAAATATTGAAGTCTAATACCAGGCTACTTAGTATACTTACACACCATGCTAGATTTTAATAGAAATTCTACTCTGATGCCTCCCTTTGGCAACAAAAGGAGCCTGGATTCTCAAAGTGTGTGAAAGAAGAGCACAGGTTTGGGCAGAGTTTACTCATTTGGAAAGCCTGTTCCAGTGGGCAAGTCACTTAACCCCATTGCCTAACAAAAACAAACAAACAAACAAAAAACCCCCAACAATCAGGCTTAAGAAAAATATTGAAGTCTAATACCAGGCTACTTAGAATACTTACACACCATGCTAGATTTTAATAGAAATTCTACTCTGATGCCTCCCTTTGGCAACAAAAGAAGCCTGGATTCTCAAAGTGTGTGAAAGAAGAGCACAGGTTTGGGCAGAGTTTACTCATTTGGAAAGCCTGTTCCAGTGAAACAATCTGTCTGCTCCTTAAAAATAGCCTCATTATATATGAAAAAAAAAAACATAACCAGTGGGCTGGCCACAAAGTGGTGAATTTTATGGGGATGACAACCCATGAACAAATGCAAGTCAGGCCTAGGAGCCCTTGTCACCTCTTGATGTGACAGAAGTTGCAAAGTGGAAAGGGAGGGAATGAGCCTACAATGTGTCAGGCATTATACTAAGTGCTGTATAAATATTATGTGATTTTATTTTCATAATAGCCTTGGGAAGTAGATGCTATTATTACTCATATTTTACAGCTGAGGAAATTAGAACAGACACAGATTAAGTGACTGCCCAAAGTCAAATGGCTAGTAAGTGTCTGAGGCTGGATTTGAACTCAGTTCTTCCTTACTCAAAAACCAGTGCTCTATCTAGTGTGCTACCTAGCTGTCTCTAAAAAAGGTTGTAGGGCATGGAGGACGAAGAATAATAGTTTTTGGATCTTTTTAAATGTTCTTATTGAACATTCTTATCAATGATTTGAACCATAGGCAATTTAATGGTCAAATTTAAAGATAGAATGAAGCTAAGATGGGAATGACAAATTTGAAGATTGTTAATAACCTCTCCTCTCCCCACAATCCCTATAGATTTTCTTCCAATAGAACAATAGGATAAATTAAATAATAGAAAATTTAATTGTAAGAAATATTAGGTTCTACAGTGTACATAGAGAAAAAATAACATAACATTACATGCATAGGAAAAGAAATGTGATTAGATAATAGTTTGTGTTCATTTGTGAGGGGGAGGGATAGTTCTAGGGTTTAGTGGTCTACAAAATCAATATACGTCAACAATGAAGAATGATGACCAAGAAAATAAATGGTAGATTTCATTAAAAGAGTCAAAGGATAAAGAATGTAGAGTATAATTGTTCTCTACTACTCTGCTTGAGTCAGATTTCATCTGGATTAATGTGTTTAGTTCTCCACACCATATTTTAAAAATGGCATAAACAAATTGGAAAAGAATGACCAGGATGGAGAGAGGACTAGAGAACATGCTATATGTAGGAAGAACATCTGAAGAAATTCTCAATGTTTTATGTGGAGGAGACTGGGAGGATATTAAAATAAATCAGAGAATTTTAGAACTGGATGAAACATTTGAGATGGCACACTCCAACACCCTTATTCTGAAGATGCTGAAATTGAAGACTGGGGAGATGACTCAACTTGCTGAAATCCACATAGAAAATTAATGTCATACCTGGGACTAGAACCAAGTTCTAGTTACTTAAGAATTCCCTCTTAGTCTTATGTTGTTATTTTTCTCCCCACTCTACCGTGCCTCCCTTGGTATGGTGGTATCATCAGTTTGGCTGTGCTGAAGTGGTGATCATCAAAACGAAACTCTTCTAAATGAAAATTAAGCAAAATGAAACAAGCAAAAAACAAAACAAAACAAAAATAAACCAAAACAACAATAACAACAACAACAATCTAAGCAGTGTCTCTACGATGACTGGAAATGTGAGTGTGAAATTAAGCTGAGGAAAAGGGGGATATTTCAAAATGGCATAGAAGTTTCCACTTCAAGCAGGGCAGGCAGCTGACAAACATGAGCATCAAAGAATTATTTCCTATGAACAGCAATCAGAGATGAAGAAGTTCTCTTAGAGAAAACAAAACAAAACAAAACAAAACAAAACTTTTGTTTTCCCATGAGAATCACTAGCAAAGGTTCAAACAATGAAATTTCAACATGAGAAATCTCTACAGAGAAATTCTTTAGAGAATTTGTAAAGAGAAAAGAACTACATTTGACTCTGTAACTATCTAGAGGCATCATACCTCTAGTTCTGGGCTCAGAATCAGGATGAATGAGGTTCAAATCCAACCTATAAAAAAAACACTTAACAGTTGTGTGAACGTTGGCAAGACAGTCTCAATCTCTATGTGACTCAGGCAACTTCCTAGAATTTACCTAAGTTATAAATAGAAGGCAGTTATAGAAAGCAGTTCTCATATCATATTTCTTTGAGGCAGACGAAATCAAAAGTCCTTCAAGGAATGATTTGTGTATTTAATCTCTAAGTAAATTATTGATCACACTCTACTGTTTTACCTCTAACTTTAAATACAAAAACTGACTGGCTAGCTGATAAAGTCTTCATTATTGAGGATAAGAATACATTATCACAAAATATAATGAAAAAGAAATGTGCTTTCTATTTATCTTATCTATTATAGATTGATTTATTGATGTATAATGTAAAGGGCTTCATATTGTGAGCCTAGATATGTAGTTACTGATAACAGTTCTGACACAAAATACCTATGGGAATTTGGGCTAGTCACTGTTTCTCTGGGACTCTTTCTTCATATCTGTTTTAAAAAAAAGTTTAGGTAGGAGTATGATTAGATGATCTAATTTGCTTCCAGCTCTAAGTAAAAAGAAATTGCTTCCATGGGAATGCAAATATGTTGAAAAAAATCTCATTTTATGCAGAATATCTGGTATAACCATCTCCTCCACCAAAGGAGATCACAGTCAGATTCCCAGAATTTTAGAGTCCAAAGAGACCTTATTGGATATGTAATGCCCCCAAAGAAATTTCTACCATAATATACCTGACACATGTTTGTCTAGCTTCCTTTTGTAAACTTCTAGTGAAGAAGACCTTATTAGCTCCTGAGGTAGCCCATTCTAGATTAACCTATATTCAATTATTGGAAAGCTGCTCCTCATTCTGCCCAGTAGAGACAAATAGCTCGGATTTAATCTCTCTCTTCTATATTATCACCCTCCAATACTTGAACATAGCTATCAAAATACAACTCTTCATCTTCTTGTCACTGGAATAAATGTCTGTAACAACTAGAGACCATCTGCCAACTTGGCATTGAATGAGTCCCCTTGGAATCCAGATACTCAATCCACCTTCTAATGTACTCAATGAATTCAGCCAATTATAGTTATTTTGATTCATGAAGGGCAATTATATGTTCTCTAACTATTGTCTTATTTACATTGTATTTCTTATTAGGCATTTTTTGTCCTATCATTTCCAGTGAAGAGGCCATTCTCCTTGAAAGAGAAAACAGAAGCAGAATAAAAATTGAGCCTCTCTACTTTTCTCTTTCTTTTATTTGCTATTTTTCTATTCACCATAAGCAACTACCCTATCCATTTTTTGATTTTTGCCTTTCTCCTAATATAACCCTTAATGCTCTAAACAACCCTTTCTGTTGTCCTTAGCTTTCCTTTTAATCAGAGTATACTAGAGACATCATGAACAGAAAGAGGTTATGGATGAGGAATTCACAAAAATGCAATTTTTGTTTGTTTTTATTTACTTTTTTTAAAGCTATATTGGGGCAAAAGTAAACATCAAAATTGCTTATTTATCCCTCCATTTATCTTTATCCAAATGTTCTCCTGGTTCCTGGATTTTATCTTATGAATAAATTACTACACAATGTTATTTTAGTCATCAATTCTTTTGACTAACTTGTTTCTTTTGGATATTGTATAGACATTAGAGAAATATTCTTATCATGAATTCCATCCCCTTATGTATCAGAGATCCCTGAGGATATCTCTTTTCTTACACAAGGGCCCCTCAAGTTCCTCTTGCTTATTACCTGAATTTTGGATATTGTTTAAAACATTTAAGGCCATATATTTAGCTCTGTCCCCTCTAATGCATTTTTATCACCTGTGAACTTATAGGCATATAAATTGATATGTAATCATGCTGGATTTAAATAATAAGTTTTCTCTGTCCCCCACACTTTTTTTTAAAAGGTCTTTTGATTAGAATTGTGAGACATGAAGTGAATATATTCTCACCAACCTTTGTTAGTTGTGTTCCATCCCTAACCAAGTATCTGCCATTCCTTTATTTTAAGCTGTGGTCCAGAAATTTTAACTCCATTTTCAGACAGTAACTTCTTAGCCAGTTGTTAACTTCCCAAATCAATCTTTTCTTCTTCCATTGCCTTAAATGGACATCAGTGAAGACTATAGAACCTTAGCCCTTTGTTTGAGGCTTTGTTACTATTAACTACACTGAATTCTTTCTGACAATATCATTACCCACATGAATCACTGAAATTGAGTAAAGTTATTCATTTTGACAAGTAGTTTGGTTATGTCTTAGATCCATGCCCCAGGGTGGGGGAAAAACAGACTTCTTTATCGCTATTATCACTTTGACAAGTAGCTGCCTCAGTACCTCTGAGCAGGAGGTCACCAATCACCACTACTGTTCTGACCCTCACTGTAAGATTTCTAACCTGATTGCTTTTATAACTGTATTTTATCTTTCCTTGAAGGATAGGCAACAGTTTCCTCATCATGTATAACTTTAGAAATAAGTCCTAGATAACTGCTATGGCTATTATCAGAGATGGAATCTGAACCCAAGCCTTCCTGAGCTCAAGCCTAGAACTCTATCCAATTTGACAGAGTTCCAAGCTTCAGTGGTTATTTATCAACTTTGACCATGTAAACTCAGGGATACTTCAGTTAATATATTGTAGTCATATGCACTGACTATATATAATCATTAGAGGACTGAGATATATAGGCACTTACATGCTTATACAAAAGCATTTGTTAAAAAAGTGAGAAGATGAACAAGCTAATTAGTGTTAACTCTGGGCTATGGAAATATTTTCCTCTAGATTGACTCCTCTGGTTTTCTATCACAGCTAAATCTCAAGAAACCTGAACGGTTATAATAGTATGGAAAAGTATAGTTTGAGTTTTCTTCTACAAAATGACCAATATGGAAATGTTTTACATGATTGCACATGTATAACCTGTATCAGATTGCTTACCATCTTAGGGAGGGGGGAGGGATAGAATTTGGAACTCAAAAGTTAAAATATATGTGTGTGTGTGTGTATATATATATATATATTATATATATATATATATATATATATATACACATATATATATATACACATATATATATACACACACACATACACATATACATGTATTAAGTTGTTTTTCTATGTAAGTAGAGAAAAATAAAATATTTTAAAAAGAAAAGTGCATCTATATGTATATATACACATGTATGAATGTAATAGTATGTCATATTGTATAAATATATAAGGTATATATGTTGTTATAATAGCATATAATAATATAGAAAAGCAATAATTTCAATAATTAAGTATTAAGGATAAAAAAAGCAATAGTTAATTATAAAGGAATAGTTTTGTGTCATGGGTGGATTAGATACCTAGAAAATAACTCAGTTTGTTAAGACTCAAATAGATATGTTTTTCTTACACAAAACTAGAGGTTTAGCGACACTGAAAAGTCATTGCAGTAAGTATCTATTTAATACACACATGGTGCTTTCTGGTAGCACTGCTGAGGGCCTGAAAACTGTTGAGCATTACTACCCAAAGTGTATCAAGGAAAAGACCACCAAATGGTGGGCAATTACTCATTTAGTAACCTTCATGAAATCTCTTTTCATAGATGCTTGTTGTAAAAAGAGAAACAGGTGGCTGAGCATGACTGCCAGATTGAATTTTCCCAACAACTCTTATCTTATCCCAGGAGGCTGTTGAGTGAAAAGTTGTATTATCTGGTAATTGTTCCTGGACTTTAGAAAACCAGCTTTCTACAAAGATACATGTGATAATGGATGATATCACAGAGATTGGTTCAGGCAGTTTCAAAGCCTAGAAGGATGTCAATGGGATTCACAGTGCCTGAACAACCAAGTAACTGCTTACTCTTCAAAAGTCAGCCCTCGAGTGTGTCACAGTTATAGAACAAGCTTGTTGTGGATGTTACGGTCTTTAGGGAAGAGACGTTACATATTATAAAAATATAACAGTCTATAACAGTCTCTGACAGTGGAAGTATTTGGAAGAGAAGCAGTTGGGGAGAGCAAAAGGAAAGGAAGCAATTTAATGAATGTAAGGAAAGTAATTTTAATAAGGCCCTTAAAGTCAATAAATTTATTGAGACCAGTAATGGGATTGTAAATGCCAAATTAACGTAATCTAATCATTATCAATATTTGGTCTCTTTACCATATCAAATCTTGTTGAATTCTTCTCCTAGTTCTATTCCTAGCTCCCAGATTTCCAAACCATGCTGTCTCCTCCTGGAATTCCCCTCAGAGACTGGACCTCCATGCTTTGAGGCATCTAATCACTCCAGTAACCTTCTCAGTTAGAATATAGCTCTGAAGATCTGCTCCTTGGTGAGCCTCCATTTTGGGGAGGGGCCCACGTCAACCTTCATTTCCCTCAGGCACTTTTTCTGCCTAACATATTTGGAGATCGTCCACCTAGGTCTAGGTATCTTCTCTTCCCCACCTCTTTCTGCTCCCTTTCTTGTTTCTACTCATTAGGACTTAAAGTCATTGAGGATAGGAACATTTCTTTTGCTTGTATTTGTATCCTTCTTGCTTAGGACAATGCCTGGAACATAATAAGTGCTTAATCAATGCTTGAGTTCTTCCTTGTTGAATAGCCATATTACTTTCATATTGATCTCTAATTCTAACACCATTAATGTCAATGGAATCATTGGAATCATTGGAACCAGTAAAAGAATAGTGAGAATTGTTTCATTCTGAGCACATATAATATTACATTGCGCTGAGAGAAGAACAGAAAAGTGGTTCTATTGTACCAAATCTTTGGCACTAGGTATTATCCAGATGAACAAACTGGAATGGATCCAGATAAAAGTGACTAGGATTGTATCATATCCGGAAACTATGTTGCATGATATACAGTTGAAAAAATTTAGTCCATTGCTTAGAGAGTCTTATTCTAATATTATTTAATTTACTTGCTTGTTTAAAATATATATCTTTTGGTACCTATTTTACATTGGTTAGGGTAGTTAGATAGCTCAGTGGATAGAGTGCTGGGCCTGGAGTCAGGAAGATCTGAGTTAAAATCTAAGTTAAAATCTGGCTTCAAACACTTACTAGCTGTGTGACCCTGGGCAAGTTGCTTAACACTGCCTCAGTTTCTTCATCTACAAAATGAGCTGGAGAAGGAAGGAGATATTCCAGTATCTTTGCAAAGAAAATCCCAAAAAGGGGTCCCAAAGAATCAGACAGGATTGAAAATGCTTAAACAACAAGCTACAATTATATTTCAATTTGTTGCCTTTGCTATTATAAGCATTTTGCTATTGCATTTAAAAGCAATATTTTGTGGAGATAGCCATAGGCTTCACTGGACAACCAAACTGTTTCTTGGAATAAAAATCTTTGCAATAGACTATGTAGTATATTGAAAAGAAGACAAGGCCATATTAGGTCTGTCTTCAAATAACTGAAAGACTTTTGACTTCATTTCTTCACCAGCAACCATGTGTCCTAGACCAGAAGCCAATTCCTAGAGAATAAAGCCTTTAATACTTGGATCTCCCACCACAGAGCCCAACTGTACTGATTATTGATTACCTTAGTTGCACTTTACATCAAGGCCACAGGGTACAGCATGCTTCACTTTACTCCAACCATTTCCTTAGCAGCTGCTATGTTGCTATATCTGTGCTCCCTCCCCTCCTCCTCTCCTCTTTCCAGTTTTGGAACCATAATCAAATCAACCCTATCATTGCTCCTGGAAAGGGTATATAAATTGATTCCCCTATAGCTCCACTTACTATTCCTGAAACTTTCCAAACAAAGTATTATTTCTGGGCTTCTAATACCCTATATGTCTTATTCCCACCCCCATTAAAATGAAAATTCCTTAGGGCAAAGACTTTCTTTACTTTTCTATTAGTAAACTCATTATTTACCACAAAGATTGGCATATTTCAAATGCTTAATAACTTATTTTTCAATCTTTATTCACTTACAGAAAGGGTTTTAACTCAATCATGTAAGCAACAGAGAACATAAAAACTTTTTTTTACTGAGCATACTATTTTAAGCATTAAGTTACCATAAATGTTAATGTAATCATAATGCTCAATTACATATATGTAATCATAAATGTTCAATGTGAACTTACAGAAAAAAACTAGGGACTTAGATTAAGAAGATTTTCAATAATTTAAGAATAAGTCAATGGATGAGTTTGTGGTCATATGAGTGAAGATGAAGGAAGGAATACACAGGACAATGCAAAGGAAAAATTGATTGAACCTAGTAAATGATTGGCTATATTGGATGGGAAGGATCATAGTTTTATGGTCTAAGTTTTCTAACTTAGATAATAGAAGTAGAGAGGATTTTCTGGTTGGATATTTCCATTTTGATATAAGCAAAATGAAAGCAGGACTAAAAAGTAGAAATGTCCATTGTGCAATATACAAATAGAGTTTGGGCAAGAAGTATGGATTAGTGGGGAAGCTAGGTGGCACAGTGGATAGAGCTCTGGCCTTGGAGTCAGGAGAACCTGAGTTCAAGTCTGGCCTCATATACTTGACGCTTACTAGCTGTGTGACTCTGGGCAAGTCACTTAACCTCTTCAAAAAGCAAAAAAAAAAGTATGAATTAGTGATATAATTTTGGGAATCATTAGGACTACAATTTTAATGCCATGAAAATAAACCAGCTATCAGAGGTGGGACCAAGATGAAACAGTAGTAGGAAAAAGAATAATGACTCTCCCTTCCCACTTGCTCCCACACTCTTCCAAACTGATCTAGAAAATTCATCAAACTTAGTCTTGATCAGAAAATCTAAGGAAAAAAATCACAGTAAAACATTTTTTTAGCCCAGGTTGGCATAAGAAAACAGAAATACTGTGGACACTGAAGATTAAATCTGGCCAGGAATGCACAGACTGAGGAGTCCAGCACAGAAATGTGGAGTGGGGAAGAAGTGGTCTCAAATCCAGCACAGAGCTACCTAAACTTGTGTAGGAAGCAAGAAGCAGCTGTACTCCTTACTTCTGGGTCATTGATCCAGGGAAGACTAAGGAGGAAAACTGCATCTAGGGGTGACATTCTGGAATGAGGGTGCAGGTCTGAAGCTATATGCTAATCTAGGAACAATTTCAGAAGCAAGCAGCAGTTACGTGCCTCTGATCTCAGGAGCAGAGTGGGGTCTCAGCTTTATGTGAGCATGAAGAATAGACAGAACATGATCCTCAGACCAAAGGGAAGTCTGAACTTCCATCATTTTGAACCAACAGAGGTTTCTAGCAAGTGATTGTGGCTAGACAAGCATCAGTCTATTGAAACTCAAAATGAGTCAAGCCCACAAGCCTATTGCTCAGATGGAAACCGTGACCAGGAACTTGCAGAGCTCTCCAAGGGGTTGGCAATCAGATTTTGTCTGATAGTAGACCACTTTGGGAACAGATGTCCAGCCTCAGCTTTCCCTGAGAAACTAAAATATCATAACAATCAATGCCTCCAAGAAAGCAGCAGCAGGATTGGCTCAAATATTCCCCTCAGATTTGCTCTAACCCTGGTCTTAACATAAAGTCTGAAGTCAGGACTTCTTCTTGTTGAATCATTTCAATCATGTCAACTCTTTATGACTCTTCTGTGACTCCATGGCAAAGATAGTGTAACAGTTTGCCATTTCCTTCTCCAGCTCATTTTACAGATGAGAACCAAGGCAAATAGGGTTAAGTGACTTGCCCAAGGTCACACAGCTAGTAAGTTTCTGAAGCTGTATTTGAACTCATGAAGATGACTCTTCCTGGTTCCAAGCCCAACGTTCTATACACTGTGTCACCTAGCTGCCCCAAGTCAATATAGAGATGATCAAAACACAAACCCAGAAAAAGAGAATAACTCTAAAACATCTAAAAGCAAAATCTCGAAGACAAATACAAACTGGGTACAAATTCATGTAGAATTCCTGGAAAACATGAAACAGATTATTTTTAGGACACACATACATACATACATACATACATACTTATATATGTATATATATATATATATATATATATATATATATATATATATATATTATATATATGAAAGGATTAGAAGAAAATGGAAATGAAATGAAGTTGTGGAAGAAGGAGCTGGAAAAGAAGTGAAGAGATAGCTTGGCAGAAGAAGCACAAGTGTATTCCTTGTTAAAGAGTATGGACATTTTGGTCTCCTTTCTAAAGCCTAATTTCTAATTGATTTTAAGAATGGTTGGTTCAATACTGCTTAAAAAATACTTCAAGAATGTTAGAAATCATTCATAAACTAATGCAGAATGAAGAAGGCATAACCAGAAGGTCTATTTTTACAATAATAAGAACATTAAAGACAACTTAGAAAGATTTAAGAATTCTGATTAATGAAATGACCAAGCACAGATCCAGAGGAACAATGATAAAGCATGCGACCCAACACTCAACTCCCTCCATTTCCTTACCAGCCACTATGTTGCTATGTAGGTCTTCCTTTCCTACCTCCCACCTTCTGAAGTGATAGGCTCAAGATGCAAAATTAGTTATATATTTCTGTTACATGGCCAATGTTTGGTTTCCTTGACTTGACATGTTTGTTAGGATTTTTATTTTATTTTTTTTCCCATTGGGAGAAGGGAGCTGTGAGGGGTGAACAGTTAATCCCTGTTATTTTTTTAAAGTGAATTTTTGAAAAAAAAATTAGTAAAAGACTACGTAAAAGTGGAATTTAAGGAGTTTCTTGAATGAAAGGTAAAGCATAATAAATATGAGAAACAAGAGAGTCATCATAGTAACATCTGGAACTCCAACAAAAGGCTTAAAAATTGACTGGGATGAATAGAAAAAAAAGAGTTGAGGGAGTAAGGATATGACAAAGAAGGGGATCCTTTGGATGTGGTGCATTCGAGGTCTTTGAAACAGATGCTGAGGAAATTAGCAATGACTTCAGGCTAATGAATTGCCTATAGAAGGCCTTAAAAAGGAGAATGGTGGGGTCAAAGTGACATATGAAGAAAATGACATTGGCAGCATTCTTGAGAATAGATTAAAAGGTGCATAATGCTGGTGGTAGTTATTCTAATTATGATAAAATGACAATAAAAAAGAAAAGGAAATAAAAAAGACTTAAAATAGAAGATGACAGAACTATTCAAGGTGGTATACTTCAGAAATATTCAGATCACAGCAATAAGATTAAAATAACAATTAACTAACAACGACTTTGGAAAATAAGTTGAAAATTTAAAAAAAAAACCCATTTTTTGAAAAAGTTTTGCTGTAAAGAGGGCCTGTAAGCTGTTATGAACAAATTGGAATATATAGAAATATTTTTGCACAGACATGTTGTCCAGAGCTTGATACTCATTTTGAAGTGTTTTTTATATACAATATAACCAAAGTAATCAATGGGAATTTTAGGAACAAAGAAATATATTTGAACATATTACATATATTTGAATTCTAGAATTGTATGCCTTATCTGGATAGCCTCAGTAAAAAGGTAATTGAGAAATTATTAATAAATTGTCACCAGCTGACATTTAGATTAATGCTAATAATACTGTTATTGCTAACAAAAGATTATTTAATAACTCAATAAATATTATAATAGATAATTCAATAAATCATGCTAGAATTTAAAGTCTCTGAATGAAAAAGGTCACAAATATGCAACATGTACAAAATTCCTCTAAAAATAATTCCCTAGATGCCTCAGTGCTGTCTATTCAGCATAGTGCAGGAATTTTCTTTATCTTAGAATAAATAGATCAGTGCATCTGAATTCTACTCCATGACCAAGCACAGAATCTATAAGCAGTATATGAGTTCCTGTTTTTAAAATGTGGAATAAAATAATCTTAGCTAAATTATGTTTACTTAACTTCGATGTTCTTCCCCAATTAACCATTTATTCCTAACAGGGCAATATTGTTCTAGAATATTAGTTCATTTGATTCATACCTTGACTTCTCTGACCCCTTATGCAAAAATTTCCTGTAGTTTCCCCTTGGCAATCTAATTGAGGAATCTTTTTTATTTTGTTTTCCTGCGGGAAGATAACATTAACCAGGCAATTTCTGTGAAAAGGCACACTATGAATATGGATATGTAGCAACATGTGACTTTCACCTCTTATATACATTTGAACTTGTCAAAAGGTCTTTTGTAAGACATTATTATGTCGATTGATCTGATGGTTCCTAAGGATGAATTAAATCTGCTCGGTGGTGGTGGTGGTGGGTTTGTACTGAATAGGCTTAGAGAGAAGGAATTGGATAACAGAAACCACATCTTGGAAGTTAAATGTCTGCTGGTGAATGAACTAATCACTGGGATACCATTTGTATCAGCTGATTTTTTTCCTATAAGTGAATGGTACCTTAGTTAACTGAAAGTTACTTGGTAAAGAACTTGACTTATACAGAATGTTTGTAAAACTTGGATGAAAGATTATGAATATCTTTCTAGTAGAAAGAACTCCTCTGTAATTTGATATTTTTAAAAAAATTACAGCAGGTCAAACTTCTTGAACTTGAGTTAGTGACATGAGAGAGAAGTATTTGCTCTTGGCCTTCAGAAGTTGTAGGGGTTAACACCCAGAAGAACTCATATAGTACAACAATACATAGTCAGAGAAGTAAACCAGGAATCCAAACTAGATACTCAGAGGGAGAAATAGGAATTAATAATCAGCAGTGATCAAAGAAAGTCTGGTCTGTTTACATAGGAATTTGAACAGATATAGACTTTTGATAATGTATATGGCCTATAGAATTGGAAGAGTTTCCCAAACATTTGGCAAAGTACTCTAACATTAGCTTCTGTATACCTATGTTCAAGCTTGGCTGTGGAAAATAGTTAACTTCATTAGACTACAATAATAGTACCAGGCAGTACTGATGGACTGTCTCCTCCCTAATTCCCCTTCAGTAGCATGGTAGAATGGTTAACAGTTAGAAAGTGAAGTCAGGAGATGTGCAGGCTCAAATCCTATATTTAGCATTTATTAACTATTTGGCCATAGGAAAGTCTTTTCCCTCCCTCTCAACATTTCTTTGTTCATCTTTAAAAGAGGGATAATGATCTCTGTAGCTCTAACCTCACAAAAATGTTATGAGGATCACAAGAAACAATGAGTATAAAATGATTTTCAAACTTTAAAGTGCTGTGTATATTTAATGATGATGGTGAGGATGCCGATGATTTTAGGGTTAGATCTAGAACTAGATGACAGCCAATTGACAGTTTTTACTCATCCAGTGAGCTACATGCATCTTTTTTAATGTTTTTGTCTTTGGGTTCCAGTTTCACCTCCTTTAAGGGTGATATTAGTGGGCAAGTTCAGTGAAGAGGATAAATTCTATAGTCTAATCTTGCTTTATTACAAAGTGTCTTTTGAATACAATTGGAAAATATAATATGTCCAAAAGAGAGGTACTTCATTATGTGGACTAAACATACACTGAAGGGGAAGTAGGGAAGAGACAGTCTATCGGTACTGCCTGGTGCTATTATTCTAGCCCAGTGAAGTTAACTATTTTCCACAGCCAAGCTTGAATGCAGGTATATGAAAGCTAATGTTAGAGTACTTTGCCAAATGTTTGGGAAACTCTTTCAACTATCAAAAGCATGTCAAACAACTACCCAGAATATTATGATGGTACATGTAAAACATTATGGACCACTTTGCAATGTTAGCATAGTGTTATGGCCTGACAGTAAGTCTAAAGAAAATAAAATCATGTCTCAGTCTGCAATAAACAAACATAAACAGAAAGATTATAATTATTGATATAAAATACTTTTTCAACACAACCACCCTTGTGTAATGATGAATATATTATGAAAAGGATGCAAAACACTTCAAAAACAATATATTATATCACTAAAGGGCTGTATGGCCTACTGGAAAGAATGTTGAACTTGGAGACAGAAAGACTCAAATTACTTCTCAGACACTTATTAGCTAAATCATGTTGGGCTAGTCACTTCACCTTCTGCCTTCACCTCAGTTTCCTCATCGGAAAAATGGGATTGGGACTTGATGACCTCTAAGATACCTTCTAACTTTAAAACTATCATTACAATATAGCACTTGAAAATTTGCCAAATATCTTTATTTCAACAGTTCTAGGAGAAAGGCATGGAACTATCCCCATTTTAAAGATGAACTATCACAGGCTGACAGAGATTAGATAATTTAGCCACAATAAGACAGCTATAAATTGTTTAAAAAAAGGACTCATACCCAGATAGTCTAATGTTATGTTCAGAATATGTTCTGCTTAGACTGGTAGACAGAATATGGTATGAAATATCATAAAGTTACAAAACCACAGAATGTTTGTCTTTCTTTGTGGCTGTGAAAACTACTCTAACTACTGGTATTTAGTGTTCTCTGAAAGACTGATTTGAAATTCAGTCACCACATGAATAGGACTAGTTTGAGGTCCAGGTACACAACCAGACTGACAGTAGGGAAAGGAGGGAAAACAGAGAGAGAAAGAAGCAGAGACACACAGAAAGAGATAGATAGATCAGAGAAGGGAGAAGAATAGAAAGAGGAGAGAGAGAGAGAGAGAGAGAGAGAGAGAGAGAGAGCGAGCACCCATGTTCCCCCCTGCAGCTCCCTCATCCTGGAGATGAGAGAGAAAGGAGAGAATGTTTAGGAAGCAGCTATCTCTGCAGATTTCTATCTTTAAGTCTTTCTCCCTACTTTTGACCCAGCTAGGTCACATACTAGTGGAGCTATGCAAATAAGGTTATTCTGATGTAAAGTACTGTCTCTCTCTGCTGTGCCTAACAATCTTTGAAAATTTGCCTAGGGCAGAGGTGTCAAGCTCCACAAGGGTCTGGCAAGTTGCTGGCACATCTCCTGACTCCACTTTCTAACTGTTACCACTCTACCATGTTACTGAAGGGAATTAGGGAAGAGACAGTCCATCAGTACTGCCTGGTACTATTGTTCTAGTCTAATGAAGTTAACTATTTTCCACAGCCAAGCTTGAACTCAGGTATGTAGAAGCTAATGTTAGAGTACTTTGCCAAGTGTTTTGGAAACTCTTCCAGTTCTATAGGCCATATACACTATCAAAAGTCTATATCTGTATCAAATTCCTATGTAAACAGACCAGACTTTCTTTGATCACTGCTGATTATTAATGTAATGCAATTAGGGAATGTTTAACATAATAAATAAAAATACAAGTGACATAGATAACATTGTCTTTTTTTTTTTAAGTCAACATGCAGCTGGCAGGTATCTATTTCAATTTGAGTTTGCCACCATTGGCCTAGGACACTAAGAAATTACTTTATTACATCAGGATTACACAGCAAGTCAGTGTTAGATTCAGGAACTGTTAGATTCAGGTCTTCTTGGATCTTGACAGGGCAGCTAGGTGGTGCAGTGGCTAGGCACTGGACTAGAAATCAGGAAGACTGGACTTCCTGAGTTCAAATCCTTTCTCAGACACTAGTTTTGTGTGATCCTGGGTAAGTCACCTAATCCTGTTTGACTCAGTTCTTCATCTACAAAATGATCTGGAGAAGGAAACGGCAAACCACTCTATTATCTTCACAAAGAAAACTCCCGTAATGGTTGGACACAATTCAATCACAACAACAACTTCTTGGCTCCATAGTTACATCTCTGTTAGCTATGCAATATTGTTAATCATTTTCTTATGATACAAAGTTGTACAGCTCTTATCTTGCATTAAGTCTTACTTTTAAAAAGCTGCCACAAATGAAAATAATAATAAATACCTTCAAGATTATGACAATCTCAAGGGTCTAGTTTGAGAAAAGTTTTGATGGGGACTTTTTAGAGGCAATATTCTGAGACCTTTAGGGGCATTTGATTTTTTATTCTTATTTTTTTTTTAGAAATTGATTAAAGATGTTTGTTTTCTTTTCTGACTTATATTTTTTGTAAAAAATTTAATAGTAAGCAGAAGCATTAAAATAAATTTATTTTCTCTTATATATCCCAATATTTAGCATAGTGTTTTCAATATATTAATCTTGTAAACTTTTTTTTTCATTCACTTATTGCTAGTCTTACATTCAGCAATGGAACTATTTACACAAAGTTGTGCTATGCTCCTTTGCATGCAGCTCTTCACTTCTCTGCTCTGTGGAATCATGATTTCATCATTGTACATCTACCATCTGACAGTGAATATTACCACACATTTTTGTTCTCTAATTTCTGCTCATGTTTTCCCCAATAGGCTCCATAGAAAGATCATCTAAGTACAACACTGTAGTACTTCTTTTATTGCTCTTATTCTGTTGTGTTACTGATACTCTAGCCCTGTTATGCATTATGATATTGCTTTAAGGCCAAAGATGACTTTGATAATATCTTTTATGTAAGTTCTTTTGTGTAGTCCTTGGGAAGATGAAGAAGTTATATACCCACCATATACTTTTGGTTAATTTGTGATTTCAAAACTTCTATGATTATGAATGTCCATGATTGAAGGCCACATCACATCAGATGGGGCAAGTCGTGGTAAAACACTGTAGGTCTTTAGTGCATTACTTCAGTTTGTTTAAATATAGCAATTTGAACTTGACTTTTACTTAACAGGAAAGTTTATAGACCAAAAGGAAATAACTGCAATGGGAAAAGAGAGAGACAGAGAGAAAGGAGGTAGAGTATTGCTGAACATTCAGAGGCAAAGGATATATGTCTATGTGCCAGGCATTGCACTAAATGCTTTACAAATATCATTTCATTTGATCCTCACAACAGCCCTGGGAGGTAAGTGGATTTTATTTCCATTTTCCATTTTAGTTGAGGAAACTGAGGCAAACAGAGATTAAGTGACTTGCCCAAGGTCACAAAGCTAGAAAGTATCTGAGACCAGATTTGAATGCAGGTCTTCCAGACTTCAGGCCTAGTGCTCTATCTGTGCCACCTAGTAGCCTATTTTCAAGGAGAGAATATTGTTCTTCAAGAACTGAGCTTTTGTAACGGTGATTAGTTTGCATTTGTTGGAAAGTACTGCATGGTTCCCCACATACTAAGTTAGCATGAACTCCTCCTATTTAATTTTGGTCCCAGTGTATTCTCAGTTTACAACTTCTATCCACAATAGACTTATTGCTCAACAAATTTGGTGGCTGACCCAGTTGCAGTCACAAATGGTAATGTTTTTCATCTATGTTATTTTTCTAGGCTCAAACAAAGCCCTACACTGATGTCTCATTGTGATATGGAGGTCTCCCTGGATTCTGGAAGACTATACCAGTCATGGGCAAACACTGATAGATTCTACTAATTTGGAAAGGACATCATGCTTGGTGAGGGCCTGTTTGTTGTCTGAATACCACAGACTAAATTTGGAAAGAATCGTCTCCAGGCTGGGATGATATTTTGGCTGCAATAACTCTTGGAGTTAAGTTTTAGGGGAATTGAGATCTGTATCAGTGAAAGCAGTACTCACAACAACAAAAACAATTTTAAATAATTGAAATATTGAATTTTAGCTTTTTCAGTTGTGGATAATTAGTTCATACTTTCTCATGTAACTGTGGATTACATTCAGGAGGCTTTATAATTTACCCAGTCTCAAAACAGTTAGTACAAAGCCATTTGTGAATGGAAGTGGCCTGCTACAACTGATCCGAGTACAGTAGTTTTATTAAAGGGTAAACTTTTAAGTTGAGTATCAACTGTATTTGGACAGGCATATGTAAACTCCCACCAAAGTGAATGAAAAGAAGCCATGATCATTTAAGCTCTTGATTAGTACAAACTCTGGATGCTACAGAAACCTCTGCAACAACTTCCTTACCTAAATAGGTGATTTTTATGATGAAATGACAACTTCTAAAAGTATTCTTTTTATCCACATTAGGCTCATCTCCCCAGCATAATGCACATAATAGGGAAGAAGGCATTAACTTGCCCTTGCTGATAATAGAACCTGGTGAACTAAATGCAAATATTTGTCAAAGCTATAGTACTTTGGGGTTGATGGTCCTGGACAGGATGCTGATACTAGTTGGCAGAAAGACAGGAACTTCCCTGTAGATTAAAATGCAAATGTTATTGCTGAAAACAGCAATACACAGAGAGGCCATGGTGCTTTTCAGCTTTCTGACAGCAGCTTGCTGAATCAAGGCACTGAATCACTCAATATCGTTAAGTATCTATCCTATTCTGGCATTCTCATAAACATCTGCTCAGAGACTTCCTATTCCAAGTACAAGTTTTAAGGATACACAGCCTTCACCATTAAATAATTGTGAAGCTAAGCAATTTCTCTATAATAAATTGTGTCCAAATATCTATCTTTAGGGTAAGAAAAGGAATGGAGGCAAGTGGTGGTAAAACACTGTAGGTCTTTAGTACATTACTTCAGTTTGTTTAAACATAGCAATTTGAACTTGACTTTTTACTTAACAGGAAAGTTTATAGACCAAAAGAAAATAACTACAGTGGGAAAAGAGAGACAGAGAGAAAGGAGGTAGAGTATTGCTGAACATTCAGAGGCAAAGGATATATGTCTATGGATGGAATACAAAATAGAGAGCTGAGAAACTTGTCCATACAATTAAAGTCAACTTTAGCTGAAATAAGTAGATTTTTTGGGGAAGCAAAAAATATATTAAATTATCCCAATACATATTTCACAATCTATCTTTGATATTTCAGTTTATCTTTCTATCTATCTATCTGTCTGTGTCTGTCTACCTATCTAATCTCTGTGTGTGTGTGTACATATATATAATATATATACACACACATATGTACATATTTTTGATATATATAAATACATATACATAAAATATAAACACTAATATAAGTATATATACATATGTGTATGTATATATGAATGTATATGTATAAGTATATATGGATATACATACAAATGTGTGTGAATCTATACATACATTATAAAATTCTGTGTGTATTTATATATTTTTTCCTATGTCTCTATCTTTATTTTTATTCATCACACAGATTAACTTAGCATTTGATGTTCAACACCTCAAGTCCCTCAGTTGCTTCTTCAATCTCGTTGGATGGCTGGAGTGCAGAGGAATAAATTCCTGCAAAAGCCTCCCTTTCAGAGGACTCAGAATTTTCCAGAGAACACCCAATTTTCCATCAGCAGCCAGGGCTTGGTTTCTACTCCAGCTCCTCACTTACCCAGGCTGCTCACCACTACTTTTTAGCTTCCTTTTGTGTATTATCTTCCTTTTTCAGTTTGTAAGCTCCTTGAGGGCAGGAACTGTCTTTCTTTTTCTTATTTGTATCCTCAGTACAGAGCATTGTGTCTAGTACATATAAATGTTTAATGAATTGAAACTGAATTAAAAATTTATCTCTCCCTCCCTCCTCCCCATATTTATATGCAAAGCGATTATCATCAAAATGTTAGTGTTATGTCTTTAGGTTTTGAAAGATGTAATTTAGATCCAAGGTAAATAACTTTATTAATGGTATTATTATTCCTAATAATCATTTGAGTCTATTCCTCCAAAATAATAACCTTTCTTTACAAAGCATCTTATGCTTTCCAAAAGGTTGAATAAATATGAGTATTGTTAACCTCATTTTAAAGCTGTGGAAGCAGAAACTCAGCAATAACTAAATGACATCTCATTGATCACTCAGATAGCAAGTGTTGGAGCTGGGATGTACCACCAGATCTTTTGACTGTAGGGCTTTTCCAACTTTTTCAAATATTCCTCCCTTATAATTGACAGATCTTCCAAATATGTAACTTTTCTTGATTCACAAGCACCACTCCTCACAAAAGATTTTTGGATACATTTCTTCATCCCAAGTGAAGTGAATTAATTATTCAGATAACTGGGAGTGCAGCAAAAAAAGTCATACTTTTAACAGTTGAATTAAAAAATCCAGAAGTAATACTTGTATGTTGCTTTTAACATCCAAAGTTATCTTTTTTGTACAAAATTATACAGTTACTAACCATTTTGACTAGTCCGTGTGATCACTTTGTGGTTTGTCTCCATAAAAATCCTAGTTTCAATCTTCTTTTCCTTAGATGGCTTCCATCCAACATAATTGATTTTTAAAAAATTGATTTTAGTTGTTATTTACAATTGCTCTTGTCTGATGTCTGATTATGGTATGGAGGTGACCCTAGAACCTTGAAGGCTATACCAGAAGGATGTAAGCTTTTGCAGGTATTAATGGCCTAGAAAGTCTGTATGTGTGGTGACTATAGATCAACTGACCAAGGAGTAGCCTATTTAATTTCAGAAAGGCTCACATCTAAGAGTGCCACACACAGAAGGAATTCTGGTCACAGGTATTCTGGAAGACCATCCCGCAAGCAATTGCTACTTACCATTCCCAAGAAAATTATGGATTTTTTGAAGCATTCAAGTAATTTTCGTAATGGCCTAATCAAATCATACTTAGCACTTGACATATGCTGGCAAAATCATGGAAGACATTCTAAAGCCAATTACAAATAATTTGGGGATTATCATCTTTAAAAGTGTATATAATTTCACTCTTATTGTTCCTTCTCATCAGTTTGACTACTTTAACATTTGTAACTATATCAAAATTGGGCTTTTCTTTGTGGGTGCTTTTATGTTGCTTACCTTTATATTATTCTCTTTGGTCTAGTATTTGGAGATTTAAGCAGTTGGTATAAAACCAAGGCATAAATACACTGTCAAAATTAACTTTCTGACTTTTCTGTAGATTATTATTTGTTGTGATCACTTTCACATTATGAGGTTAATACTAATAATATATAACATCAATACCTAACATTTATATAATGCCTGTAATTTCCCAGGCACTGTTTTATAATTATTATTTCATTTAATCCTTACAATACTCCTGGGAGGTAAGTGCTATTATTTTCCTTATTTTCCAGATGAGGAAACTGAGGTAGACAGGGGTTAAGTTACTTTCTAAGGATCACCTATGTGGTAGGTGTTTGAAATCAGATTCTTGACTCGAAGCCCAGGGCTTTATCCTTTGTCCCACCACTGAGCAAAAGAATGCAGCTACCTACTTTATAAGTTTGCTTGTAGCAGGTATATATTGGAACTTGGTGACAACCACTGGTGAAAGGAAAGTCAAAAACAACATTCATATTGCATTTGAATCCATCAGGTAACATCTCTATGATTTTCTGGTAGAAAGAGGGATTGTGGAATCAGAGTAGACTGGATTACTGACATATGCTTTAATGGCAGAAACTATCATAAGAATAACTTCCTTCACATGCAATACGGATAGAGCTTTTTTATTTTTTTTTTTTTTTTGCTTCAGTGAAGGAGTTCAACTATAAAAAAATAATGAATGCCATCCTCAGTCATTAAAGACAGTAGTAAAACAACTACGCATGGATAGGCTATATCAGTATGCAATGCAATTCTCTCCACATCTTAATAGTATTTGTAATTAGAAATATTGGATAAAAGAGGTGACTGCCTCCAGCAGCTGGCCATGAATGTAAATGAAGGTCACGTTTTACTATTACTGTATAATGCAAAATTTAAAAAAAATGCTTTTCTATAAACCACAAATGGTGGGAAAGCCTCACTCTTTCTAAAAAGTGTGGCAAAAGGGATAATGTCCCAAAGATATGATCGATGATGATAAGGAGGAAAGAAGGGAAGAGGAGGGGGATGCTATTACTACTGATATTTTGGGTGTGTGGGTTGAATTATTATTATTTTTTCATATTTTATCTCTCCAATATAATGTAAGGTTGTTAAGGACAGGGACTATTTCATTTTTGTATTTGTAAATGCTGTGCCCAACACAGAACTTGGCACATAGTAGGAATTGCATAGGATCATAAATTTTAAATTTATAACTAGATGAGATCCCAGAGACCAGATATTGCAACCCTTTTATTTTTATAGATAACTGGAGCCTACAATAGTTAAGTGGCTTTCCCTGAGTAATATAAATAGTTAGTAGTTGAACTGGAGTTTTTAACCTTGGTCATGTGAATTCATATTCCATTGTACCAAATTGCTACCACTAAAACTAAGATTGTCATTCTAATTAAATTTGAGGATCATCTAAAATCAATGAAGAAGCACATGATGGGCATGAATAGGCTGCAACACACTACACATAAGGAATTTCACAGAAATATGGTATAAAGAATGTCATGACAGAAAGGTATGACTAGAAATGATGATGGACTGCTCATGTGCCAATGGGAGAGCCAACCAATATAGAGCCCAATTGTTCTGTTAACAATAACATGAATTCAAGAGAAAATGAGGAAGACCCACAGCATACAGAACTGACTTTTTATGTAAAATATATGGGGAAGAATGGCTTAGAAGTCATATGACTTGTCCAGATATGGATGAGTTGCTCTCTGAATCACTGGAGGGAATATTCATATTGATAAGCTCACAAACATTAGGAATGGAAAAGGATAATCCTTGAATATCTGAAGGATAAAAGGTTTCATCATCAAGTAATTCCTATATCCATGCAGAATGAAACTGCTCTATAACTTAGTAGATGGTCTTCAAGAGTTGTGACTGAAGAATTATTTTGTGATGAGTCACTCTACACTTAGCTAGTTGGTCCTCATATCACTAATATGTTTTTGATCTGTAGACAGGCCTTGCAAGCCTTTCCATGTTGGTGTTGGGACATTCTAAAGCTGGCAAGTTTCTTCCATGGCTCAAAAGAATCTGAGGATATCTCCATGCCAAGATGTCACCATAGCAAAATTTTAGTAGAGAAATGTAAATAATAGCTCATAATTCATAGAGTGTTTTATATTCTACTTAGAACTTCATATATTTTGTTAGTTGATCCTGGTTGTTTACAGTTAATTGGGGGGGTGGGAAGTGGGACACTTTTTTTTTTCTGAATTCAGGGAATTGCATCTGTTTGCTCTTGCTCTCCCAACTTGGAAAGTCCCTAATGTTTCATCCAAGTAGAAATCAGATTACCTAATGTTGTACTGTTTCCTTTTAATTACTTGGCCCTATTTGATTAATTATTTTCAATGTATCAAAAGTCTATCTCCCCTGAATTTGGGTCCAGCCTTTAGCTGAGGAAGGGGCCTGGTCCTGCTTTGTTAGGCAATTCGTATTCATTACTTAATAAATAAATATGCTCAGGAGATCAAACCTTTGTTTTCTGAGTCATTTCATCTTTCACCCGCAACAGAAGTATTTTTCTCTCTTCATGAGAGTTACAATTAGATCTCTACTGGGTCCAGTGTGTTGGTTCCTTCCCAGAATCAATAGAAGGTATTTTCTTCTACATGTGGTATCATGATCTCTCAAGCTGATGCTGCACCTCATTAATGATTCCCATTTCTGTTTGTAGTCACTTCCTCTGTCAATACCACACTAGCAAGTTTCACTAGGAACTCTGGTTATTGGCAGGGTCTCTGAGAGCTCCAATAGCATCTGGACTTATCATACTACCTCTGCATATTCATTTATCTTTTTTTTTTAAAGAAAAAGCACAAAATATACAACAATGACATGTACTCACTTGCCCTATCTTCCACTTAGCAGTTTATGATATTTCTGCCTTATTTCCAGGGTTATGCTGATAAATGTTTAACAACTGTACTCTCTAGTGGGAAAAATGTGTGACACTTTTTAAAGTTTTCAATTGCACTATTAATATTTTCTCCATCATTCTTTTTAGTCTAGACAATCATCAAATCAAGCCTTAATTTGTAACATTTACCAATTTCTGAGGCATGAATGTTCACATTAAAACTTTAAGAATCAGCACACCCTAGTCCCACTTCCCACAAGGAAGGGAAGGCTCAAAAGAGCTGTCAAAGAGGCAGATTATTCCTTTAACACACTTCTAGCTCCACCCCTCAAGAGTCATCAGTCTTTCTGGTTTTTCAGTCAACCAGAAGGTCCTTCCTAGCTTCTCCATATAGGATATTTTTACCCACAGATAGAAACAGCCTCACCAAGCCTGTACATTTTGAATGGGAACCAGGGAAGGGATGACTATGCATGTTCCTATAATCTACTATGAAGGGCAAATCTAAAAATGTTGTAAGAACTGGGCATCTGTTGGCCAGTTTCACTTCTCATTAACTTCAATATGTACACATTGTTTTCTTTAATATAAAGGTGGTGTGAAAAGTGGCCATTTTTCTATGTCCTCAGTGCCTAGCACAGTGACTGGTATATAAATAATAAATTCTTATTGAATGAATGAATGTTCAACTCCCTTACTCCAACAGGGAATGCCATTGAGCCTTAGAGAATTGAATCAATCAAACAACAAACATTTATTTAGCACGTAAATGCCAGGAACTGTGTTCAGTATAGCTCAGGGTCTATTAAAAGCCTTTCGACTTTATTTTATTCATTTAATATTAATTCTGTGTAGTATGGAAAAGTAAAATTTTGAATCATCCAGCCAAATCTGCCTTAATTCTGTTTGCATAATTTATCTCGGCCACTTCTGTGAACAGAAAGTGAAGCTGGGGCATCTAGTATTATACAATGACCCAGGCTTTAAGAAAAGCATATGCATGTATGAGATTCCTAAGCATGTAAAATTAAGCAGAAAGAAAGATAAAATTTTAGTATAATAAAAATGTTTTTTTAATCTTGCCTTCTAATTTACTTAATATTTAATCTGCTACTTTTAATTATTTTAATACAGCCTGCTTAGATTGAATTAGTCTTCAAAGCCTTCATGGAGTTATCTAAGTAATTTCTTCCTGATTGAGAATATCTTTTATTATCTCTACATTCATTACTTGTTATTGAGACTTCCTCATTAGAAAGATTTGTACACTCCAGGGTTAAATTAGACAAGAGCCTCCTAAAGAGACATCTTATTGCCTTAAACACAGTAGCAAGCACTTACAAAACATCTCCTGAGGTAATGTCATTTACAGCCCTATTATTAATTGACCTCGGTTGTTCTTACAAAGTACAAACCACTCATCTAAATATCGATAGTCCCTCAACTACCCACTGGGAGTCAGAGGCACTTCATTCATCTTATCAAGTTAGAGCTTAAATACACAGAGCAATTACCTGGGAATTGAACAGATTGGATTGGACATAGTATTCTTGTTAGAATTCAGCAGCAGAATAACAAATGAAAAAAGGAAAGTCTCACAAACATAAAATAGAGAGGAAATAAAAGAGTGTAAAGAAAGGATACCCATGTTGTTTCTTAATTGATCTGGAGAAGACTTTTCTTATGAGTGTGTTGGGAGTATCTGATGAGATAACACATATTAGGTTATTTGTAATTCTAGACTAGAAAAATATAACCTTAAACTCTTTGTATTTCCATTGTTTATAAGATGGACTTTTGTCTGTACATCTAATGGTTCTTAGGATTGCATGTATGAGGGAGAAATTTTAAAATCAGTGCCAGAGCCCTGTGGAAGAGAATAGAGGTGGCATTGTCTTTGCAGACAAATACTTTAGTGGGTTTCCTTAAAAATTTGAGTCATATGTACACACAAACCCTGTTAGACTATGGTCTTAATCTGGGATCATAAAAAGTGGCATTTTACCCTACTGAGATGACCCCTAACACAGCTTTTGCCATAGAATATTCATCTGAAATTAATTCTCTAGTGTTAGTTTCTTAACAGATAACTTCACAGAAGGAGAAGGAAGAGAGACCAGATATTGCTGCATCTTACCAGCATACAGATGTTTCAGATTCTATTTATCCACAATTGGGCTGACAGCTAATTATTTTATATATGGGTTGGAAAAAAGTATGTTCTGGAGTTTATCTCCCAGAAAGAAAAGGAAAGTCATCAATGTAAACTCATAATAAATCCCAAAAAGATTCTAATTACCAAGAGTTGGTAGTTATTATAAACTGGGATTGGTGTGAAAGTAGAACCGCCACAAACTTATAAGCATAGGAAAAACTTAATCAATTATTGGAAACAGAACTCAGTGTGTTTGGGTAAATGTCTATTAGAGAATTCATAAGGTTGCTATACCACCATAATAACTGATCACTATGTTGCATATGTAGAAACCTCTATTGGTACTTGAAGAGATTCAAAATCCCACTAAAGTGGATATACCAAAGATGTAGATCATAAACTGACCTGGTCTTCACATACTTTAAGATTTTTGTTCATGTCCTCTCATCAATGTGCCATGCAAAATCTGTCCAATGGGATTGAGATTTTCCCCTAAATAAAAGTTTTATTGGTATGAGGGCAATACTTGGTCTATCCAATGGCTATCCTTTACTCTTGTTACATGGTGGATCCACCTCTTTTTCAGATTATACATTTCTGGAATGCAATTATTGATACTATTCCTTATATACTAGCCATGGTGGGTGTCGTAAGATATAGCTTAAATCCACCATGCATCTCTCAATTTCTTTCTTTCTTTCTTTCTTTCTTTCTTTCTTTCTTTCTTTCTTTCTTTCTTTCTTTCTTTCTTTCTTTCTTTCTTTCTTTCTTTCTTTCTTTCTTTTTTTGTCACTCTGATTCTTAGGACACTGTAGTATCCCAAGATATATAGTCATATGACATTGCCAGAAAAAAAAATGTTGCAAAGATGGATTTGTATGTCAGAAAGTAGTTTAAAATCATGGAGATAGTATATAGTTTCCCCAGTGAAATCCAGCCCAGTTCTTCAAGCCAGGCCCAGCTCATCTACAGTACCTGTCCAAGTTATCTATAATGATGGACTCATTCAATGGACTACCAATTCAATTGCATGTCATAGCTCGGACAATAGACATTTTTTATTCATTTGGCTTGCCTGTTTGGAAATGATATTCACATTAGGTAAAACCAAGTGGAATAAAGCCAGGGAGGCACTCCACCTCACTTCCCTTGTCAAGCTGTCTCCCTTTCACAAATTTTGCCTCTCGGTTACATTATTGCTCTATCATCAGACATCCAGCCTCATGCAAAGAATTCAGAGTAAGCTTTAGGCACATTTAGCTTTCCCATTACTCATTTATATCTGTTCTGAAAATATGCAGATTATTTTGTTTGAAGACATATCTATACCTAGCCTGCATTATTATTTAGAAAATGATCCCTGGTGAAAGAATATTTTGGCATATACTTCATGAGAATCAATTAGTGTGTGGCAAGGTTGCACATTAAAATAAATTTATCTCTAAAACTTGTAAAATACTATCTTTATAAATGTCTACCATGAAAATTATTTTCGGCTTTTAAAATTGGGGCAAAATAGTATTTCAAATTGCGAAATGACCACTTTTTATGGTTGACAACAGAACGGTTATAGGTATAATATAAAAGGAATAATTTAAAATTGATTATACACAGTTAACCACAAATGAAGGGCCAAATACAATGACTTTTGCATATTAATAGATTTTTTACCATTGGGATAAAATTTAATTTCATTACATGTTACTTTGATTATAGTCTTAGAAGACCCAGTGATGAAATTATGTCATTTACTCTAATGTGTCTTGCTTATAGCTGTTTGGTAATTATATAAACATGTAAATTTATTTAAGATATTAAATTGGAATAGCCCAAATGATTGTCATAATATTCTTTTTCATGGAAACAAACTTGGAAAAAATTTCCTCTGTATTCTTCCCCCAGTCCCCCACCCTAATGCCCACAAAGTTGCAAATTTCAAACAGTTACAAATACTTTAATGAAGATTATTTCATTTGATTTTCCCATTAGCCTTATAAAATCATTTCCTATATAAAGAAAATTAAGAAGTATTTACATTTACATTTAAGGGATCCATGATTTAATGAATGTGGTTCTTCTATCCATAAACATAGATTATAACTCCTGTATATCTTAATAGTCTTTATTAACTACTATGACCAAAACATAATAATCCACCTCCTAAGCAACCTTCCAATGATAAGGCAAGTGTTACTCGTATAATCCACCAGTAATCCCTTTTCTCAAAGCTTAAAGATATGTGTCAGACCTCGACTCTCCATGAAAATGATACAGTGAGGTACCAGGGTAAGGGCTTAATGGAGGAATACATGCATTTGCATCTTCATTTTACAGAAAAGGAAACTATGTCTCCAAGACATTAAGGAGCTTGCTCAAGATTGCACAAATGGATAATGGCAGAGCCAAGACTAGAGACAAGGTACTGGGATTCCTCTACTATCATTATTCACCTACTTGCCTGCCATCTATCTATTGCACACTCCAGAATAATCTGCATCTGCTTCAGGAAAGAGTGATAGCTTTCATTTCAATAGGACTTTAAAGATTACAAAGCATTTTTTTTTCTACATGAGCTCTTCACAACAACCTTGTGAAGTGGGAAGCAAGAATCTCATTATCAACATTTTATATATGAACAAATTGAGGCTCTCAGAGATATGAATTGAGTTGCTTGAAGCCAAGGCATTGACCCAGGCATCCTGATTCCAAGCGATTTTTGTACCCAAACCACAGCTCCCAAGCTAGCTCCTCAGAAGCCAGGAAATATACTCCCATTTCTTTCTAGATCTGACAGTTCCAGGAGATTGGTCAAAAAGTATAGAGGAACATAAAAGAACATTATAACTTTGTCATCCTTATGTCACCCTCAATTCATTTAAGATCCAGATTTGTTTCTCTATTTGTATTTATGGAGGCTTGAGAGAAACCAGGCTATGATGCATTTCTGGGAGAAGAGGAGAATAAGGTTAACAGTCTTTCAGCCTTCTCTAAACAGAACATCCATTGTTATAAACATAAAACAGAGGATGATGATGGGATAAATTTAAAATAATTATCTTGCTATGATACAACATGGTATCTTTTATATTTGAGGAAATGGGTTCCTAAGGGTATTTTCTTAGACAGTGAATTGAAATTAAGAACTAAAACAGGTTTCTGACCATAAGTCAGATGATAGTTGGACTAAGAGACTCAGAAGAGATAGTAGAGAAGAAAATGAAGGAAAGATTGAAAACAGGAGTCAAATGGAAGTGTCCTAAATGGAGCTTAAAGAGAGAAAGTGGTGGCACTTTCATTACCTTTTAGTGTCGTACAATTGAGAAGAAGAGATGCTTAGCCTTTGGCCAAAATGTTTAACTGATTCAGGCTGCAGGAAGCTTCATTCAAAGTCATTCATTGTAAAGGTTCACTGGGGAGAACTTTTGAGGGCATAAATTGACCTTCTATTCATATATCCTCGTCCCACAAGTTTCCTGTTGATATGTTTCTCAATATATTACCTTGTGACATTTTTTTTCACTATTTGTTGTTCCCCACATTATCCCTATTTATATCTACTCTTTACACTGAACAAAGTCAAGTCAATAAGCACTTGTGGGAGCATATGATCAAAGCTTAAGGAGTAGGGGATGGGATTTTCTGTTATCACCTTATGCTATTTAATAAAATTTACATCAAATTAATTCTCAGATTATAGCATCATATATTTAGAGCTTTAAGGGACTAGGAAGCCATTTCTCATTTTACATGTAATAGGGTACCCCTGTCAGATTTTTGAAATTCTGTCAATTGAAAAGGATAAAGACAAATGTGAGAATTTTGTGTTGGGGAAAAAAAGAACACTCAGAAAGCAGATTGCAGAGACAAGACAATTGAGGCAGGTCCTAACATATAATTTGTATACAACTGGCAGAAGAGCTTAGGAGTTGAAAGCTGGGGAACCCTGAACCCCTGAACTGTTTTTAGATTAATGGAAAAATGTACCTTTCCTAATTATTGCCAGCAAGAGTGAGGATATGGTTAATCACTATGAGTTAGAAGTCTCTCATTGTAGGTGCTCATTTTGACCAGGAAGAGAATATAAAAACAGAGCTCAGAGCTGGGAGAAAGAAAGAAAACCTTTCTTATTCTTATTATTGGCTGGAAATGTTGATTGGCAAAAGAGACATTTTACCTTTCCCTCCTACACTCTTTCTCTCTGCCCTCCAACTTGATGCTTGAGAAGTGGAAAACCCTCAAAAACTAGCCACAGAGCACAGGTGAGAAAGTTCAGCAAATTGTAAGCTCAGGATCTCTGCCCTTTCTTGAGAGAGCAAAGTATTCTCTCTCAGCAACAAAAAGGGAATCATCTGACTGAGTGAAAGAACAGATCAGGCAGCAGAGGACTGGCACCACCCAGCAAAGGACTGAAGCATCTTGGAAATGGAGTGGCTCAGCCAGGTAGAGAAGTGACCTGGCTTAGTGAAAGAATGGTCTAGCTTTCAAGCCGCTCATTTAAATGGTGAAGCAATCTATCCAGGAGGCAGCCTCACTTTGCAGCGTAGTTGCCTGGCCAAAACAAAGGCTGTATCCTTCAATGAACTTTGGTGCGGCCCATTCTTGAGGGAGAAAAAAAGGAAGTTGAGGCCTACAATTCCAGATTTGTGAGTTGCCCTGGATTCATGCATGTGGTCCATATACATGAGTCTTGCTCCTATGATACTTTAAATCTGTTTTTACTCTTCTCTATGGACCAGTGTGTGCATTGGTGAGAAAGTGTGGTCCAGGTTTATGAGTAGAATGTTATGCTATAATTATTCTTGTTTTGCCTTCTGTTTTGTAATTGTTTTGATTAGAAGCTAATGGAATTAACTGACTGATTTGTTGAATGAAAAGCACAAAGATAGGGGTTCAAACCCCATATAGTATATAGTAGTAGGAGAGTAGTTGTCTATCAGTGTTATCCCTAGAACTCAGGAATTAATTGTAGAATCCTCCATCACTCTGAGGAAACTCTAACCTATAAGTGGAGGTATAGGCTAGGATGATTGAGTCAATACAAAGGGGGAGAGGGGCAGCTAGGTGGCATCACAGATAGAGCACCAGCCCTGAAGTCAGGAGGACCTGAGTTCAAATCCAGCCTCAGACCAAACACTTGACACTTACTAGCTGTGTGACTCTAGGCAAGTCACTTAACCCCAATTGCCTTAAAAAACAAACAAAAAAACCGATTGCCTTAAAAACAAACAAACAAAAAGACAAAAGGGGAGAGAAAAAGACAGAGACAGGGAGACAGAAGGACACACACACACACACACACAGAGAAAAATAAAGACAGAGACAGAGAGATAGAGAAACAGGAAGAAAAGAAAGAAGGAAGGAAGGAATGAAAGAAGCAAGGGAAGAAGGAAGGAAGGAAGGAATGAAGGGAAGGAGGATAGACATCTTTTTTTCATGCAGTTGAGCAAACTGAAGTACAGACGTGTTGTGACTTTGCAAAGGGTATAGGTAACAAGTAACAGGAAATTAATTTGAACTAAAGTTCTCTAATTCTAAATGCATCACTATTTCCACTGTACCGCACTGTTTTTCCATGTGTGTTATATGATAAATTAGTATAAGGAAATCCCTCAATGGGTGATCATTAACTATGGTTTGGAGAGCATTTTGACCCATATAATATTTAGAAGCTGAGATAGCTAACTTAAGATCCAGGCATTGTATAAGTATAAGAAGCAAACTAGGAATTTCAATCCAAACATAGAGGCTTAACACATGTAAGACTGTTCATGTGCTTCAGATAGGAGTAATAGTAGAAAAGGTAGACAGTAAAGTTAGAAAGAAACACATTTGTCAATGACGGTGACATTTATGTTTCCCATAACAAACTGAGCATGTGTTTTCCAATTATTTTTTAGTCTATCTTTCCATGGCCCTTTATTACACACAATTTTTATTGCATCATGATCTGAAAAGGATGCATTTAATATTTCTGCCTTTCTGCATTGGATTGTGAGGTTTTTATGCCCTAGTACATGGTCAATTTTTGTGTATGTGCCATGTACTGCGAGAAAAAAGTATATTCCTTTCTATCCCCTTTCACTTTTCTCCAGAGGTCTATCATACCTAACTTTTCTAATGTTCTATTCACCTCCTTAATTTCTTTCTTGTTTATTTTGTGGTTAGACTTATCTAGTGCTGAGAGGGGGAGGTTCAGGTCCCCCACTAGCATAGTTTTGCTGTCTATTTCTTCTTGTAACTCCCTGAACTTCTCCTGCAAGAATTTGGGTGCTATACCATTTGGTGCATATATATTTAGTAATGATACTACTTCATTGTCTATGGTGCCTTTTAGCAGGATGTAGTTTCCTTCCTTATTTCTTTTGATTAGATCTATTTTTGCTTTTGCTTTGTCTGAGATCAGGATTGCTACCCCTGCTTTTTTTACTTCAGCTGACGCATAATATATTCTGCTCCAGCCTTTTACCTTTACCCTGTATGTGTCACTCTTTTTCAAATGTGTTTCTTGTAAACAACATATTGTAGGATTATGGTTTTTAATCCATTCTGCAATCCGTTTCTGTTTTATGGGAGAGTTCATCCCATTCACATTCACAGTTATGATTACTATCTGTGTCTTTTTCTCCATCCTTTTTCCCCCTATTTATGCTTTTCTTTCTCCTTTCTCCTTTCCCCCCACTAGTGTTTTGCTTTTGACCACTGCCTCCTTCAGTCCCTACCCCTTCTATTAACCCTTTCCTTTTTCTTCCCCTTTACCTTTACTGCTTCTTCCCTCTCTTCTGTCTCCCTTCCTTTTTCTTTCCCCTCCCCCTCTCCTGCCTATAGGGCAAGTTAGATTTCTATGCTTAACTAATTATATTATGCCCTTCTTGAGCCTAATCTGATGAGAGTAAGGTTCAAACAATGCTCCCCCTCCCTTTCCCTCTGCTGTGATAGGATTTTATGTCTTTTCCTGTAATGTAATTAACCCTTGTCAGGTGTTCCAGGGTTTTGTTTTGTTTTTTTCCTGGGCTGATATTTTCTGGGTTTGCAGAGGTTGATAGGGGAGAGTGAGAGCGACTATCTTTTCACTCCGTCATCTTGGCTCCCGGAAGCCATGTGTTTTCATTTTTCTTCATTCACTCACCTTCTCAAAATATCTGTGCAATACAGTTAAAAGGCTTCCTATAATAGTGGCAAAACTGAGGCAGAGAAAGGTGGCAAATAGTCTAAGATCACAGTATATTTCCAAAGCTGGGAAAAGTACCAAGGTTTCTGAAATCATATCTGAGCACTTTACCTAATAATTAGACTATGCTCCCCCTTTATACAATAGGAAATTTTCCATAAAAGAAATTGAGAATTCAGCTTGAATATGTTGCTTTGTGCTATTCTAATCTCCAAGTGCTGAACTGATAAAGTAATAAAACTGGAGGCTTTCTTTCAGACCATATACTTACCAAATGGTTGACATTTTTTTTCAGGACAATTTGATGAAGCTGTCTTTCCAAAGGCTATTCATTTTCTGATGCAATTGGATTTGATGACCTAAACCTATATCAACTATTTTTGATGACACCTAAGATACTTAAGAAATGTATCCAGGAAATCTTCCAGATCATAAAATGCCAAGGAGAAGAAGGTTAATGTCACTTAAAATTGAGATGAAAGGGCTAGAAGAGGAGGGTATGGGCTTCATCTCTACTGACAGCTAGAGCCAGAAACAGCACAATATATCAAAAATAAGATTGTGCAAATTAACCTAGGCATGGGTCAATAATAGTGTTGTGAGACCTGAACATCTTTTTCTGGGATGCTAAAACAACCTCCAAATGAACATAGCTATTATACTGACAGTTTAGAAGCTTATTAGTTATCAACATTTGAATTTATATATATATGTATATATATATACACATATATATATATATATATATACACATACACACACACACACAATTTTTTCTAGTTGTAGTTCAACAGATTACCCCACTGAAAAGAGATATCTACCATTTCTGCTGAAAATGGAATGAGAAGTCTCAGTGACAACAGCTACAGCTGCTTTTTCATAAGGAGAAAAGGTGATGATGTAGTAACAGATGCTCGACATCTCCCTCAGTGACAAAATAGGAGGGTAATTTCAAGTAGGGTTGGCATAGTGAAGAAAGCAACTAAATTCTTTCTGAGCTAGGAAACCAAATCAATTAAAGAAGATGAAAGGAAAGGGAGACAAATGTGTCACCTATACTGAGGCTATAACAACCTGACCCCAAGTACTTTGGCAGGAAATAAACTCTTACAAATGTTTGTGGGCAGCTATGCCTTGGTGTCCTAACAGGATTTTCCCTACAATACACCTACCAAAACTCTTTCCCACTGTTGCGTTTTGTCATAACAAAGAGACTTATCTGGTCACAGTAGGTGGTGACAGTCATGTAGACAGCTTGAAGAGTCTGTTGTGGTTTATGTACTTTGTGAAGTCAGGGACTAAGCCATTCATCATTGAGTTCCCACTCCAGAAGCAAGCTTCTCCACTTCAGCTATCTTCTTCCCAGATATTGCAGCTGCTGCTTAAAAATACAAACAAGACCTTCAGAAACCATGGCCAAAAGGAGTTGTTACTCATCTTTATACTCCTACCATGATCCCAGAGCCATGTTCCTCAACTCCAGCCATCCTTCACTTTGACATGGTATGTACGCTGCCACCACTCTCATTCTTCCTCCTACTTTGTATAGACCTGTTAACTTGAATCAAATCAACATAATCACTACTTTCAGAAAGCATATACCAGTTATCTGTCCTATGGTTTCACTCACCATCCCTTTATAAGAAAACTGCTTTTCCTGAATGCTACCCCCCCCATATATGTTACCTCCTTCTATTAAATTATAAGTTCCTGACAGCAGGTATTGTTTCAGTTTTGTATTTCTCTACTCATTATTTAGGACAGTGACTGTCATATAATACTTACTAAATATTTTTTTCAATTCCATCCATCCATCCCTCCATTAATTTATTATTTATAAACAATAAATTTATATATATATATATATATATGCATATATATATATATATATATATATATATATATATATATATATATATATATATATAATTTATCTTTTATTAGTCCATATCTGCTCTGAAACACTGGTAAATCTTGGAATGGATTCTTGGTAAGCATTCTTGGCTTGCTTGTCAGCCGTTCTCAGACCCTGTAGAAAGTTCCTCAACAAAACACCTGAGAAACATATGCCTATTTATGGGCATTATTAACTCTATTCATAATAACAGCATTATTAACTCTATGTCTTCACAGCACTAGTAGACTTCCTCCTTCTTAATTTTTTTTCCTAAGGGAAGAAGAACACTGAGTGGTATTTGCTAAAAAGCAAATTTGAGCTTTTTTTCAGGAAAACTTTCTTAATAATTAAAACTGCTCTAAGGTGGAATGGATTACTTTCAGAGGTGGCACATTATTCCTTTCTGACAGTCTTCAAGCAGAGGTCATAAAATGACTGGATGGGCATGTTCAGGGGCAGAGAGATTCCTTTCATAGTATGACAAATTTAAACCATGAAGGTAGCTTAAAAATCATCTGGTTTAATCCTCTCATTTTAGAGATGAATAAACTAAGTAGACTTTATGACTACTAAGTTCCTCGCAACCCTCAATTTTGGTGATTCTGTAATTCTTTGAGGGTCCCAGGCAAGGATTTTCAAGTCTCATAAGTACCCTCATTATCATTTTTAAACAAAATGTTAACATTTGGTATGACACTACCTGGACTAGATAATACCCAAATTGTTCATTACAGGTCTCCTGACATCATATTTCCACCTAATAGTCTTCTGAAAGTTATTCAGGGTTCTTTAGATTTGTTATAGTGCTGGTTTCAGAAGGCTTGGGACAGCCTTGCAGTTTTCATGTAATTGGAAGACACTTGCCATTGATTGTCAATGGAGCCTCCAATCAGTCAAATACTGACATTCCCAATAGTAACAGCACAATTCCAGGAAATTATGAATTTATGAAACTGATGTGCTCATCCCACTTGCACATTTGGGGTATCAATGTAGTTTGGGCTATAGTTTTGCCAGATAGGGGAAAGCAGTGAAAGGTGAGATATGTTCAAATGGAAGCTGAGAGGTCTAAATGAAATACAAGAGAATAAATTGCTTATGTAACAGTAAAAGAGCTTATTTATCAGTCAGCTGGAATTTATTGCTGTTGTTGTTGGTAGTGTTGAAGGAGGAAGTTGTCATTTGTATGTGGACAACCATATCTTATACACATGAAGTATTTTCCCTCGTTGGTGGATTATGATCTATGTGTGCGTGTTTTTCTTTCTTAGTTAGATATCAATTAGAGAAGAGACTGGGTAGCCTTAAACATGGACAAGTAGCTCCCTAAGCAAAGAGTAGCTTCAGAAAAGTACAAACAGCAAAGAAGGCTGGGCATAAACCATAGGCATTTAATGAAGAATATCATCAATGATGATAACTAAGAAATTCATTTTCAGGAATAATCCCACCAGTTTATGTCTGCTGCCCTGCCTAGTTTCAATTCCACTGAACAAAATCCTCCCACCTAACCCCTGATGGGTATCCTCTTTTGTCCTTCCCATCCTGCTTTCTTCCCCTTTTATGTGTTGTTGCCCCAATTAGATTGTAAGGTCCTTGAGGGCAGGGACTGTCTTTCTTATTAATTGTATTTCAAGCACTTAGCACAGTGCCTGATATTAAGTAGGTCCTTAATAAATGTTTATGGGATTGGATTGGATTGGTTTGGGATGTGTCATAGAAAGTATTTGCAAAGAATTACAAAGGCATATTTGTACAGCCTGACATGCCAGGTGGCACAGTTGATAAAACACTGAACCTGGAACTGGTTACATTTGAATTCAAATCCAGCCTCAGATAATGATTAACTGTTTGACCTTGGGTAATTCACTTAAGTGCTATCTGCCTCAGTTTCCTCATCTATAAAATGGAAATAGTAATAGCACCTACATTCCAGGGACATTGCGAAGGTCAAATGAGATTATATATGTAAAATGCTCTACAAACCTTAAAGTATTATATAAATGCTAGCATCAGCCAATTTAGGCTGTAGTAATTCTACCTTGTCAGAATGATAAAGAATCAAGTAATGTTTTAGCCATTCTTGGGAGAAAGCTAGAACAACATGTAGAAGGTCTATATTTTAATGATTTAAGAGGTACTAAGAACATACCACTTGAGAAAAAAACATAACAGAGGATGCAATGAATAAAACAGATGGTTTGAGACTGAATACTGTGTATTCCATGTCTCTGTACCTCATTCAGAAAGTTTCCTTTTACCTCCTTCTCAGTGCATAATTCAATTTTAGAAGAGAATACTTTTTTCAGGAGATAAATTTTGATCTCATTTAACGCCTAGCAGTCATTACATGAGAAGTCATGAGATGTGATGGATTGAGAATTGACTTTGGAATAAGGAGATTTAGTTTCCAATCCTACTCTGAAAGCATACATGATAATGGCAAAGCAGCTTAGCCACTCAGTGGCCCAGGCAGCTCTGAGATTATAATTTAGAAACGAATTGCCTATCCTCCTCAGTGGATGGAATTGCCTTACTGTGAGTTTCTCACTAATTAAATCAGAGGTACAAATATTTTTAAAGCCACTGCTTCAAAAAGAACACTAGAATCCACATGATGATCCATTGGCTAATAAATCTAAGTTTCAATTTTCTGGTGATGAATGAGTTCTTTGATTTCAGAAAAGTGAATGATACATATACTCCAGAATTCACAGGATATGGTGGTCTTTCTTTTTTCCAGAGCAAAATGTTTGATCCAAATTCTTCCCATCTTCTCTGGAGACTTTTATCTTTGATAATATTCTCACTCATTCTCTCTGTGTCTTCTGTATGTCTCTGCTTCTTTCTCTGCCTGTCTGTCTGTGTCTCTCTGTCTTTGTCTCTGTCTGTCTGTCTCTCTCTCTTTCTCTCTGTCTCTCTGCCTCTGTTTCTCTCTCTCTCTCTCTCTCTGTCTCTGTCTCTCCTCCCTCTTCCTTATCTTTCTCCCTATCTATTGACTACTTCTTCACTATCTACAAACATGTTCTGTTCTCTTTTTTAAAAAACTTTTCCTGGACCCTGTCATTATCTTTCATCTCTCCTCCTATTCACAACTGATTTACTAAAAAAAAAAGTTATCTATAATTTCCTCTTCTACTTCCCCAGAATACATACCCATTTTTTCACTATACTCTTTCCCTTGGTGTTCTCATCCTCACATGAGTTCACTCATTGCATTCATATAGATGCCTCCCAAATCTCTAAGTACATCCCTAACCTTTCTCATGAAAGTCCAATTCCATATCTCTAATTACTTACTGAACATTTCTTTCAGCACATACCATGGATATGCATCAGCCTCAAAATGTGCAAAACTGATCTTTTTATCTTCCTTTGTCAACTTATCCCGGCTTTTGCATTTCTGTTGTAGTCCTTGTTGTATGTTCCTGAGAGATCTTGGGCTGAATGAGTTCACTCCAGATTTATTTTTATTTAATATTTACTTTTTATCTGATTTCAACTAGACCCTTATTTATTCTAAACAATCATTTTGCTTTTACCTTACTGATTTCCTATGATACTTGTCCCAACAACTGTTCCAAACTAGCTTTCAATATTAAAAATATTAAACCTCTACCAAGAATCCCCAGGAAGAGAACTGAGAAAAGTCATGATAATCTATTCAAGAATCTACTCATGTTCCTTCCTCTAAAGCTTTAAAGATGATTTACATATTCCTCCCTTTTGTTCTTTGATCTAGTCTCATAAAATTACATGACTTTTTGATTCTATTTCCATTGGTTTGCAGACTCAATCTTATCCCCCTCCAATCCTCTGGGAAACTGCAACACTTACTTTTCCCACTTGGCAGGTAGGTGGCACAGTGCCAGAGAAAAATCATTTCACTTGTGGCCATGAAGAAATAGTTGATAGTTTTTTTTTTTTACAAAGAAATAAAACACAGTCTATAAATAAACATCTGAAAAAAAACTCCATAATTACTTATATTCAGAGGGATTCAAATTAAAATGAACTCAAGGTATCTCTTCATGTCTAACAAGCCACCTAAAAGATAGAGAATTCATCATTAAAGGGGTTGAGGAAAGACACTCTAATCCTTTGCTAGCAGTGCTATGATTTAGTTCACCTCTTCTAGAAAATGATTTTTAATTATGAAAGAAAACTTATTTAAGTATTCCTATCTTTTGACCTATAGTTCCAACTAATGGTACTATGTGCTGAGAAGATTATTGGCAGCATGAAAAAAATATATATTCTTAGTACCTTTATTTGTTTTAACAAAAACTGAAAGCAAAATATATACTTAATATCAAATTTTAGGCACAAATTATGTGCTTGATATCATGTAGCTGAACAAGTCTAGTATATTGATATATTGGAATATAACTGTGTTAAAGGACAGGCCAGATTTAGGCTGGTATAGTGGTTTGAGTACAGAATTAGAATGATATGAGATACTGGAAGGCCATTTATCAGCTGAAAAAATAAAGGTCTACTTAACCAATCCATGGAAAGAATATTCAGAAAGGATATAAAATTAATCCAGTCTGATGAAGTTTTCCTACTTCTGTTTTGAACATGGTAGTATATTGGTTGTTGTTTGTCCTTCATTGTTGAAGAGGACTATGACAGAAGGAAGACAATGCCATGACTGGTAAGAGAAATACTAGTCAGAGGTATGAGTCAAGCCTAACGAGTCAATTGACTCCTCCTATATTGTGCTATTGCATGTAGGTAAACAGGAAGCTATATGAATGGTTCATTAGTCCTCCAGACCAATGAATTTATTTATTTTTTAGGCAATTGAGGTTAAGTGATTTGCCCAGGGTCACACAGCTAGTAAGTATCAAGTGTTTGGTTTGAGGCTGGATTTGAACTCAGGTCCTCCTGACTTTAGGGCCGGTGCTCTATCCACTGCAGATCAATGAATTCTTGAGTATGGTTTCATTATCTTTTGAGGAACAACTAACTTAGATTGCATTAGGGTAGATACTGTTACAATTCTAGATAAAAGGCTATACTAATAACATTATAGAGTTCAGCTATAAATTCCTGAACCATCCAGATTTATTGGGGGAAATCACAGGATTTGGAGTGGAAAGGAAACTTATAGATCATTTATTCCAACTACAACTTCTACTTTATCATATAAATGGAATGTGGAATGGAGTGCAGTTTTCTAATGGAGTTTTAATATTAAACAAAAAACTACAACATGAATATATCTTTACATAATATATAGGTTATGTTATATAAATACATCATACATACATACACACACATACATACACATACGTACACACACATATTGGCATATGTGTATGTGTGAAATTCAGATCAGTAAAATCTAAAGTGGATTAATTTAAGAGAAAATGCACTATGATAATCTGAAAAAAATTCTGAATGACTCATTTTTTTCCAAAGAAACCACAAATAAAGGCAATGGGAGGATATAGTTTAGATGTTAAGTGTAATATAAGTCTAAAGGAATTATACAATATTGCCATGGGGTAAAGAATATTGTAGGAAATAAAAATTCACCTAATCATTTTGCTTAAAATAATGGAGGTCTTCACAATGGTGGAAAAATAAAAAGCTTTTTCTTCATCTTGTTAAATTCTTCAGAATTTATGTCTGCCATTCTCTGTAATGAAATAAAGACAGGAAATGTAGTAATTTAAAGTTATGATTTTTTACTCATATTTAGTTAGAATTTAAGTATTATTTACTATTAAATGTGTCCAAAGCCCCAGTATTAAATTGAATACTGTTTTAAACCGGAGACATTTGAAATGTAAAGAAAAATCAATTACTTCTACGGACTGGTTTCCAAATATAAGTATTGAGAACACACGCACATACACACATACACACATACACACACATGCACACGCACACACGTACGCACATGCACACATGCACTGCAGTAAAGAATTTAGTAGAGATAGAATTCTTCTGACAAGAACTAATACCCATCTTACTTATTTATATGAATAGTAGAAAATAACCAATAAAGGCAAGAGAATTAGGAGCAGCGTAAATATAATATAATGGACAATATAATCAATCTGCTTTAATTTCAGGGTCCATGATGGGGAGGTGTGAGGAATAAGATCAGGGAGATAATATGATGGTGTTAAATATAATTTTCTAGACTAAACTATTTTTAATTGCATAAGCTTTAGCTTTTAATAAAGACTATTTATATGGGCAAGATGAAGAGATATGGGCTAGACAATGTAGCAGTAAAATTAGATGAGTTAAAAATTGGTTGAATAACTGAACTCAGAGTTTAGACATTAATGGTTTGATGTCAACTTGAAAGGAGTTCTCCAGGGAAGTATCACAGGGATTGGTACTAGGTCTTGAAGTATATAACATTTTAATTTAATTTATCAATGACAGATGAAAGCAACACATTTGCATATGTGAAAGGGAATGAGAAGTTACCAAGGTAGATAATAGAATTAGGATAAAAAAAAAGATCATAAGGGGCTAGAATGCTGAGCCAAATACAATAATTAAATTTGATAGGGACAAACATAAGCCTATTGTATGAGAATTTTTTAAAAAATGAGCTTCACAAGTAGAGAATAGGGAGGATTGGTTAAATGACATTTGTTGTTGTTTTTCTGACAAAAAGAGTTTGGAGAAATTTAATAGCCTGTAAGTTCAATATGAATCAGCAATGATGAAGCAAATTGATTAAATCTTGTACTTAAAAAAACCCCAGCATGATTAGGGAGGTTACACTATAACTGGCCCTGTATAAACCATATCTGAAGTATTACATTTAATTATAGATGCCATGTTTTGGGAATCTCGTTGATAAGCTGCAGAGAGGGGCAACTAAAACTGTGAAAGACTTCTATATGATGTCATTTGATGAACATTTAAAGGAATTAAAGGTATAATGTACCTGGAATAGAGAAGACATAGTGGGGATATAACTGTCTTCAAGTATATGACAGGCTGTCCTGTGAAAGAGGAATGTGATTAGTTCTTATTGCCCTCAGAGGGCAAACATAGATTTAGTGGGTAGAAGGTAGAAAGAGATAAATTTAGGCTTGATGCATATGCATATACATATGCATATACACATATACATACATGCATACATACATACATACACATGTATGTATGTATGTATATATATATTATGGTGTATGTACATGTGTGTGTGTGTGTGTGTGTGTGTGTGTGTGTGTGTGTGTGTGTGTAATTAGTGCCATTACATTCCCAAGTGAAATGGGCTGCCTTTATTGCTAGCAGGTTCCCTCTCATGAGTGGTCATTGGGTATGGGCTGGAGGAACACTTGCCATGGATATTGCAAAGAAGATTCTCACTTAGTGGCAAGTTATATTAGATGACCACAAAGGTCCCTTCCAACTCAGAAATTCTGGGATTTGATGAAATTATCAGTCATTCTTACTTGAATGCAAGAAGAGGAATTTGGACATCCTGTTTTAATCCCTTGTTGGTTTAACAACAGAGAAATAATTTGAGTGGTGGTGGAAGGCAGGAAGAGTTGAAGGAGAAGATGACATGGAACACACTAAAGAAAGAAGATTTCAGTGAATGAAAAGGTATTTATTATTATGTGGTTATCACACGAAAAACACTATGTTAAACACTGGGGTTACATATAGAAAAAAAAAAACAAAAACAAACACAAGAAAGTCCCTGATCTCAAGGAGCTCACATTTTAATGTTAGAAAAAAATACCACATAAATGAGGATTGGTATCAGATGGGAAAACATTCACAGTTCTTTGGCTGAGAAACAAAGCAATCATTATTTCTTTTGTGTCATTTCCACTGATAAAAATCAACATTTTCTGGAGTTGAACCATTTGATAATGCAATTACTTTCACAATAAGGGAATTGTGTATTTGTGTGTGTGTGTGTGTGTGTGTGTGTGTGTGTGTGATGTAGGACTTGTGTCTTCCACATACATAGAAACTGTTGCCAAGCCAAGTTCTACTGGAGAATTATTCCCAGGATGTTGACTACAGGGCCTAGGTTAGAAGAAGGACCACTGGTCTAGGGGTTGCTGCTACTCCCAGGACTCTTATGCTTCCCCTCCAGTTCATGAGTTATAAGCAGTTTGGATTGGTTGTGGCAAGGAAGTTAGGACCCTTTTCCACAGTAATTGTTTCCATCACTGATGGCTGTGGGGCCCAAGCTAGAAGCAGGGCTGGGTGGCACTGTCCAATTTTCAAGGGATTAGTGTTCAAGATCGTGAGCTGTCTACATTGAGGTATGAGAAAAAGCAATGGTGTTTCATTATTCTGTGAAAATCAAAAGTATACAGTACTATGTCTAATGGTAATGAGCCCAGAGTTATTATTTCAGTTTTTTGAAAACAGAAAAAATAGTGTGTATATATGCACATTTCATATTACATAGGAGAATGTATGCTTAGTATGTGCTCAGTAATTCGATTTTTCTAAAGCTGATTAGTACATTATTGTTAATGAACACATTAGAAGAACCATAGGAGAAATAATCATTTTGCCTTTATTAGCAAACATAGTTTTGTGTCAATATTAAGAATTTGATTAAATTGAGATTATGGATTTGATGAAATTATGTTATAGAGAATAAAATACAAGATCAAGTTTTCACTAGGAGGAATAAATCACTGACTAAAAATGTCCTTTTGTTAGTGCAATAAGGTAAAGCCCAGAGAAATACATAATTTATATAAAGAAAATAAATTTCATAAATAATAATAAAAAAAGTATCCTTTCATCTTTGACATCTCAATCATTTTGAAGCTGTGGCCATAGGCTCCATACATAAAGCTAGTCATGAGTAAGGGTTCTTATTTCTTTAGTGAGATAAAAATTACAATAAGAATTCATATTTATCTAGTACTTGAAAGTATGCAAATGTATTTAAAGAATGGTAAAAGGCTTTGATGTTAATTGTTGAGCTTTAAAATGCATTATTTTTGCTTCACCATAGAAAGGCAAAAAGTTAGGGAGCATGCTAGAAAACAATTACACTTTGTCTTTGTATTTGGGAAAACTTTGGGACCTCTCAAATAATAAACTGATGAGAAAATAACTAAATTAGGATAAAAATACTCTAATGACACTTTCTCATTGCCATGAAGATGAGAAATCCTGCACCAGAATCCAAGAGCCACTGAAATTTTTGAACTAGGACTTCTGAGATATTTTTGCAGAAAGCAATACATTCCTCCAAATCTCTAGACCCATTAAGAGTGCTGGAATAAATAGGAGGCAAATCAACTTGTTATGATAAATCAGCATGAGTCAATATAATGTCAGGGAGAAATGGCCATTTTCAAGATGCGATTGAAGGGAGGATGTCTTTGGTTAAACCTAACAAAATTTAATGTGTGAGGCAGAAAAACATCTATTAAAAATAAGAACAAAAGACTTCCAAAATAGAAGCATATGGGTGAGAAGATGCATTTTGAACTGAAAACACACCATGCTCAAATAAGAAGACAATAAGTGTCTATGTTTATGTATGTGTGTGTGTGTGTGTGTGTCTATGAGTGTGTATGTGTATGTGTATGCATTTGTTTCCTCTGTATGGGACCTCAAGTTGGTCTGTGGGATAACTGTCCATGTGATGACATTAGAAGGGAACTTTGGGTGAGGAAAGCTACAGAGAAAAGAATGTAGGGCAGGACTTTACAGAAAAGACATTAGATTTCATCTACTGAAATAGCTGCAGACACAGCAATGCTGAAGTTATGGTCCAAGGAATATTGGAAAGGGAGAATAAAACGGTTGAACAACCTCTGAATAGTTTTTGATCAAGTACCATTGGAGGCTGGATTGCAGTTGGGTAGAGAACAGTCACTAGCAGTCATTTTATTTTCACCAGGCTTTTATCAGAGTTCATTATGTTTCCTGTGAGTTCTATATAAGTCTATTCCTTATTTAAGCCTTGTGAACCCATGGATGTCTAAGGTAAGGTGGTGACTACCTCCTTGTAGTGGAAGTCTCAGAGGCAGCTTGATCTATTAACTAAGAGCACGAGGACCTTGGCTCAGATTCCACCTCTGGTATTACTTCAGTAACTTTAGGTAGGCAAGTCATTTAATCTCTGTGGGAATCAATTTTGTCATCTCTAAAATTAGATGGTTGGACTAGATTCTCCAAGACCCTTCCTACTCTAGATCTATGGTCCAATGACAATGTATGGGTGAAATAAACAAGTCAGAGAAGTATAGTTTCCCAAAATATATAAAGGCCCTTCATATCTTGATAGAGGCTGACAATCAGATTATTTTTTCTATTTTTTAAAAATTCATATGTTTAATTTCCTCCCCCAATTACATGTTAAACAATTTAAAAACTTTTTTTAAACTTTTGAATTCCAACTTCTATCCCTCCCTTCCTTCCTTAATCCCTGAGATGGTAAGCAATAAGATATAGGTTATACATGTGCAATCATCTAAAACATTACCATATTAGTCATTTTCTGCAAGAAGACTTGAATAAAAGAAAAAAGGAATGGAAGAAAAAAAGTGAAAAGTATTATGCTTCAGTCAGTATTCAAACAATATCTGTTCTTTTTCTGGAGGTTGGTAGTATGCTTCATCATTAGTCCTTTGGAATTTTCTTGGATCATTATACTGCTGAAAATACCTAAGCCATTTACAATTCTCTATAGAAAAATACTGCTATTACTGTGTACAACATTCTCCTGGTTTTGTTCACTTTTCATCAGTTCATGTAAGTCTTTCCATGTTTTTTCTGAGATCATCCTGCTTGTCATTTCTTATAGCAAAATAATATTCCATTGCAATCGTACACCATTTCTTGTTTAGCTATTCCCCGATTTATGGGCATCCCTTCAATTTCCAATTCTCAGCCATCACAAAAAGAGTTGTCATAAATATTTTTGTACAAATAACCCTTCCTCCCCACTTTTTTTTTATGTCTGTGGTATATAGACCTAGCAGTGATATTGCTGGATAAAAGGATATGCACAGTTTTATAGCCCTTTGGGCATAGTTCCAAATTGCTCTCCAGAATGGTTGGATCAGTTCACAACTCCATCATCAATGCATCAGTGTCCCAATTGTCCCACATCCCCTCCAACTTCCACCATTTTCCTTTTTTGTAATATTAGCCAATCTGATAGGTGTGAAGTGGTGTCTCAGAGTTGTTTTAATGTGCATTTCTTTCCTTAACTTCTTTCTTGTTTACTTTGTGGTTAGATTTTTCTAGTTCTGAGAGGGGGAGGTTGAGGTCCCCCACTAGTATAGTTTTGCTACCTATTTCTTCCTATATCTTTCTTAACTTCTTTAAGAATTTGGATGCTAAACCACATGGCACTTATACTTGGTGAAGTAATGATATTACTTCACTATCTCTGGTACCTTTTACCAGGATGTAGTTTACTTCCTTATCTCTTTTAATTAGATCTGTTTTCGCTTTTGCTTTGTATGAGATCAGGATTGCTACCTCTGCTTTTTTTTTTTTACTTCACTTGAAGCATAATATGTTCTCCTCCAACCTTTTACCTTTCCTCTGTGTATGTCCTCTGTTTCAAATGTGTTTCTTGTAAACAACATATTGTAGGATTAAGGTCCTTAATCCACTCTGTTATCCATTTCCATTTTATAGGAGAGTTCATCCCCTTCACATGCAGTTTCTCTAATCAATAGTGATTTAGAACATTTTTATATGACTATAAATATCTTTTTTTCTTTGACTATTAGATTATTAAAAACTACAGATTATTAAAGAACAACACATACTGGAAAGCAGAATTTGGCCACTCTTAATTACCTCATCCAACTCCTTCACTCAGGATACTCAAGATACTCATAATGGTCTGACTCATGACTGATTATAAAAACTGCACTTAGACTCTTCAGTGATCCTGACTATTGTGATTTTTTCCCCGTAGAACTTCTATTGATGTATAAGACACTCAAAATGTATTTGGATCATGCTATGTTATAGCAGTGGTACAGTAGTCAGCATAACTGTATTTGAAATAAATGATGGGTTTATTATTCAGTGAACACATAGATATGGGGATTGTTTGTGAATCTTATCTAGGGTAAAAAAAGTTAAAAATGAAGACTATAAGTGACAAAAAGAAGGGGTAGGAGGTGACCAAGGGAATCTTAAAAGGGGATTGATAAGGGAAACAGATAAGATAAGATGATAAGGAAAACATAAGATAAACAGAAAAGGTTATGTTTGCCTGAGAAAGCCATAAACTACATGTTTATATAAAGCCATCCTATTCTACATATCTGTAGATTATCCAGTCTGAGATGTCTAATAGATAATTAGAGATGTGAAACTGAGCATCAGAAGAGAGGATAGGGCTGGATAAGCAGATTGGCAAATAAGCAGCATAGAAAAGATAATTCATTCCTTGGGAGCTCTTAAGATCACCAACTAAAATCATATAGAAGGAGAAGAGAAAAAGGTATAGCAATGTGTGTGTGTGTGTGTGTGTGTGTGGTGTGTGTGGTGTGAGAGAGAGAGAGAGAGAGAGAGAGAGAGAGAGAGAGAGAGACAGACAGACAGACAGAGAGAACTAGGGGGAGGAGTATAGAGAGCAGATAATAAGGATGATAGCTGTTTTCTTTTATTTGAAGGAGGGTCATATGGAAAATTATTAAATATATATGTATATAGTTTATGCATTTAGTATATATTTATAGATTACATATATTTGTCATACAATATTAATTATATAATAATGTAATGTTTATTATATAACAATATATGCATCTGTTTAACACATTAAATACATATATATTTAATGTCATATATATGAAACAAACACATATGACAGACATATACCCTTAGATCTGTATTTATGCTTATCTCTACAAAAAACTTCTTAGCAGCATTTTTCATGTTTCCAAAGAATTGGAAACAATGTGAATGTTCATCAATTTTTGATTATTTAAACACATTCTAGCATGTGAATTTAAATAAATAATATCTCAGGAGAAGAAATGAGGAAAAATGAGAAAATTTGCATTCCTCCTTTCCCTGGGGAGATAGGAGACTATGTATATGGAACTTTTTATAGAATTCATCAAATGTGATCCGGGTGCTAGTTAGATCTAATCAACTTTTTTTTTCTTTTTTTTAAGAAATCATGAAAGGCTTAATAGGTAAAAAGTAAGAAGAAATATATTTGGAAACAACTGTGATGTTAAAATAAAGGCATCAGTAGTACAAACATAAAAACCTCAGGCAGGATTAGCTACAAGGAAATTAACTAATGAGTCAATTAAATTGGTTTCAATTGTAATTTGAAATGAAGTAACTTAATTAAAGATTGAAATAAAATGATTTATGATGGAAAAGAAAAAAAAATCAAGGGAATCAGTGATCATAAAAAGTCAGCATATTTTAATGAAGAATAGGTCATGCCAGACTAACCTCATTTTCCTTTTTCTGACAGGTTACTAGACTGATAAATCAGGGAAGTACTTCCAACATAACATATCTAGATTTCAGCAAAGCATTTATCAAAGTCTCCTGTGCTATCATTTGAGACAAGATGGAGAGATATCAGAGACACGGTAATACTGGATGGATTTGAAAGAGGTTGAATGTCTGGACTTCCACACATTTTTAGCACATAAATTTGATGAGGGCATACGTAGATGGTGTGCATGTGAAGATGTAGATCAAGCAAAACTGGAAGCAATAATTAAAGTGTGACGATAGGATAAAAATGCTATCTTAACAAGTTAGAAGAATGGGCCAAAACTAATAAATAGGAATTTAATAGAAATAAATATAAAGTTTTACACTTTGGTATAAAAAAAGTGATTTCCTAAAATGGTACCTGAGATTTTAGCTGAAACCACAAGATGAGTCAACAGTAGGTTACACTAATTCCCCCTTTCTAAAATGAGTGAGACCTGCAATTTTATTCTTAGTGTCAATAACAAGGGAATCCTCACTCCCACTATACTCTTTTCTGATCAGCCCACCCATAGAACATTGTATTCAATTAGAGGTACAACATTTATGGATGATATTTCTTAGCTAGATGGGATCCAGAGCAGTGGGTTCAAAGTCAAACTCAAATAGAGATAGTAACCACCAACCTACATATAAGGATAGCTGTGGGTCACATACTGACAATTTTAAAATGTAATATTATTTATGTTTTATTGTATCTTTATTAATTTTGTTTTTTTTTCCCAATTAGATTTTAATCTGGTTCAAGTTGAGCTTGGTAGTGTTGTGTATACGCATTGCTCTATAGGCCATATGTTTGATACCTCTGTTTCAGAGGATGACTATTGGAATGGTGAGGAGTTTCAATGTCATATTATAGGAAGATAAAAAGAAGAAAAGGACCTGAAGAGGAGAAGACAAAGGAAGATGCCGGGGTAGAAAGGGATGGTAGCTTGCTTCCAGCATTTGAAAGGCTGTCATATGGGGAAATAAACAAACAAATAACGCACAACAATTAGAATTATTCTGTTTGCTCCTGGAAGACAAAGAAATAAGAGTTGAAGTGACAGGAATGTGGTCACTGTGCATGCAGCAGATTCATGGAGACACAGGTAAGAGTTGGGTGAATAAGGTGAACATCAAAGATGAATGAGTTACATTGAAAAGGGATCAGCAAGCCCTTACACCAGGGTTCTACTCCTTCTGAATACCTCATATACTCATATACTCCACCTACATTTTATTGTCCCTCTGGCACTTCAAAATCTACGTGTAGAAAATCAAACATCCTTCCACTTACACTTGTTCCTCTTTCTGAAATATATTCTTTCTATCTACAATTCCCCTGCCCCTACCCCATTCACCATGTCTCCCATGTTTATAATTTTGAGGTTAACTTTCACTAACTCCTCTCCTTTCCATCTTATACCCATTAAGGTTAACGATTCTGTTGTTTTCATCTCAGGGATATCTCTTGCATTTATCCCCTGCTTTTTATTTCTACAGAAACTGTTCTAGTAAGTTCATTTTCAGCTACTTGAAAGTGTTTTACCAGCAATAGCCTTCAGCTAAGTCTTCCTGTCTCTACTCTTCCTTTTTCCAATCTATTTTTAAAAAAAATATTGATATCCATTATTTTAAAATTATTTACATTTTCTAATATATTTATCTCATAAGAAACACTTAAATCAAAATGATATTCCTTTTCTCACACTTACAGCCCCATACCTCAAAAAAGAAGAGAAAAGAATATAGTCATATCTCTTTGGGACCAACCTTGGTTATAAAAATTTCACTACTATCATTTCAATTACTTTTTTTCTTCTTTTCACTTAATTATTGTGGTCCTTACTTATATTATTTTTCTGCTGCTGTTTACTTTACTTTGTATCCAGTTTGCAAAAAGTCTTTTTATGCTTCTGTATATTCATCATATCACAGTTTTTGTTTCTCTGCAAACACAAAATAATCTCAGACATTCTTGGTTTGGTCTGTCATTAAACAATAAGTGGAGAAATAGTTGCTAATTGGAAAATATACTAACTGATTCAAGCTAATCTATAGACAACATATATGGAGAATATAGTTAAATACACAACAAAGAATAAAATATTTGTTTCATAATTTTTTCTTCTTGTATTTTCTGAAGAAACCCTAAGTTTAAATTTGGGTGTCCTTGTTTATGATAATATCCCATTGCAGTTATATAACACAATTTGTTTAGCAATTTTCCAATCTGTAGGCAATGAATCTCTTTCCAGCTGTTTGCCATTATGAAAATTGCTACTATAAATATTTTGGCGTCTGTCTCTCTTTTACTTCTTTAGGGTATATACCTATGAATGAGATATCTGGATTCATGGAATGGATAGTAGAATCTTTTTTAAAGCATGCAGTAAAATTCCAAATTTATTTCCATAAAAGTAATAATTCACAACTATACTCATATTATTTATTATTTTCATCTTAGTATTATTTGCTATTTTCCTGGGTGTAAGATAAAACCTTAGAATTTATTTGAATCTCTAATATTTGTGATTTGGACCAATCTTTTCATATTGTTGTTGTAGTCTGAAATTCAACTTTTTGGGAACTAATATTTATATCCCTTGACTATGTGTGTATTTGCATTTATGGGACAGAGGGATATTTGTTCCTTAGATACCAAATCCTTATTAAATTTAGATGATACAAAGATCTATCCTCCTCTCCCAGCTGAATGTTTCCTTTCTGATTTTAATTAAGTTAATTTTATTCATGGAAAAGATTTTCAATTTCATGTAATCAAATTAATTGATTTTATATTTTGGGATCATTTCTGTCCCTTATTTATGAGTTTTTTTCTCACCAGCCACAGTTCTTGAAAGTATTTGATCTGATTTTTTAATGGGTGACTTTCAACATTCAGGTCATTTATCAGTTTTTTTTTTTTTTGCTAGGCAATGAGGTTAAAGGACTTGTCCAAGGTCCTACAGCTTGTGTTAAGTGTCTGATGCTGGATTTGAACTCAGGCTGTCCTGACTCCAGGGCTAGTGCTCTATCCACTGTGCCACCTAGCTGACCCTCTTTTATTCACTTTGAGGTTATTGTGGATTATAGTGTAAGATGTTTGTCTAAAACTTATTTCTGGCAAATTGCTTCTGAGTTTTCTTAAAAGGAAAAAGTATGGACAATTAAATCAAGTTTTAGAAGGAAAAAAATAATTTAAGTAAAATCTAGGTACTAGATTTTTTAAAGTTTATTAATGATGTTTTCTTTTATTTTAGACTTTTTTCTTTAGTATTATATTTTTCCCCAGTTACATGTAAAAACAATTTTGACATTCCTTTTAAAACTTTGAGTTCCAAATTCTTCCCTTCCTATCACCTCTCCCAATTGAGAAGACTAAGGAAAGGTTATACAAATTGGAGTTGGGGACAAGGGAAAAAATAGTTTTAGTAAAAGAGTAAAATTATTTCTCAATTAATTTGTATTCTCAATTTTCAGAAAAACCTGGATTATTGAGTTATTTCCCCCAATGTTTCCTTACCTGAGCACTGACTTAATTTGCTATTTGTTTAGCCAATAGTCATTAGTTTTGGCAATTATTACTTTATAATATAATTTGAGGTTTGAAAGTGCCATTTCCTATTCACTCTTGCTATTTTTTGTTATCTTTGAATATCCAGATTTTTTACTTCTTGAAATGAATTATTAAAATATATTTTCTAGCTCTAGCAAATGTCTGCTTCTGTGGGAGGAATAATATCCTAAGCCCTCCTCTCATTCAAGTTAGGCTAGTTTTTCCTTAAAAGGTATTGACACCCCTCTAGACTTGGTTGCCTCAGAGGACTAAGTTCATATCTACTGGTTATGTTGATCTAGCTTCCTTATCTCCTGAGTATTAAGGCACTTCAAGGAGCTCCATGAAAGTTCAAATGCTTGATTGGTGGATGACTAGGGGTAACTTTTGCTCAACTGAATCAATTCAAGGTGTTCTCAATAATGTTTCATTTCTTTTTTAATTGTATCAAACCTAAACACTAGGAGACTGACCTGAATCAGCCCCAGTGGCCAAGAACACTGTGGTAGCTTGATTTGTATAGCATTAAAACCACTAACTAATTTATTATTGCTTTTTTTATGAGTAGCAATATTCCTTTCCTTATTTAATACATTCATTACAGCATTCCTTTAAGGGACATTATATAGAAAAAGAAATCAGTCCTGTTAGGAGCCATCAAGGTTTTGTGGAAAGAGAACCAGATAGGGAGTCAGACGCAACATTTCAAACATGGCTCTGATATGGCATGGCTAACATCTCTCTTTCTCAGTTTCCTCATCTATTACATGAAGGATCTGGGATAGGTTATATACAAAGGAGGTCCTTTCTAGCTCTCAATCTGTTATTCTATGAATTTACATTTTCAAACATACACTAAAATAGAACTATCCATTTGGTTTATCAATTCCACTTTATCAATGACAGATTTTTGAAAGTTTATTAATGACATTTTCTTTTTAGGCTTTTTTCTTTAGTATTGTATTTTCCCCCAGTTACATGTAAAAACAATTTTAACATTCCTTTGTAAAACTTTGAGTTCCAAATTCTCTCCCTTCCTACCCCCAAATTGAGAAGACAAGTAATTTGATATAGATTATACATGTGTAGTCATGAAAACATATCCATAATAGTCATCTTGTGAAAGAAAACAGAAAAAAATACTCAAGAAAAATAAAGTTAAAAAGTATGCTTTAGTCTGTATTCAGGCACCATCAATTCTTTCTTTTGGGATGGATAGCATTTTTCATCATAAGTCCTTCAGTGTTATCTTGGATCATTGCATTACTGAGAATAGCTAAATCATTCACAGGTGATCATTTTACAATATTACTGTTACTTTGTACACAGTACATTTCACTTTGGATCAGCCCATGCAAGTCTTGTCAGGTTTTTCTGAGAGTATAATGTTCATCATTTCTTATAGTACTATAGTATACCATCATAATCACATACCACAACTTGTTCAGCCATTTCCCAATTGATGGACATCTCTTCAATTTCTAATTCTTTGCCCCCAGAGAAAAGCTGCTATAAATATTGTTGTACATATAGGTCCTTTTCCTTGCTTTTTAAAAATCTCTTTGGGGACACAACCTAATAGCGATCTAGCAGTCTAGGTCAAAGCATATGCATGGTTTCATAGCCCCTTGGCAATAGTTCCAAATTGCTCTACAGAATGGTTGAATCAGTTTGCAACTCCACCAACTATGCATTAATGTCTCATTTTTCCCATATCCCCTCCAACATTTATCATTTTCCTTTTCTGTCCTATTAGCCAATCTACTAAGTATAAGGTAGTACTTCAGAAATGTTTCGATTTGCAATTCTCTAGTCAATAGTGAATTAGAGTATTTTTATATGACTATAGTTAGCATTGATTACATCATCTAAAAACTGATCATATCTTTTGATCATTTATCAGTTGAGGAATGGCTCTTATTTTTATAAATTTGATTCAGTTTTCTGTATGTTGGAAAAATGAGGACTTTATCAAAGAAACTTGCTTCAATTTTTTTCCAGTTACTGTTAATAACTGTATTTCTCTCCATCTTATTATCTGCCCCCATTTATTCTATTCTCTCTCTCCTTTTACCCAATCTCTTCTCAAAAGTGTTTTGCTTATGACTAACCCTCATTCAATCTGTCTTCCCTTCTATCACCATCACCCCTTCTCTGATCTCCTTCCCCTTCTACTTTTCTGTAGGATAAGATAGATTTTTATGCCCAATTGGTTGTATATATCTTGTGCATATCTTTGAGCAAATTTGATGACAGTAAGGTTCACTCACTCCCTCTCGCCATCCTCCTCTTCCCCTTCACCAGAAAAGATTTTTCTTGCCTCTCTTATATGAGATAATTAACCCCATTCTACCTCTCCTTATTTCTTTCTCTTGGTACATTCCTCTCTCTCTCTCCCCTTAACTTTATTTTTTTAGATATCATCCCTTCATATTGAATTCATAATTGTGCCCTCTATCTATGTATATTTCTAACTATCCCAATAATGAGAAAGGTCTTATGAGTTACAAGTATCATCTTCCCATGTAGGAAAGTAAACAGTATAACCTTATTAAGTGCCTTATGATTTCCCTTTCCTGTTTGCCTTTTTATGCTTCTTTTGAATCTTGCATGTGAAAGTCAACTTTTCTATTCAGCTCTGGTCTTTCCATCAAGAATGCTTGAAAGTCTTCTATTTCATTGAACATCCATTTTTCCCCCCTGAAGGAGTATACTTTTGCTGGGTAGGAAATTCTTGGTTGTAATCCTAGCTTCTTCACCTTCCAGAATATCATATTCCAAGCTCTTCAAGCTTTTAATGTAGAAGCTGCTAAATATTGTGTTATCCTGACTGTGGTTCAACCACATTTGAATTGTTTCTTTCTGGCTGTTTGCAATATTTTCTCCTTGACCAGGGAACTCTGGAATTTGAGGAGAATATTCCTGGGACTCTTCATTTCTTTCCATTTCTATTTTACTATCTGGTTCTAGAATATCTAGGCAGTTTTCTTGAATGATTTCTTGAAAGATCATGGCTAGGATTTTTTGTTTTAATCATTGCATTTAGGTAGTCCAATAACTTTGAAATTCTCCTGTATCTATTTTACAGGTCAATTGTTTTTTTTCCAATGAGATATTATACATTGTCTTCTTTTTTTTCCATTGTTTTGGTAGTTTTATTGTTTCTTTATCTTTCACAAAGTCATTAGCTTCCATTTGTTCCATTCTAATTTTTCAGGAATTACTTTCTTCAGTGAGCTTTTGGACTTCCTTTTACATTTGACTAATTCTGTTTTTTAAAACATTCTCCTAATTGGCTTTTTGGATCCCTTTTACCATTTGGCTAGTCTTTTTATTTTTAAGATGTTATTTTCTTCAGTATTTTGTTTTTGTTTCCTTTGCCAAGCTGTGGACTTATTTTTTCATGATTTTCTTGCATCACCCTCATTTCTCTTCCCAATTTTTCCTCTACCTCTCTTATTTGATTTTTAAAATCAGTTTTAAGCTCTTCCCTGGCCTGAGACCAATTCATGTATATTTTGGAGGCTTTGGATGTAGGAGTTTTGACTTTGTTGTCTACTTCTGAGTTTTTGTTTTGATCTTCTTTGTCACCATAGTAACTTTCTATAGTCAGTTTTTTTTTATTTGTTGTTTGCTCATATTCCCAGCCTACTACTTAACTCTTTGTTAAAGTAGAGCTCTGCTTCCGGGGTGGAGGCAGCACTGGCCCAAGCTTCTGGGCTTTTGTGCAGCTGTTTTCAGAGATACTTCTACAGACCTTTATGTTTTCAAGGTTGTATGATCTAAGGAGAGGTGTTTACTTGTCTCCTGGCCTGTGAGTGATCACAAGCACTCTTTTCTGACCTGGAACTGTAAGGAGGGTCCCCCCTCTACTGTGGAAACAAGCTTTGTTATGTTAGTGCTCAACCTAAGACTGCCACACAGGACTGGGACCCATATCTGAATGTGGGCAAAGCAATAGAGTCCTACCTCCATGCTAGCAAAAAGATCCTTGTAATCTCAATCTCACCAGTTGTTTGACTCCCTTACTGTCTGTGAGCTGAGAGCTACAGAAGCAGCTGGTTCCACTGCTGCTACTGATTCAGTCACTCCCAAGGCCTATTCCTGGTTTGGTAGGACTGAGGTGTGTTGGCACAGTGTGTGCTGGACTGTACTCCACTCTCACCTAGGTGTGATAGACCCTTCTTGCTCACCTTCTAAGCTGTTTTTGGCATCTGTGGGTTGAGAGGTCTGGAAACCACCACTGCTGCTAGTGATTCAGTCACCCCAAGGTCTGTTCTGCATTTGCTGGGCCTGGTCTGCAGTGGTGCAACCACAGCTGGACTGCATTCCTCTCACCCTGGTGCAACAGCCATCTCCTGCCAATCTTCCAAGCTCTCTTGGGCTGGGACTTTGTTTCACTCCATCTTTTTGTGGGTTCTGCTGCTATAGAATTTGTTCAGAGTCATTTTTAAAGGTATTTGGAGGGGTTTGGGGGACAGAACAGGTGAGTTCCTGCCTTTGCTCTGCCTCTCTGACATTTTCAATGCCAGATTTTTGAGGTTTGTATTATATAAGGTTTGCATGTACATAGATATAGATATAGACATATAGATAGATGTATGTATGTATATGCACACATCTGCATACATGTATAATGCACACATACATGTTATACATAATATACATGCAGGTATATGCTTATATATCTGTATGTATATATATATGTGTGTGTATGTGTGCGTGTGTGTGTGTGTGTGTGTGTGTGTGTATAAACAGATACACACATAGGTATTATTAAGAAGTCTTTTTATTCAACCTTCAACATAGACTTCCAAATCCAACTTATAAACTTAGTACACTAGTCCTTTCTCTGTTTTATCTTTTTCTTTCTTTCTGCATTTATGTCACTGAAGAGTTTTCTACAAAACCCTAGAGTGCCTCCAGACTCTTCAGAGAAATGTTCTAGTGATATAATGGCTATCTGTCACTTCCTACTACTTTTTGGATAAAGCCGCTTTTATGACAGTACAAGATAATCACTTCTTAAGTCTTCCTAGAAGAAAGTTCAGCTTTATTCAAGGATATTACCTTATAGACACATGAAACATCAATGTATTTCATGGCTGCCTCTGTTCCTTGGAAGAGCTTAGCTTATTTTTGTTGTTAAAAAAAGATGAAGGAAAGGGGACTTTGAGTGAATGGAGATAGATGTAAGATGAAAATAGGAATCTACTACCAAGACTTCTCTCCACACTAGACTCACTGATACTGATAATACCTGCTGAAGAGCTATGCTTCTCTATGTCCTTTTTTTAGTGGAATCTGCTTGAGATTTATTCATTACTCATCATAAGCCTTGGAAAAGGTAGATCATCCTAATTATTTCCAGTTTAGAGATCAAGAACCTGAGTCTTATGAATTCTCTTGACTAAGATAAAAAAAGGCATTCATTCTTAGACCTCATAAGAAATAGTGTTGCTGTTTCAATTAGAATTTGAAAATTAAAATATAGTCATTTAATTCCATTGAAATTCACCCAAGAATCATTTCCCCATCAATTTTAGGTAAATATAGGTATTCTTTTACCTCTGCAGCCTCCCAAAAGTGAAATTATTAACAGTAGAGAGTCAGAATATTCCTTATTATTTATTTTATTTTAAGTAAATGATGAAACATCTTTGTGAAAGAGCTAGCAAAAATGAAGTATATAGCATGCACCTTTCGCATGCCTAGCACCTAGAATAGTTACTAGCAACATAAAGAATGACAAGAAGTGAGGTGAATAAAATATACCGGTTAAGTGATATAGAACTGACCATTATCACTCATAATGGCATATTACCTTATATTATCTATATAAAGTAGCTAAGATAAGAAATGTTCTAATCAGAAGCCTAAGTACTTATGACTTTCAAATAACTTTCATCTTTAAAACAATCCATAATTTTTGCATGTCTTGTCAGCCACAATGAAAAGAATAATAATTCCTTACATTTATAAATGTTTGCCAAGCATTTCATATAATTATCCTTTTTGACCATCACAACAACCCAGGGATAGACATACTCTTTTTCTCATTTTACAGAGTAGAAAACTGAAGTAGACAGGGGTCAAGAGACTTTCATGGGATCATGTAGAAAAGTGCCTGAAAAAGGATTTCAGCCTGTCTTCCTGACTAGAGGTCCACCATGCCATTCACTATGCTACCCTATACCTATCTTCAAGGATAGGCAGTGATAGATAATGGTCACCATACATTATATTGTCTTTATCTCTTCTGTCATTCATATATGGAAAAAATAGACATATGCATCCCTAGGAAAGTACAGGCTTGGGGATAAATTTTGTGCTCCTCCTCTTACCTCCCTTATTTTTATTTTTTTTTGTAGGGGTAAAATAAAACCACTTTCCTATGTTTCATTTTGTTTCTCCTGGTTTCTTTCATCCCCTTGCTTTCCTCACCAAATTTGCAGCCAGCCAATCAAAACAAACAGCTCTAAGATCACAGTACTGTAAAAATGCTGAGTTATTTGGAGAGCTTTACAATGATAAATTATACAAACTTACTTGTTCACATAATCAAAACTTCATTGTCATGAAAGGGGAGGAAGTGTGGGGGAGTTGTCATCAATTTTTCTAATATTGGTTTTAGCTATGGATTATTGTTTTGTGATGTGTTGCCAGTCTTGCAAATATTCTCTCTCTGTGTGTGCTCTCACACTTTTAAGTATAAGAGTAAATGTTACTACCAAACCAGTCTACTAGCTCTTCCTTGTACTTCACATTCTATCTTATGCTTCCATTACTTTGTAAAGGTTGTCCCTCGTGCTGTGAATGCATGTCTTTCTCACTGTGCCTCTTAGACCATATAACTTCATTCAAAGGTCACCCAAAGTGCCATCTGTTACAGTGAGCCTTTCTTGAACATCTTGATTGTGGTTCACCTCAAATTATCTTGTTACTCTGATTAATCATGAAATCAATTCTACTGAGATAACCTTTTTTCTATTGATGGCAGCAAGGGAGAGGCCATGCCAAAGTGTTTACAGGATCAAAGATTTAGAGATAGAAAATACATTAATACTCATCTACTCAACAAACTCTAATGGCTCCTTATTGCCTCCAAGATCAAAACCAAAACCCGCTACTGGGCATCAAAAGCCATTCAATCTTTCCCACACCTATCTTTCCAGTCTTTTCATACTTTATTCCCTGCCATGTACTCTTAGATCCATTGACATTGGCCTTCCTGCTGTTCATTGAACAAGATATTACAGCTATTGGCTCTAGGCATTTTCTCTGGCTGCTCCTCATGCAAATAATGCTTTCCCTCCTCAACTCTAAGAATGGCTATCCTGGCTTCTTCTAAATCCCAACTAAAATACCCTCTGCTACAGAAGGCCTTTCTTACCCCTTCCTATTTCTAGTGCTTTCTCTCTTTTTAATTATATTTAACTATCCTGAATATAACTTGTATGTGTGTATTTGTTTGCTTGTCTTCCTCCCCTCATTAGAATGTGAGTTCTTGGAGGGCAGGGACTGTCTTTTGCCTTTTTTAGTGTACTCATTGCTCATCACAGTGCCTGGCATGTAGGAGGTACTTAATAAATGATTACTCACAGACTGATCTAGTACAACGTCCTCATTTTGTAGTTGAAGAAACTGAGGCCAAGAGAGATTTAGAAATCTACCCACAGGCAGAGCCAAGATGGCAGAGTAAAGGCAGGGACTCACCTGAGGTCTCCCCCAAACCACTCCAAATACCTTTAAACATAATTCTAAACAAATTCTAGAGCAGCAGAACTGATTGAAACAAATTATCAGCCAAGGACAACTTGGAAAGTGGACAGGAAAAGTCTGTTGCACCAGGGTAAAGGAAGAGTACAATGCAGTATGGGCCACAGCACTGCAGACCAGGCTCCGGAAAACCCAGAGCAGCCTCAGGATGACTGAATCACTGGCAGAAATGGTGGTTTCCAGACTTCTCAGCCCACAGACACCAAACCAAAGACAACTTAGAAGGTCAGCAGGAAGGATCTGTCTCATGTGGGTGAGAGCGGAGCACAGTCCAGGGCAGAACAAGTTAGCACAACCCTGCCACAGCAAAACCAGAAACAGGCCTTGGGAGCCACTGAATTAACACCAGCAGTGGCAGCAGCTGCTTCTGAAACTTTCAGTCCACAGATGGTAGGGGGATCAAGCAACTGGTCAGAAGGAGATTGCAGGGATCTTTTTTGCTAGCACTGAAGCAGGGCTCTGTTGCTTTGACCATACTCAGGTCCAGGTCATAGTCCTGGGTGGCAGTCCCAAGGAGAGGAGGAGTACTAGCATGGAAGAGTTTGTGGTCACAGTGGAGGGGGAGGGACCCTCCTCACAGTCCCAGGGCAGAAAAGAGTGCTTGTGTTCACTCACAGACTAAAGCACAGGCCAGGAGAGTGGCACACACCTCTCCTTAGATAGTACCACCTTAGAAGAACTGAAAACATAAAAGTCTCTAGAAGTATCTCTAAAAGCAGCTGCATAAAATCTCTGAAGCTTGGGATGGAGGGCTCTCTACTGTGGAAGCAGAGCCTTAATTCAATAAAAAGTTAAAAGTCAAGTAGTAGGCTGGTAATATGAGTACACAATAGAAAACAATAATTAAAAAACTGACTCTAAAAAGTTACTATGGTGACAAGGAAGATCAAAACAAAAACTCAGAAGAAGACAACAAAGTCAAAGCTCCTACGCACAAGAAAGATATGAATTGGCCTCAGGAACAAGGAAAAGCTCAAAAAGGATTTTGAACATCAAGTAAGAGGGGCGGAGCCAAGATGGAGGAGTGAAAACAGTGACTTGCATGAGTTCTCCCTCAAACCCTCCAAATACCTACAAAAAGTGGCTCTAAACAAATTCTAAAGCAGCAGAATCCACAAAAATAGAGTGAAACAAATTCCAAACCCAAGACAACCTGGATGGTTGATCAGAAAGGTATATCCTGCTGGTGTTGGAGAAAAGCATGGGTGCACAGGCCACAGTGAACCTGGAGCAGGCCTCAGAGGACTGAATTGCAGGCATCTGTGGCAGTTTCCAGACCTCTCAACCCACTAATGCCAAAGAGAACTTAGAATGTCAGTGGGAAAAGTCTGTTTCTGTGGTGAGAGAGAACCTAGCTCTCAGCCCAACTTCCTGAGTGTGGCTTGGGGTGGTGGCTGCTTCCTGAGCTTCTGGCCCACAGACTGAGGGGGAATTGGGTGGCTGATCAGATAGGGATTGCAGGGATCTCTTTGCCAATGCTGAGGCAAGAATCTCTTGCTTTGCCCGTGTGTGGAATTGGGTCACAGTTCTAGGTGGTTGTCCTGGGGGCAAGGAGGAGCACTGGCATGGTGGAGCTTGTAGTGGCAGACAATAGAAAAGCCTCGTCACAATTCCAAGACAGAAAAGTGTGCTTGTGGTCACTCATAGACCAGAGCACAGGCCAGAAAAGGAGTAAACACCTGGTCCCTTATCATACCACCTCTGAAGAACTGAAAATTTACAGGTCCCTAGAAATATCTCTCAAAATAGCTGTACAAATCCCCAAAGCTGGGGACAGTACATTCTCCACATTGGAAGCAGACCTCTACCTTGATAAAGAGTTTTGAACTCAAGTAATTGGATGAGATCATGAGCAAACTTCAAAATAAGTGTCAGACCATAGGATCTTTTTTTGGTAACAAAGAGGATCAAAACATACAACCAGAAGAAGACAATAAAGTCAAGCTCCTACATCCAAAGCCCCCAAGAAAAATGTGAATCAGTCCCAGGCCTTGGAAGAGCTCAAAAAGGATTTTGAGAAGCAAATAAGAGAAGTAGAGAAAAAATTGGGAAGAGAAATGAGAGTGATGCAAGAAAATCATGAAAAACAAGTCAACAGTTTGCTAAAGGAGACCCAAAAAATACTGAAGAAAATAACACCTTAAAAAATAGCCTAACCCAAATGGCAAAAGAGGTTCAAAAAGCTAATGAGGAGAAGAATGCCCTAAAAAGCAAAATTAGCCAAGTGGAAAAGGAAGTCCAAAAGCTTACTGAAGAAAACGCTTCCTTAAAAATTAGAATAGAGCAATTTGAAGCTAGTGACTTTATGAGAGATCAAAACACTGTAAAACAAATCCAAAAGAATGAAAAACTAGAAAACAATGTGAAATATCTCATTGTAAAAACAACTGACCTGGAAAATATATCCAGGAGAGAGAATTTAAAAATTATTGGACTATCTGAAAACCATGATCACAAAAAGAAATTATCAAGGAAAACTGCTCTGATATTTTAGAACCAGAGGGCAAAATAGAAATGGAAAGAATCCACTGATCTCCTCCTGAAAGATATTTCCAAAGGAAAACTCCTGGAATATGGTAGCCAAATTCCAGAGTGTTCAGGTCAAGGAGAAAATATTACAAGCTTCCAGAAAGAAACAATTCAAGTATTGTGGAAACACAATCAGGGTAACACAAGATTTACCAGCTTCTTCATTAATGGACCAGGGGGCATGGAATATAATATTCTGGAGGGCAAAGGAGATAGGATTATAACCAAGAATCACCTACCCAGCAAAACTGAGTATAATCCTTCAGGGGAAAAAATGATCATTCAGTGAAATAAAGGACTTTCAAGCATTCTTGATGAAAAGAGCAGAGGTGAATAGAAAATTTGACTTTCAGATACAAGACTTAAGTGGAACACGAAGAGGTAAACAGGAAAAAGAAATCAGAAGAGATTTATTAAGGTTGAACTGTTTACATTCCTGCATGGAAAGATGATATTTATAACTCATGAGACCTTTGTCAGTATTAGGGTAGTTGGAAGAAAAAAATTATATGTATGTATGTATGTATAGATAGATAAATAGAAAGATATATCTCTATCTAGAGGACACAGGGCGAGATAAAGTTGAAGGGGTCATATCTGGAGAATAAAATTAAGGGGTGAGAGAGGATTATACTGGGAGAAGGAGAAAGGGAGAGGTAGAATGGGATAAATCATCTCATATGAAACAGAGAAGAAAAGGCTTTCACAGTGTAGGGGAAATGGGGGAAGGTGAGAGGGAATGAGTGAATCTGATTCTCATAGGATTTGGCTTAAGGAGGAAATAACATACACATTCAATTGGGAATAGAAATCTATCTTACCCTACAGGAAAATTTCGGGAGAAGGGGACAAGAGAGCAGGGGAAAGATAGCAAGGAGAGCAGATTGGGAAAGGAGGCAATGAGAAGCAAGTACTTCTGAGGAGGGGACAGGTTCAAAAGAAAGAATAGAATAAATGTGGGGGACAGGATAGGATTAAAGGAAGGAGAGTTAGTTTTTCACAACATGACTACTATGGAAGTGTTTTGCACAACTTCACATGTATAATCTATATTGACTTGCTTGCATTTTCAGTGAGGTTGAGTGGGGAGGGAGGAAGGGAGAAAATTTGGAACCCAAAGTTTTACAAACACATTTTAAAAAAATGTTTTCACATGTAACTGGGAAATAAGAAATAGAAGAAATGAGGTACAGAAATATATCCTGCCCTACATGAAAATAGAAAGGGAAGGGGATAAGAGAAGAGGGGGAGAGATAGAAGGGAGGGCAGACTATGGGAAGGGATATTCAGAATGCATGCCATCTTGGGTGGGGGGAGGGGCAAGATCGTCTGAAAATTTGAAACTCAGAATCTTGTGGAAGTAAATGTTGAAAACTAAAAATTAAAAAAAAAAGAAAAAAGAAGAAAAAAAGAAAAAACAGACTATTGTGATGTAAAAAAAAGAAAAAAATCAAGTAAGAGGAAGAGGGAAAATTGGGAATAAAAATGAGAGTGATATAAGAAAATCATGAAAAATGAGTCAACAACTTGGTAAAGGAGACAAAAAATACTGAAATAATATCTTAAAAAACAGACTAGGCCAAATAGTAAAATGTCCAAAAAGCTACTGAGGAGGAGAATGCCTTAAAAAGCAGAATTGTTCAAATGGAAAAGAAGGTCTAAAAGCTCACTGAAGAAAATAATTCCTTAAAAAAAATAATTCCTTAAAAATTAGAATGGAGAAAATGGAAGGTAATGACTTTATGAGGAAAAAACAATCAAACAAAACTAAAGAATGAAAAAAATGGAAGATAAAGTGAAATATCTCATTGGAAAACACCTGACCTGGAAAATAGATACAAGAGAGATAATTTCCAAAAGTTATTGGACTACCTGAAAGCAATGATTTAAAAAAAAAAGGCCCAGATACGATCTTTCAATAAATTATCCAGGAAAACTGCCCTGATACTTGAGAACCAGAGGGTAAAATATAAATTAAAAGAATCTACCAATCGCCTCCTGAAGGAGACCCCAAAATGAAAACTGCTATCAATATTCTAGCCAAATTCCAGAGTTCCCAGGTGAAGAAGAAAAATACTGTAAGATGCAAAAAAAAGCCTCAAAAGATACATTTGAAGTATGGTGGGGCTATGGTCAAATAACACAAGATTTAGTAGCTTCTATGTTAAAGGATCTGAGGGCTGGAATATCATATTCTTGAGGGCCAACGAGCTAGGATTACAACCAAGAATCATCTGCTTTCAAGCATTCTTGATGAAAAGACCAGAGCCGAATAGAAAATTTGTCTTTCACATACAAGACTCAAGAGAAGCATAAAAAGGCAAACAGAAAAGTGAAATCATAAGAGATTTAATAAGGTTGAAGTATTTACATTCCTACATGGGAAGATGATATTTATAACTCATAAGACCTTTCTCATTATTAAGATAGTTAAAAGGAGTAGATGTAGACACAGTGAAAGGTGTGAGTTGAATATGAAGAGATGATATTTTTTTAAAAATGAAATTAAATGGTGAGAGAGGAATGGGCTGTGAGAAAGAGAAAGGGAGAGGTAGAATGGGGTGAATTATCTCACATGAAAGAGGTAAGAAAAAGCTTTTACAGTGGAGGGGAAGAGGGGGGAAGATGAGGAGGAGTGAACCTTACTGTCATCAGAATTGGCTCAAAGAGGCAATAGCATACACATGCAATTGGGTATAGAGATTTATCTTATCCTACAGGAAAGTAGGAGGGAAGGGATAAGAATGGGGGGGTGATAGAAGGGAAGGCAGATTGGAGGAGGGGTAGTCAGAAACAAAACACTTTTGAGAAGAGACTGGATGAAAGGAAAGAGATAATAGAACAAATGGAGGGGAGAAGGAGAATAGGATGGAAGGAAATACAGTTATCAATAGTAAGTATGAAAAAAAATTGAAGCAAGTTTCTTGATAAAGGCCTTATTTCTCAAACATATAGAGAACTGAGTCAAATTTATAAAAAAATAAAAAGAGCCATTCGCCAATTGATAAATGATCAAAAGATAGGATCAGTTTTCAGATGAAGTAATCAAAGCTCTCTATAGCCAAATGAAAATATGCTCTAACTCATTATTCATTGGAGAAATTCAAATTGAAATAATTTTGAGGTACTACCTCATACCTATTAGATTGGCTAATGGGGGAAAAATGAGACATTAATGCACAGTTGGTAGAGTTGTAAAGTGTTTCAACCATTCTCTAAAGCAATTTGGAAGCCTTCCCAAGGGGCTATAAAACTATGCATATCCTTTGACCTAACAATACCACTACTAGGTCTGTATCCCCAAAGAGATAAAAAACAAAAAATGGGGAAAAAAATCCCTGTATGTACAAAAATACTTATAGTAGCTCTTTTCTGGGGGCAAAAAATTGGAATTTGAGGATATGCACATCAATTGAAAAATGGCTGAACAATTTGTGGCATCTGATCATGATGGAATACTATTGTACTATAAGAAAGGATGAACAGGATGTTCTCAGAAAAACCTGTGAAGGCTTGCATGGGCTGACCCAAAGTGAAATGTACTGTGTACAAAGTAACAGCAATATTGAAGACAATCAGCTGTGAATTGCTTAGCTATTCTCAGAAATAAAATAATCCAAGAAAACTCTGAAGGACTTGTGAAAAATGCTATCTATCCCCAGAGAAAGAACTGGTGGTGAATGAATACATATTGAAGCATACTTTTTTAAACTTTATTTTTCCTGAGTTTATTTTTTGTCTGTTTTCTTTCCCAACATGACTATTGTGGATACGTTCTCATGACTACACATATATATCTTATATCAAATTGTTTGCCTTCTCAATGAGGGTGAGTGGGGAAGGAGGAGGGAAGGGAGAGAATTTGGAACTCAAAGTTTTTAAAAGGAATGTTTAAAATTGTTTTTTCATGTAACTGGGAAAAATAAAATACCAAATAAAAATACTAAATCAATCTATCCAAAATCTCACAGGTTGTAAAATGAACTCAGGTTTTCCTGACTCTAAGTCTAGCATCATCTAAGCTCCTTATGACATCATAAGACTGAGTTCAAATCTCATTTGCCACCACCTACTCTTTTTGGTTTTGACTCAATTTCATCACAATGCTCCTACTAGGTCTTTCCCTCCTTTTCACTTTCCTTTTTTTGTATTGTCTTTATCAAATTGAATCTACCAAGATTAAGTGACCCTAGAGGAAAGTCACTTAACTCTTCTACATTCAATTTCCTTATCTGTAAAATGAAGGGAGTTGGAATTAACATCCTGTAAGGTTCTCTCTAGCTCTAAATCTAGAATCCCATAATTCTAAATTTTAACAATTTAAGCACTAATTAGAGTAGTTCTTAGACTGATAATCTGGGAAAAGGAGGAAAACTTGACTAAGCAGTGACTTCTTGGTTAAAAGATGAGTTTCTGACAAGATCCAGAGTCAAGCAGCAGGAAGGGATAGATAGAGCAACAGAGTACTTGAGGACAGATCCCCTTTCACACATTCTTTGAGTTAAAAATTAGCTAATTCCCTAGTGACTGCTCTCTTTTCCCACTCATGCACAGTTCTTACCCTTTTCAATGGAGCCTAACCCTTTGAGAAGCACTATAAGTCCTGAGGACTGAATGGATCCGTGGGAGAGGTTGGGCTCATTTTAAAAGGAAGAAGAGGTGTCTTGACTGAGTATAGGCTTATTGGTGGGTCCTTTGTGTTTTATATGTTCTGTCAGATGAAACAAAGCCGGTCCTATATTGTAATTGTTTTCCTGATTATTGAATGGGATCCTGAGGGCCCCTTTATCTTTACTGCAGAAACTGGGCACGAGGCTGTGAGGATCCCAGTGGAGGAATATGACACTCACACACACACAAAATAGTTATTTAGTGAAAGGTCCTTCCCTACTCCCCCCTCCTTCCTGTACTATTTCTGCATAAACTCAGATCTTGAAGCTCTGGATGATACATTACATGTTTAAATCCACTGTGACCAAATTATATGTGTATTTATAGCTTAGAGATAAAGGTATGAGACCTATTGGGAATGCACTCTTAGTTCCTTTTGATAAATAATGAATATTTGGTTTCCTTTCTCTTTTCTGTTTATTCTGTTTATTACTAATACCACGTAGATGCAGTCTATAAAACCTATTTGTTCACATAGGCTAGAGTAGTTTTGAGATGTCTTCTATATCAAATGGTTCTTGACTGGTATAAAATGAGCAAAAAGAATATTTGATCTTTCCCAGATCAAAAATATTGTTGATAGCTGGTTTTGTTTATGGAATCTTTTTTTTTCCTTTAAAATCCTTTTCATTTGTCAACCCTGAAACTTTCAACATTTTAATCTCTGGAAGAGATAAAAATCTTATATTTGTTGAGAGCTTTTGTTAGAGCACTTTAGGTACAATTCATTGAAACTACAATAAGATCAGACAAGGGTAAATTACATCACATGGAAAGGCATCAAATCCTGTTACAATACAGGGAAAGAAGAGAGGGAGATGAGCATTGTTTGGACCTTATTCTCATCAGACTTGGTTCAAAGGGAATAACATGATCAGTTAGGTATAGGAATCTAATTTATCCCACAGGAAGTAGGAGGGGAAAGGGAAGAAAAAAGGGAGGTGAATAGAAGGGAAGGAAGAAGTAGTAAAGTTAAAGGGGAAGAAAAGGGAGGGAAATAATAGAAGGGAGGGCAGACAGAAGGAGGCAGTGGTCAAAAGCAAAACTCTTGGTGAGGAGGGAAAGAGAGAAAGGAGAGAGAAAAGCATAAACAGGGTGTGGGGAATATCATGGAGAGAAAGAGACAGTAATTATAAATGTGACTGTGAATGGGATGAACTCTCCCATAAAATGTAAGCAGCTAGCAGAATGGATTAAAAACCATAAACTTACAATAAGTTGTTCACAAGAAACATATTTCAAGCAGAGGAATAGACACAGAGTAAAGGTAAAAGGCTGGAGCAGAATATATTATACTTCAGCTGAAGTTAAAAAAAGCAGGGGTAGCAATTCTGAACTCAGACAAAGGAAAAGCAAAAATAGATCTAATTCAAAGAGATAAGGAAGGAACTATATCTTTCTAAAAGGTATCATAGACAATGAAGTAATATCATTACTAAATATATATGCACCAAGTGGTACACCTTCTAACTTCTTAGAGGAGAAGTTAAGGGTGTCACAGGAAGAAACAGATAACAAAATTGTACTCGTGGGGGCTTCAACCACCCCCTCTCAGAACTAGATAAATCTAACCACAAAATAAATGAGAAGGAAGTTAATGAGGTGAACAGAATTTTTGAAAAGTTAGTTATGGTTGACCTCTGGAGAAAATTGAATGGGGACAGAAAGGAATACATACTTTTCTCAGCAGTACATGGCACCTATACAAAAACTGACCACATACTATGGCACAAAAACCTCACAATCCAATGCAGAAAGGCAAAAATACTAAATGCATCCTTTTCAGATCATGATGCAGTAAAAATTACATGTAATAAAAAGCCATGGATAGATAGACTAAAAATAAATTGGAAACTAAATAATCTAATCCTAAAGAATGAGTGGGCCAAGCAACAAATCATAGAAACAATCAATAACGTCATCTAAGAGAATGACAATGTAACAACTTACCAAAACTCATGGGATGCAGTGAAAGTGGTTATTAGGGGAAGTTTAGTCCCTAAATGGTTACATGAATAAAACAGAGAAAGAAGATATCAATGAATTGGGCACACAACTAAAAAAGCTAGAAAAAGAACAAATTAAGCATCTCCGAATAAATACCAAATTAGAAATTCTGAAAATCAAAGGAGAAGTTAATAAAATTGAAATTAAGAAAATGATTGCACTAATAAATGAAACTAAGAGCTGGTTTTATGGGAAAAAAAACCCAACAATAAAATAGATAAACCTTTGGTTAGTTTGATTTAAAGAAAAAAGAAAGAAGAAAACCAAATCACCACAATCAAAAATGAAAAGAGTGAATTCACCACCAATGAAGAGGAAATCAAAACAATAATTAGGAGCTATTTTGCACAACTGTATGGCAGTAAATTTGACAATCTTAGTGAAATGGATGAATATTTACAAAAATATAAATTATTCAGATTAATGGAAGGGGAAATAAAATACTCAAATAACTCCATTTCAGAAAAAAAAGATATAGAACAAGCTATAAATGAACTCCCTGAGGAAAAATCTCCAGGGCAAGATGGATTTACAAGTGAATTCTTTCAAACATTTAAAGAATAATTCCAATAATATATAAACCATTGGGGAAAATAGGTGAAGAAGGAGTCCTACCAAATTGTTTTTATGATACAAATGTGGTGCTGATACCTAAACCTGGAAGAGCCAAAAGAGAGAAAGAAAATTATAGACCAATTTCCCCAATGAATATAGATTCAAAAATTTTAAATAAAATATTAACAAAGAGATTCTAACAACTTCTCTCCAGGACAATACACTAAGACAAGGTAGGATTTATACCAGGAAGACAGGGCTGGTTCAATATTAGGAAAAGTATCAGATTAATTGACTCTATCAATAACAAAAGTAACAGACATCATATGATTATCTCAATAGATGTAGAAAAAGCTTTTGACAAAATACGACACCCATTCCTACTAAAAACACTAGAAAATATAGGAACAAATGGAGTCTTCCTTAAAATGAGAGGCAGCATCTATCTACAACCATCAGCATTATTATATGTAATGAGGATAAGGTAGAAGCATTTCCAATAAGATCAGAGGTGAAACAAGGATGTTAGAGAAGAAAAAGAAATTGAAGGAATTAGAATAGGCAAAGAAGAAACAAAGGTATCACTCTTTGCAGATGATGTGATAGTATACTTAGAGAATCCTAGAGAATCAAGTGAAAAATTACTTGAAATAATAAACAAATTTAGTAAGCTGCAGGACATAAAATAAACCCACATAAATCACAGGCATTTCTATATATTACCATCAAAGCCCGACAGCAAGAGATAGAAAGAGAAATTCCATTTAAAATTACCGCAGACATTATAGAATATTTGGTAGTCTACCTGCCAAAACAAACTTAGAAACTATATGAACACAGTTACAAAATACTTTTCACACAAATAAAGTAAGATCTAAATAATTGGAAAAATATCAGTTGCTCATGAGTAGGCTGAGCTAATGTCATAAATATAATAAACATAAAAAAGTAACAATTCTATCTAAATTAATTTACTTATTCAAACCAATTAATTTGCTTAGTCATACCAATCAAGCTACCAAAAATTATTTTATGGAACTAGAAAAAACAAAAATATTCATCTGGATGAACAAAAGATCTCGAATATCAAGGGAACTAATGAAAAGCAATAAAATGGAAGGTAGCCTAGCTGTACCAGAACTTAAATTTTATTATACAGCAACAATCATCAAAACTACCTGGTACTGGCTAAGAAAAAGAGTGGTGGATCAGTGGAATAGGTTACAATAGTCAATGACTATAGTAATCTACTATTTGATAAATCCAAAGACTCCAGCTTCTGGGATAAGAACTTACTATTTAACAAGAACTGGAAAGTAGTATGGCAGAAACTAGGCATAGACCAAAATCTTACACCCTATACCAAGATAAAGTCAAAATGAGTACATGATTTTGGTATAAAGACTGATACTATAAGCAAACTAGGAGAACAAGGAATAGTTTACCTATCAGATCTCTTGAGAAGGGAAAAATTTATGACCAAATGAGAGATACAGAACATTATGAAATATAAAATGAATGATTTTGATTACATTAAATTGAAAAGTTTTTGTACAAACCACGCCTATGCAACCAAGATTAGAAGGGAAGCAGAAAGCTGTGAAACAATGTTTACATCCAGTGTCTCTGGTAAAGACCTCATTTCTAAAATAACTGAGTCAAATTTATAAGAATACAAGTCATTCCCCAAGTGATAAATAGTCAAGAACAGGCAGTTTTCAGAGCAAGAAATTAAAGCAATCTATTGTTATATGGAAAAATGCCCTAAATCACTATTTATTAGAGAAATGTAAATCAAAACAACTCTGAGGTACCACTTCGCACCTATCAGTTTGGCTAACATGACAAAACAGGAAAATGATAAGTACTGGAGAAGATGTGGGAAAATTGGAACACTAATGCATTGTTGGTAGAGTTGTGAACTGATCCAACCATTCTGGAGAGCAATATGTAACTATGCCCAAAGGGCTATAAAATTGTGTATACCCTTTGATACAGCAATGCCACTTCCAGAGTCTGTATCCCAAAGATATCATAGAAATGGGAAAATGACCCACCAGTAAAAAAATTTTTATGGCAGCTTTTTTTGTGATGTCCAAGAATTGGAAATTGAGAGGATGCCCATCAATTGAGGAATGGCTGAAGAAGTTGTGGTATATGAATGTAATGTAATACTCTTCTGCTATAAGAAATGATGATCAGGTGGACCTATGAAGAACCTGGAAAAAAATCTGGAAAGGAAAAAATCTGGCATATAGTAAATGCTTGTTGACTGAGAACTGAATAAACACAAAAAAGACAAAATAGTTCAAAGGAGGGAAGGCTCTGGCAGTAGGAGTATCAGAAAAAGCTTCATGTAGAAGATGATGCTTGAACTGTTAAAGAAATGGTCTTTGAGAGCAGGAAGTTATCAAACACAGGCCTTACCAAATTAGCAAGGTTTAAGTACTAAGCTAGTGAAAACTGTGATAGGAAGACCAGGTGAATTAAGTTTGAGGAGGCTCATATCATGAGGATAGTCACAAAGTGACCTTTTTTGGGGGGGGACGAGGGAAGTGGGGGATAGAATGATAAGAGGAAACCCAATGTGAGCTATTGGAATTTTCCTCCCCAGCCTCTTACTTTTCCTAAATTTTAAGTGTGTTAATTCTGCTGCAGAATATAATACCCTCTGCAATTTGTCAAGCTATCTTTTGCCAGATTTAGTATAATTTCTCAGAAACACCTATGGCTGATCCTATGTAGATTAACTGATTTCTTTTGTTGGAAGTATGAGGGTGGGGGAGGCCTCTGAAGTCCACGGAGGAGTAAGAACATTTTCCTAGGGTAGGACTGACACCCCGTTCCATTGTTAAAGAGTTTTCATTTACAAATGGGAGCATAATCATGGGTCATTTCATATCTTTACCACCAAAAGCAGATTTACCACAAATGAGTTCCGTGTTGAGAAATCTGCCCCAAGGAAAAGAGCCTAAGAGTAACTAGATGTCATAGTACCATGAAGGCAAGTAAGGATTCTGAGAGTCAGAGGGTAGGAGGAAATGCACACTGGATATGTAGACAGAAAAGAGATAGAGAGAAATTAGTCTGGGGAAAAGCCAGTGATTCAGCTAGATGGATGCTTTGTGTGAAGTGAAGTGGTATGAAATAAGTTTGATCAGAACCAGTTTGTGAATAACTTTGTATGACAGGCCAAGGACTTTCTATTTTATTCTAGTGACAATAGGAAGCTGGTAAAGAATTTTGTTCCAGAAAATATAAAGTTTCAACATATTCTTTAGAAAAATATTCATTGATAATTAAACTCCTTTCATTTTTGAAGTCAAAATAATGCTTATGAAACAGTTGGACATGACATTTCATAAGTTTTGTTTTTTTCTCCTTAAATTATTTTTAGTTCAATTTTCATTTTTATATATAGGAGGGCACCAGTTACCCATCCTCTAATGTTTAGAGGGTGATAGCACCCTCCTTCCATCTCCTCCTGTGGTCTCTTTTCCTAAAATGTTAGTGGGAGGAGTCTGAGGACCCTGACTTTGCATATGCTAGTTTGTGTGTTGTCTCCCCAACTAGACTGTAAACTCTTGAGGGGAGGGATTGCCTTTTGCCTCTTTTTGTATTCCTAGCTGTTAGCAGAATGCATGTCTCATAGTAGGGCCTTAACAAATGTTTATTGTGTTGTTCTGTATTGTGTTGTATTGTTTGAATCTGAGCTGTGCTTGACCTTGAGCAAGTCACTTAATCTCATTAATTCTCAGTTTCCTCATCTGTAAAATGAGATAATTGGATTAGGTAGCTTCTACAACTAATTCTAGTTGTAAATGTATGATTGCATGATTCTATTAAAAATTAACAGGAGCTGCAGTTCAAAAGCTTCTTAAATGAGTTTTGATATTATTTATTATAATGAAGTAGCTAAAGTAGAATAGAAGGGTGGATATGTAGGATGACAAGAGGAATGTGGCTGCTTCTGTACAACTGCTCACTCTCCTGTAATCAGTGATGGCCCATCTTCTGTCTCTGACACCATCTCTCTTTCTGTGTTTTTCTCTGTTTTTTTCTCTTTCTCTCCATTATTTTATTTTTATTTTTTATTTGATGGAGGTGGGAGGGCAGGTTGAGAATCTGCAAGTGTTTTGCAACTTATAATCTTATAGGGTTCCCTGGAGCTCTTATAGGTAAAGTGGCTGCCCAAGGTCACAGGTGGCACTTGAATCCAGGTTCATGAGTTCCTGAAAGGTTCATTCTTCACTTCCTCAAGCCTGTTCCCAGAGATCTACCCATAGGATAGTAAATGTTATATTACTGACATTCATTACAGCTGAGAAAAGCTTAATCAAAGGATAGCTATTTAAAAATTAGTCACAGTTTTGCTCACTGTCAGGATGGAAAAAATGGAAAAGAAAAGCAAGACACACACAGTTTTCAATTTCTCTTTGTCACAGAGAGAATTTCTTATCTTTGATACAAAAGAAACCTCCAGTAGAGAAACAACTTTAATAAACATGCTTCTTTATAGCCCTGAAGTTGATTCTGATTATAAGTGACTCTAGGGCAATGACTATCATATTTTTTATAAAGAGCACAGCACTTAGCATGATGCCTTGAGCAGAGAAAAACTAAATTCATATTACCTCAACAGAAATTGTCTCCTAAAAGAGAAGCAGGAATTTTTTCTCCCTTTATTACTTTATTAACTTGGTCTTAGTTTGCATTACAGGAGATGTTTGCTTTCTAGGAGTAGTAATATTGTAATAAAATGTATTAGTAAGAATAAATGTAATTTTCATTATTACTCTTGAATATAGAGGTAAATTAGAAGCAATCTGCAAATGTGACAGTTACAAATAGCTTGTTTTTCACCAGGCAAGACACAGGCAGCATCAAGTTATGGAGGATAAAGCCATAGGTGAATATGTCAAGATACTTATTGACATGCTGAAGTTAAAGGTCAAAGAAGAACACCTTTACATCTTTGTGATGTCAATATTAATGGACGTTTTTGGAACAGGGAAAAAAAATAGGAATAACAGTTGATTCAGAAAGCATCTCAATAAAATCCACTCAATGTTAATAAAACACACAGTCCATCATTCCAAATTGGTTATACAAAATTTAACACTTCCTTGGCAATAAGGAAGAAAAGGATTAATAGATATTCTTGGTTACCAAGATTGTTTGGTAAATAGGTTAAATGCTTTCAGAAATACTTATGGATCATATCTCACTTCACAGAGCAATAGTAAAGGCCAATGATAGCTGTGTGTTATAAGATTTATCCAATATAACCAATATTGTTTTGTCTTCTATTAAGCCTATGAAATAATTATGATTTGAGAGTGCAAATATGGGCAACATCCTTCATGGGTGACATCCACACGAATTCAAGTAGCAATAAGCTGACAAAGAAAGAATCATCAACAAATCAGCTGTCATGTGGATTTATCTACAGACGGGGTTTCTGATAGCTAAATAAGAAGAGGTAACTGCTACAAAAAGAAAAAAAATGAAGAAAAGAACCCATATGTATTGGTTGCTAGAGATTTTTCAAGAAAATGTTAGAAAATATGTAGCATATCACTGTTACAAAAATTTAGCCTAGAAAATGAGAGTAGTTGGCCAGAATCATATGCCAGAGGTTTGCTATCTCTCATAAACTAACAGATGACAAATTTGCACAGTATAAGAAGTACCCAGATTCCAAAGTGTCCTTTATCTTTGAACAAATAAACTATAGAAGAATTATAGCATTATCACAGATTTCTAAAATGGTAATCCACAATTACAAGATATATCATTGATAAAAATGTAAAAAAACATTTAAATAGATACTGTCATACCAAATATTCATACCCTCTGAACTCTGTAGTGATAAAGCACTCCAAACATGGTTACCTAGTAGAAGAAATAAATGGTAAATTGAGGCATAGAGACAGTAAGTGACTTAAAAGGCCATAATTTGTTAGGTTAATAGATTTACTTTCTATTTGCGCTCCGAATGCTATTTACTGCTTGTAAAAATAAATTGGAATTACTTTTATGCAAATATGAGATGGATACATGATTTTCTGATTGAGTGAAGAATTTCTGATATGGCATCTGCCTCCATTGAAACAGATAAACAATTTCTCTCTGACTTTGTAGATGAGTCCTAAGCATTGCCTGAAGCATAGAGAAGTTAATTTATTTGCTACTTTTTCAAGAAGTAAAACACAGGCCAGATCCAAACGTAGGTCTTTTTGAATCCAAGCCCTGTCTCTATAAATAATGTCACATTTTCTTTAATTTTATTTCATGTAAATGTTCATTATTGTAATGCTGACACTTGCTGAGCGAAAAACTGTTTTTTGAAATGATTTGCAGTTGTCCATGGCTACTTCCCTTTGCCTCTATAACATTCTAACTTGTTTAGTTTTTCTTGTGTAGAGGCAATGTTTGCCAAACCCATAGAATTCAAGTTCCTTGAGAGTAGGGCTTATGTAATTTTTTTTTCCTTGTAACATAGTATAAATAAAAAATAATGATTACACAGGAAACCACAAATCTATTACGTACAACTTGCTATTTCTTTTACATATAGAATAAAGTTATCATGTAAATTTCTTTTTCTTTTTGTTTGCATTACACCTCTCCCCACCTTAGCGATAACTACCACTAGATACAACACACACACACACACACACATAATCATTCTATAATTTTATTTAACAGTTCTTTCTCTGGATGCAGATTAAATGGTGCTTGGGAGTGAATGCAAATAGTACCTGTTTTTCTTTTGTCCAGCAACCCCAAAAGTCTCCCCCTCCCAGTTAGATTTTTTTTTTAATTAAAGGGGCCATGCCTTGACTCACTGCTTAGAGAGGCCTATTCACTGAATGGGCATAGACTCACTCAAAGTGAGAACCTGAAAAGACCTTAGCATAAAAGGGTAAAGGTCTCCCACTACATCCTGAGACATCCCCAGTCCTCCTGATCCATATCTGGCCACTGGACCCAGGTGACTTTAGAGGAGAAAGTGAGGCTCGTGACTTTGCACAGCCCTCCTTCTCTCAAATCAAAGTCAACTGAAAGTCATGTCATCATCTCCCTGATATGGTCCTCTTTGAGAACAACGGACAAACCACACACAATCTTTGGATGCAGATAGCATTTTCCTTCATGGATCCTTTGTAGTTAATTTAGTTTTTATAATAGTCAAAATGACTTCTTCACTCAAAGTTGTCATTAAAACAATATTGTTACTGTATAGAACATTCTCTTGGATGTGCTCATTTTGCTCTTCATAATTTCGTGCAAACCTATCCATGTTTTCCTAAGATCAATGAGAGCATAATTTCTTGTAACACAGTAGTATTCCATCACAATCATATACCACAGATTGTTCAGCCATTCCCCAATTGATGGGCATCCCCACAATTCCCAGTTCTTTGCCACCAGAGAAAGTTGCTATAAACACTTTAGAACATATATGTTCTTTTCTTTTTTCCCCTAATCTTTGGAAATAGACCTATTTGTACTATTGTTAGGTCAAAGGGTATAGGTGGTTTAATAACTCTTTGGGCATAATTTCAGATTGTTCTACAACTTGGTTGGATCAGTTCAAAATTCTACCAACAATGAATTGTTGTCCTAGTTTTTCTACATCCCTTCCAATATTTGCTGCTTTCCCTTTGAATCATTTTAACCAAACTGATATTTGTGAAGTGATATCTCCAGGTGGTTTAATCTACATTTCCCTAATCAATAATGATTTAGAGTACTTTTTTTCATATGACTATAACTTGTTTTGATTTCTTCATTGGAAAACTGTCTGTTCTTATCCTCTGAGCATTTATCAATTGTGGAATGACTTGCATTCTTATATTTGGCAAAGTTCTTTTATATTTGAAAAATAAAACCATTATCTGAGTAACTGTCTATAAATACTCCCCATCCCCCTTCATTTTCTGCTTAGCTTCTGATCTTGGCTACATTTGTTTATCACAAAATCTTTTTTTTTAATTTAATGTAGTCAAAACTATTTGGTACTGGCTGAGAAATAGAAAGGTAGATCAGTGAAACAGAGTAAACATACAATTTACAGCAGCAATATATAGTTTTGATAATTACTGCCTTATAATGTATTTCTGGTATTGCTAAATCTTCCTTTGCATGTATTTTTCATTGTTTCCTTTGATATTCTTGACCTTTTTTTCTTCAAAATTAATGTTATTGTTTTTCTAGTTCAGTAAAATTTTTTTTGGTAATTTAATTTGGATAGTATTGAATATATAAATTGGTTTATGTAAAATTGTTATTTTTATTATATTGGCCCCCCTCCCTACCCATGATCATTCAACATTTCTCCAATTATTTAAGTCTGATTTTATTAGTATAAGAAGTTATATATATATATATGTATATATATATGTACACATATATACATATATATATGATATATGGAGAGAGAGAGAGAGAGAGAGAGAGAGAGAGAGAGAGAGAGAGAGAGAGAGAGAGAGAGAGAGAGAGAGTTTATTTTGGCAGGTGTATTCTCAGGTATTTAATAATATCTTGACACAGTTATTTTAAATGGGATGTCTCTTATTATCTCTCCTTCCAGGGTTTTGTTTGTGATATAATAAGAATGCTAATGGTTTATGTGGATTTACTTTATATCTTCTGCTTTGCTAAATTTATTATTTCAAATAACTTTTTAGTTGAATGTTTGTGATTTTTCAAGTATATCGTCATATCTTCTGTGAAAGATACAATTTTATTACCTTATTCCCTATTCTGATTCCTTCTATCTCTTTTTCTTCTCTTATTACTATTTTTAGGATTTCCAATATAATATTGCATAATATTGGTGATAATGGTCATCTTTGTTTCACACCTGATCTTACTGAAAGGCTTCTACCTTATCTCCATTACAAATAATGATTCCTAATGGTTTATGAATGCTTTTCATCAATTTAAGGAAAAATACATTTATATCTATACTTTCCAGTGTTTTTTTTAATAGATATGAGTGTTGTGCTTTATCAAAAGCTGTTTTTGAATCTATTGATATAATCATATGGTCTTTAAACTTTTATTATTGACATAATACATTATGTTAATGATTTTTCCTTCTGTTAAACTATCTCTGCATTCCTAGTACAAATCTCACTTGGTCAAAAGGTACAATATATGTTATATATTATTGTAATCTCTCAATTAGAACTTTATTTAAGATTATTGCATCTATATTCATTAATGAAATTGGTCTACATTTTTCTTTCTGTTTTTAACTCTTCCTGGCTTAGGTATCAGTATCATATTTGTTTCATGGAAGGAGTTTGGTAGGATCTCTTCTTTACCTATTATTCTACATAATTTATTTAATATTGGAATTAGATATCTAGCATACCTATCATATCTAAAGTTCTATTCACTTCTTTGATTTCTTTCTTATTTATTTAGTTTTGGTTAGATTTATCTAGATTAAAATCCCCTACTATTATAGTACTACTATCTGTCCTAACCTGTAATTCATTTAAATTTTCTGCAAAAAATTTAGGTGTTATAGCATTTGGTGCATATAGGTGAGATATTGATATTGCTTCATGTCTATAATACCTTTTATCAAAATGTAGTTACCTTGTTTATCTCTTTCAATTAAATCTATTTTAGTCACAACTTTGTCCGAGATCATAATTGCTACCCTTGCCTTTTTTGTATCAGCTGAAGCATAAGAAATTCTACTCTGACATTCCAGTTTAACTCTGTGTGTATCTCTCATTCTTAAATGCATTTCTTGTAAACAACATAGTGTTGGATTCTGATTTTTAATCCATTCAGCTACTTGTTTCCATTTTAAGGGTGAGTTCATCCTATTCACATTTAAAGTTATAATTATTATTCATGAATTTCCCTCCATCTTATTTTTCCCACTATCATCTTTTTCAGCCTCTCTTTTTACCTTATCCCTGTTACTTTATCTTCTCCAATTACTATCCTATTCCTTATTATACCAACCCCTCTAAGAATCCCTTCTTATCCTCTCCCCCAACCCTACTAAATCTTAATGTATACATCCTTCTAAAGGTTCTTACCCCAATTCCCAGTTCTCTTACCTCTCTAGAAGTCCAGATGACTTATACACCCCTCCAAATTTACATACAATTTCCTCTTCAACCCAGATCTGATGAGAGTAAATTTCCAACATTACCTGCTGTAACACTTCTTTTCATGCCTCATTTTATGAAACAATTGCTCCTTTGTACCTTTTCTTACCCAATTTTTTTTAAAGAACCACCCCATCATACACAACTCAGTCCCAACCTCCCTTTCAAACTACCCTCCATCATTATGACACTTTTGATTATGTCATTTTTAAATCCTCTGTATGGATGCAACCAGGCACAATATCTGTCATGCACTGTAACAGGGATGCAATAAATGTTAACTGAGTAGATGCATTTATTCTATATGCCATTTTATAAAAGAGTTGAAACCATTTTTAATACAATTAAGGAACATTAAAAGGTTGAATTATTTCTTCAGGAGAGCACTGTACTATTTTACCAACTGTAGAAGAAAAAAACACAAAATAAAACACCATAAGAAATAACTTTACATTCAAAGCAGCTCATGGAGCAATACTTTTATCAAACAATTAAATTCAAGTGGAAAGCATGTATTTCTTTCAAAATGGTTCAAACCATGGCACACTTGTAAATAATATGGTATTCTCTTGAAGGAGGACATATTCACTTCATTCTGCTCATGTGAAATAGGTTAGATTTGTTGATTGAAGTATCTCCTGCAAACTCACAGGTATTGTAGAAAAGCCTTTTTTAGCTGTACAGCTGGTTGTTTGCAAAGTAGCTGAGGTTTAAAGTTTTTTTTTCTCTTCCCCCTCCTTCCCCACACCAGTAACACACATATCCCTCACCTCCACAGAATTATTTCATATTCTGATTCACATTGTCAACATTATCCTCTCTATATATTCCCTTCCTTTTCCTTCCCTTTCTTTTTTTTTTTTTTGACTGTTGAGGTTTATCTTTGATAAACGATTTCTTTTGAAAGGTCCATGTTAGAGGGCTGCTTTGCAAAAATCCCAGGATTTTTGTGCAGGAATTTTTGTTGCATGAATAAAATCTAAAAGAGGTGAAGAAGAGGAATTCAAATCCAAATAATAGAATTGTTGCTCACCCTTCATTTTCAAAGAAGACCAATGACATCACAGTGTTGGGGTATAATGGGTGATATCTTGACTTGAGTATGAATTGGATTCAAGTGAGGCAGAGTTGCACATGGTTGTCATCCTCACTCTCTCTTCCAGTCTTCAAAGTCCACTGACAAGACCAAAATCAAGATGACTGGCAATGGCCTTCAAAGTCTGACCAAATTCTCTCAGGGGTGGGGAACCTGAAGCCTTAAGGCCACATGTGACCTCCTAGGTCCTTGGGTGTGGCCTTTTGACTGAGTCCAAGTTTTACTGAACAAATATTTTTATTAAGGGGATTTGTTCTGTGAAGTTTTGATTCAATCTTGAGGGCTACATGTGACGTCAAGGCTGCAGGTTCCCCAACCCTGCTAAGTGCTCCATGGTGCCTGTTTCAGCCTCCTTCATGGCTGTTGGAACAAATTGTCCTCATTCACCCATTTTGCTGGTGGAAGTCTTCATGTGTTTGGAGTAGACATCTCCAATGGAGTGTATTGGGTGTTCAGGAAAGACTAGCACCTTTGGTGTGAAAGTTTGCCAAGCCATTTTTAGGGCTGCTCATCCACCTTTAGTGTCTACCTGTCACCCAACTCTTGCAAATAATAAAGTACATAATTAAATAACAGTAAGTGTGAAAGTCCAGGGGAATAAAAAATAATATCAATATGATGAAATGGATGCTCCTGAATAACGACCTATTATTGCAAGCAGTTGAGAGGAATGAAAATTAGAACTAAAGTCCATTTTTGCATCAGAGAGATACTCAAACAGCTGAAGGGAAAAATACTGGCAAGAGACTCATGCTTTTGGACCCTGATGGAGTATCAAAATACTTATCATTTATTAGTCATTATTTTTAATGAGCAGCAAACATTCATTACGTGCCTGGCATCTATTCCTAAGGACTATAGTGGCACAGTGGATAGAGTGGATAGAGTGCTGGCCCTGGAATCAGGAAGACTCTTCTTCCTGAGTTCAAATCTGGCCTCAGACTTTTACTAGCTGTGTGGTCCTGGGAAAGTCACTTACTTCTGTTTGCCTTGGTTTCCTCATCTGTGAAATGAACTGGAGAAAGAAACGGCAAACCACTCCAGTATCTCTGCCAAGAAAACCCCAAATGAGGTCATGAAGAGTCAGACACAACTGACATGACTGAACAACAACAGCAAAAAGGATTACAGACTTTACCTTCACCTCTACCACAACAACCTCCAAACTCTTGGGCATTTCCATTTGCCCTGAAGCTGAACCCTCCTTTATATGTTGTCTCTGTCTATTAGGATATGAGTTCCTTTAGAGCAGGAGTTGTTTTATTTTTCTGCTTGTATTACTAGTGCTCAGAACACTGCTGGGAACATAGTAAATGGTTAAGACTTGTTCATCCATCTATTAATTTTTTAATGTTCATAGCTCCTCTGCTTTGTGAGAGCAAAAAGAGGGTCTTACTTTTGCACCTAATGGGCTGAGCCAGAACTTTGAAGAAGGCAGGGGATAGCACAAATACCACTGTGATTAAGTGGATAGATTTCTAAAAGGGCAGATTAAGCCAGAGGGGCAGTGAATTTGTGATACTCCCTGTATATCTTCTCCTGATCTAGGACTGACCCTTACCCAGACTGAATCTTTGATCCTGCATGCATCTTTCTTAGACTCTTAGGTTTTATTCTTCATCCCCAGTGATTACTAGCATGCATCATCTCCATTCCTGCCATACTACCTTTATTGGGAAGATGTGACTTTAATGTGTATGAGCAAAGCATTGCACTAGGAGGTGGAGAGATATAAAAATGGTTATAACAGGGGTTCTGCATCCAAAAAGTATGCAGTCTTTTTGGGAGTTAAAAATGTTCCATGAATAATTGTAATAAAAAAAACCTATCATTAGAACAATGGAGAAATGGTGAAGTTTTATGTAAAATGTGAGGTACAGTGGCCAGAGAAATTATGAAAGAGAAAAATTCAGCAACATTATGATGGTAATTATGAGAAGATGTGGTTATTATATTCTTCTTATTCATCCTTCCTTTTGTGAGTTATGGCCAACTGATATGCTCAGGAGATACTTTTACCCATACCTGGGAATGGATTTGATGTGTTCTTTTCACAACTAGAGGATGACACTACTATATAACTAAAGCAACTGAAACCTTATCTTAGAATGACAATTGCGGTGGCAGGGCAGCTGTATAGTTCATAATATACCCCTTAAGTCTCTTGGAAGCAAGAAGTAATAATAAAACAAATGGAAAAGGCCAATTCCCAGACTATTTCCTCACTGGCAAAAAAAACTATTATCATCCTTTGCAAGCTGGTCACCTGCTCATAGTAAGAATCATGAGTGACTGCTATTGCCACTTTCTTTGCCCAAGGGAGAGGGGCATGGGTTGTGCATCTCTGGTGTCTCTCTCTCAAAGATCAGCTCCTAAGACTGAAGAGACCGATAACAGATTTCAACTTGAAAGAGGCACTTGTAGATGAGAAGTGTTTGGAATATATAAACTCATGATATAAGTGGCTAAGGATTCTTATTTCTGCCACATTTTTAGTAACCTAATTCAACTGTTTTCTTAACTATGACTTTGAGGTCAGTGACTGAAATAACAAAGTAGATCCAGTAAAAATAGTAAATGCTAGTGGGTTATGATAGAACCATTAATTGACACATTATGACTGAGCAATATTCCTAGAAATAGAACCTGGATGGAAAAAAATGAAGGTTGAGAGCTGGGTGATTGACAATTGTCTTTCCTCTATGTGTCATAGGTTTTGAGATAGCAAGGACATTTTCCTGTTGTTGCTTTGTTCTAACGGTATTCCCTATTCTGAGCAAGCTTCACAGAAACACCTCTTTTGCAACATGTTAAGGTTGAAATGCAAAGAAATTAATTTTCTCCTTCAAGACCTGTACCTCTATGCTAGAAATGATTAGTTCCTATGTTGGTAGCATTTGGAAAGAAGAATTATACTACTGCATATTTTAATGACTCCATTATTTGTTCACATCTGGTAGGAGATGGCTTCATCTACGCTCAGCCCGAGGCATTTTTAGAGTTTGTCAGCCATTCCTTACATGCTATGCCACTTCCACTGTAATGCATGAATCATCCTCTGTTCTATCCCACTGAAAATTTAGTCTTGGCCCCTGTGAGCAGCCTTCATCTCAATAGGCTACTTTTGGCTATTTTGCAGGCTTCCAAGCTTCCAGGACACTGCTGCACCTAGCCATTTCCTCTGACCTCTTTGTGTGTGCTTTTCCTGCATTGGAATGTAAAATCCTTTAGGGCAAAGAGTGTTTTCCACACTGGACAAGTCACTTAAACTGTCTGCCTCACTTGTCGTCTATAAAATAGGGATAATAAAACCTATTTCTTGGACTTGTTGTGAGGATAAAATGAAATAATACTTGTAAAGAGCTTTGCAAACCTTAAAAGGGCATATAAATATTATTATTAAATAGTATTATCCTTAAACATCTATCTCAAATACTTTACCTTTGCTTATTCAAGATGGGTGAAAAAATTTCAAATGAGAGGATAGAGGGTACAGTTGGAAGCAGCAATGTTTTCACAACTTCTGAAGTATGGTGGAGGTATAGGCTTTTGCTCATGGAAATTATTTGGAGAATATCTCCAAAGATGAATCTGGATTTCAGCTGCTTAATGGTGCTTTCTTGATCCTTTAGGCACTTCTTGAGAGTATATTCAATGCCAAAGATGTTAACAAAGAGCTATGAAGATAAATAAACATGTTAGAAAAACTTTGTGAAGGATCTTTGGGAAGTAATATAGTATTCCAAATGGACAGAGGAAGGAACAGTTTGTCATCAGGAGAACCTCTACCCTCCTGAGTCATCAGCATGCCTAGGTTATAGTGTGTCTGCCTAAAGGCACTGAGGTCAAATCAAGGTGCAAAACAAATTTACATGAAGATATCTGAAAATAACTTGAGACACAAGAAGCTTCTCTTTCTAAAGTGTCATGAGTAGTTGAAAGAAAAACTATTCTCATTCCACAATTTCTTTTTCTAACCTTCTATTATGGAATTACAAAGCATAATACCATGGTTATACCAAAAATGACCCCAATTATCATTCTGGAATTGTAGAAAAATCAAGGATGATCATCCAAAAAGATATTAGGATACTGGGAAGCATTCAACGTATTATCACATAGGCTAAATAGGAGAAACCATGGGGTAAGGAAAAGATAACAAGATTTGGAATTAGAAAACCTCAATCTAAATGCTAGCTCTGCAAATCACAGTGATATGGAACTTTGATCCAGTTACTTAACCTCTCTGGGTATCAGATTCTTCATTTGTCAAATGAGGGAATTAGACAAGACGGGTTTTAAGGATTCTATATTCTAACACTAGCATATACATTTCTTCAAAATTAGAATTATATTGAAAGTCCATAAGGTTCTGGGCACCATGTTGAACTAATTTCAGTAAATTAATTGAATTGTAGTTTTTATTGCTTTGGCTAGTTCCTCTAGCAATGTAAATCCCTGTTTCCCATTGTAGGCTATGTTGTCTCTAAAAAGTCAGTGAGTGACTTCTAGTGTTTTGTTGATTTTCCAGATAGTTTTGGTGATCTCCAATTGGGTTAGGGTGGGCCTCTAACAACAAATGCGGTTGTGGGGCAGCTAGGTGGCTCAGTGGATAGAGCACCGGCCCTGAAGTCAGGAGGACCTGAGTTCAAATATGGCCTCAGACATGTAACACTTACTAGCTGTGTGACCCTGGGCAAGTCACAAACCCATTGCCTAGCCAACAAAAACAAACAAACACACAAATAAATAAATAATGCAGTTGTGCTTTGGGAATCTTCTCCATGGCTGGTTTACTCAGATCAGGTTCAATACTTGGGGACTTGCCTCTAAATCATAATTATTTGTTACATTTTGCCCCTGCTCTAGTCCCATGATTCCACTGTCACGGTACTCCATGATTGAGAATATGTGCAACTGCTACTGCTTCTTCTTGATTAGGGAAAGACACTAATATTTCCAGAGCTCTTGCTACGCCATCATTTCCCATGGATGCTGGCATCTTTAAGAATGAGTGCCATTTCTGGCAGTGGAGAAAACTGTTGAATAATCCCTGAAGGCTATGCTAAGGGCTATTCATTAACTCTTTTAATCCAACCAAATTCAGCTCTAAGATATTTGGATTCAGCTTTTTCTGTTTTATAAATAAGTAAAACATTTTTCTCTCTTCACCCAAAGGTTCCCTCTTAATGGACCCAGCTTGAAGGTCTGACTCTGATTCACAAGAAGCCAGGGGAAAAACAGACAAACAAACAAACAAATATTTCATACTCTATCACTTCAGACAATAATGCACCTTTAAAGATGCATTAATCAATTTTGTGATAACAGATATTAATAAATTTTTCAATTGATCGATCGATATTTATCAAATAATTTCTACAGATGAGGCATTGTGCCAGGTACTAGGGGTACAAATTCAAAGAACAAAAAAATCTGTACTCTCAATGAGAAGGTATTCTACTTTTCTCAGAGAAGGTGTCAATGGACATGACCATTTAAAATCATGAACAAGGATAGATCTCTCTGTAACCTCATAACATTGAATCAGAAATCTCCTGTTACCACCACTGCATTCTAATGAGGCTCTAGGGTAGGACTTTAGTGGAGAAATATATGTGATAGCTAGGTGGTACAGTGAATAGAGCACTGGATAAGGAGTCAGGAAGACCTGAGTTCAAATTTGACCTCAGACGTTTACTAGCTGTGTGACCCTGAATAAGCCACTTAACCTTTGTCTGCCTCAGTATCCTTCATCTGTAAAATGAGGGTAATAATAATACATACCTCTCAGGTTTGTTGTGAAGATCAGATGAAATTATATTTGTAAAGTGTTTTCTAAATCTCAAAGTGCTATATAACTACTAGCTGTTATAACAACAAAACTGAGTTGATAAATGTGTTGGATATAGAAGCTGAGTAAAAGAGACAGATGGCACGGAGAAATGGTCCTCTTTTCTTCTTTCCTTTCCCTCTTTACTCTTTTCTCCTTGTTCAGTTTTCTCCTGCTTACACTTTTCTAAATGAGGACAAATAAGGGGAGAAAGGATAAGCAAAGCTTGATGTAGGGAAAACAGTATGGTTAGGATATATTTATATCTACTTTGGTTGCAACTTGGTTTCACAGTAGGTCAAGATTTAGTCCTGACTCTTGATTTATAGAATACAAAAAGGGAAGAAAAACTAGAAGAAGTTCTAGTTACCAGTAACATTTATTTCTTTTCTTTCCCCTTAATATTCCCTTAATTTCTGTGCTGTAATTGTAGCAGTTTTGGAAAGAACTCAAAAAAGGAATGAAGATGAGAATCACTGATATCCCCCACTGTTCTGAATATTGCTGAGGGCAGCCTTTGAAGCTTGGGCTATGTAGAAAGGTGGAAGAAATTTCCAAGATGCTCTCTTTAGTGTGACAGGTAGATTTTCTTTCCCTGACTATAAAAAGCTTTGTTTAGATCTTTACCATTAAGTTCTAGGAAATCCAGAGGGAGTCTCCACTGCTATGTTCTACCTTAGACAAGCTTCTTATTCTCTCAAAGCAGAGGAAAACTGAGCAGACATTTGGGTTTCTGATTGAAGACTTCTGATCCTCAAATCAAAAGTAGTGCCTGGCTCAAGTCTGAAAGGTAGGGTTATTCCATCACTTTGAATTGTACACTGTTCAAAGTCTCTTACTCTGTGCCCAAGGAAGTCATCACTAGAGCTGCCTGAAACTGAGTTCAGCTGCAAAGCTCAGTATGCATTTCTGCTTTATTTACATAAAGAAGGTTGCATTTTCTGACAGTTCTGATAAATCATAAAGTGAGTCACAAGAAAGCAAGTGCAATTTAACATACATAAGTGTAAGTTTTGAAAAAAACAACAACAGATTTATGATTATATTTCCCCCCCATCTACCCTTGTGATATCCAATCCCTGACTTTCAGCAGATGTGATTTGCTAATGAGGACAGCTGTTCTTTTCAATGCACCTGGCTCATTTCAGAGTTACAATGGCTGCTAGAGTAGTTTTTATCATGTTCTAATTTTATTGTCTTTCATTGCAGTTGTAGTAAAGGAAAAAGTTATTGTGCATTATATAAATATGGGTGCTAAATAAAATACATCAATTTCCCTATCTTGTTGTATTTAATTAAATAGGATGGTATTACCATTCTGCTGGAACTAGGTTGGTTAAAATCCTATTTTCCATATAAGACACTCCATCTTCAGCCTCTGTTACTTTTCACAGGTGGTCCTCTCTGTCTGGAATGCATTTCCTCTTTATCTCTGCCACATAGAATCCCTGCCTTCCTTCAAAGCAAAATTCTATTGCCAGCTCCTACATGAGATCTGTTGCATTCTCTCCCTCTTGAAATTATCTTGTCTTTTAGGCTGCTAAGTAGTACAGCAGATAGTGTGCCATACTCAGTCAGGAAAAAAAAAAGTTCAAATTCTACCAGTTTTGTGACCCAGAGCAAATCATTTAATGGTTCTCAGCCTCAGTTTCCTCATTTGTGAAATATGGGTAGTAATAACACCTAAAGATCAAATGAGAGAAGGTATGTAAAGCACTTTACAAACCTTAAAGTGGTATAATAAATACTGGCTATTATCATTGTTGTATACATTTTGTTATTTATGCATTTATGTACAAGTTATATGCTCCTCCTTCCCCACCACTAAATTGTAAGCTGCTTGAAGGCAGGGGCTATTTCATGTTGTTCACTGATTCTCCAGTGCCTAATTGGGCATCTTACATGCAAGGGCTTATGAGTAGGCCTTTAACTGGTTGGCAAATTGAATTGAATTATTAATTCCCCAACTAAAATGTGGCTCATTCTTTTTTCAGAGGATTAGAAAGAGTTGACCACTAAGTCTATGACCTCTTCCCTTTTTAGAATTCTCATTTAATATTTTCTTTTTGTAGAGTAGTTGCAATTTATAGAATATTATATATAGAATACATTCTTTGATTCTCAAAACAACCATATGAATGAATGTGCTAATGTCAATCTTGCAGATGAATAAAATGCAACTCAGAAATTAAATGAATTTGTGCTAGAAAATAATAGATTTAATTCAACTCAGACAAAGCACTTAAGTGCCTATGTGCTATGACAACAGACCTTGCTCTCAAGTGGCAGGGGGGAAAACAACAAGAATACAGATATGTAAATACAACACAATGTAAACTAAATTAAAAGGGGTTCTGTTTGTTTGTTTCGTTTTGTTGGTAGGGAGGGAAGCATTCCAAGCATAGGAAATGACCTGTGCAAAGGCAGGAGGTGGAATGCCCTCTATGGGGAAAAAAGATGTTGCTCAGATTAGCTGTAATACAGAATAGGTGAGTTATGTAAAAGGAGACTAGCAAGGTAGAGTGGAAACAGTTTAGGCAGAGATTCAAATGACATTTTGTCTTAGAAGCAATCAAGACGAAGTGATGCTTTTTGAGCAGGGCAGTGACAGCCAGATCTAGATTTCAGGAAAATAAGTTTGGCACTTGGTTGGAGGATGACTTTGGCAGAGGAGAAATGGAAAGTAGGAGACCATTTAGAAGACTGCTTCAGTAATCCTGGTGAGGTTTTATGGGCCTGACCTATGGTAATCTTAGGGAAAAATAGAAGATGACATGTTTAATATTTGCTGTAGAATTATCATTGACATTACTTAGCAAATGATTGATACATAGTGCTTTAGTGTTTGCAAAGTGTATTTCATTTTATTATTACAACTACATTATTAGATACAATTCTTGTCCATATTTTACAGATGAGGAAACTGAGGCAGTCAGAGACTAAATGAATTGCCCAGGCAAATGCAGAGCTTATAAATTTCTGATGCTGGATATGAATTCAGGTCTTCCTGCCTTGAGCACTCTATCCACTTTGCCATTTAACTGCTTATCAGTATAAATAGCTAACAGTTAATAAGCATTTATTAAACATGTGCAATGTACCAGACATTGTGCTAAGCTTATTTCTCACTTGTCTGCATACCTTGTGGTTTCTCTGACTGAATTCTCTACCAAGTCCCAGAAAGTTCACTACTGAGATAATCTCATCATCCTGTAAGATTTCATCAGCCTTGGTACCATACCTTATCTACCTTCCCCTTCTCTGATTTGAGGGTGAGGCCATGAACTTTAAAGCTATAGTCAAATAGAGGACTGAGCTCAGACATCTCATTTCTCATGACGCCATTCTACTTTGAGATTTTTCCAAGTTTATAATGGCTTTGAGATTATGAAAGCGAGTAACAAAAAGAATGATGATGTTCTTGACAGAAATAGGTAAGTTAGGAAGAGTGATAGTTTTGATAGGGTTTGGGGTACAGACAGAATAATCAATTCTTTTTTAGACCTAATGGACTTGAAATATCTATAGAATATCCAGGTGAAAATGTCAAATGGGCAGCTGGAAATGAAGGATTGGAATTCAGCAGAGAGATAAAGATTTGTGAGTCATCTGTAAGGAGGTAATAATTGAACTCTTGGGAAAGGGCTACATCATCAAGAAAGAGAGGTTTTAGAGAAAGAAGGGAAAAGGTCTTAGGATGGTCCACAGGAGTATACCTATGCTTACGGGTCAGGACATAGATGATAATTTTACAAAGGATATAGGAATATCAGTCAGATTGGTGATAACCAGGATAAGTATACACACACACACATACATATACATACACATATTATATATAGATATACATATATACATATACATATAAATAAACACACACATGTTGTGGGGAGGGAGGCATTCCACGCATGGGAAATGACCTGTGCGAAGGCAGGAGGTGTAATGCCCTCCATGGGGAAAAACATGTTGATCAGGTTAGCTGTAATATAGAATAGGAGCAGTCATATAAAAGGAGATTAACAAGGTAGACTGGAGATGTGTATATATTATATATATATATATATAATATATACACACACACATATATACATATATATGTATATATATACACATATATATGTATATATATGTATGTATGTATATTATATATATTATATGTGTGTATACACATATGTATATATGTATGTGTGTGTGTGTATGTATACTCACACACACACAGAATTCCCTAGAGGAGGAAATGATGGCCAACAATGCCAAAGACTACAGAAAGGTTGAGAAAGATGATGGCTGAGAAAAGGGCATTAGATTTGGAAATTAAGAAGTCACTGATAACTTTGGTAAGAACAATTTCAGTGAGTTATAGGGCCAAAAACCAAGTAAGGCAATGGAGGTAATGAATGTAAATGCTTTTTCCTAGGACTTGGAACAAAAAGATAGATATAGACCAATAACTTAATGGGTTGACAACAAATCAAGTGTAGGGTTTGGTTTCATTTTAATTTATTTATGAAAATTGGGGAGGTCTGGGAATGTTGATGGTTTTAGGGAATGATACTAATAATAGGTATCTAGGCAGCACAATGGATAGAGTGCTGGCCTGAAGACACCTTCTAACTGGGTGACCCTAGGCAAGTCACTTAACTCTGTTTACCTTAGTTCCTCATCTCTACATGACCTGGAAAAGGTCAGTATCTCTGCCAAGAAAACCCCAAATGGGGTCATAGAGACTTGGACAGCACTGACAAACAACTCAACAACAAAACAACGATAATAATAGTATTTCTATGGAACTTTAAGATTTGAAAAGTATAGCGAGACAAAGAGAGACACAGGGAGAGAGAGACAGTTAGATAAAAGGGAGAAAGAGAGAGAGAAGAGGCAAGGAACATACAGGAAGAAATGGAATCAAGTGCACAAGAATAGGGGTTTATTTTGAGAAGAATGGTAACTCCTTTCTCAGAAAGCATAAAAGAATGCAGATGATATTAAGAGAGCTCATGATAGACAGCCTCACCTCAATTTTATCAGTAAAGAATGAAACAAATTCCTCTGCTGAGAAACAAGTGGAAGTTAGGGGAAATGGTCTGAGGAAAAAAGAATGTATGGAAAAGAAACTGTGAAGAACATGAGTCATCTAGGGAAGAATACAGATTGCTGTGCAACAGTGAAGGCTCAGTTGAGATTAAATAAGACAAAGATTTAGTGGATTCAGTCTGCATGCTTTTGTGACTTCTTCTACCAGTATTCCAAGGCATGAAAGTGTGAGTGGAAAAGAAGATGATGGTGATGAGGTTGGGATCTAGACCCCAGAAAGGAAAACCCTGGACTTTCCCACATGGCCAAATCTCTGGAGTTCACCTCAGGCTATAATCCCATCAACTGCCCTTTCACTGTGGCTACACCCAATCTCCCCTCCATTGTCTTACCTCCCTATGGCCTGCAGCCATTTCCCACCCTTAATCCTAGCTAGGTTCCATTCTCCCTTGGCCACATGGTCCAGGTCCCAGGAGTTCTGTTCACTCCAGCTTACTGGCCACTTCCATCCAGATCCTTCTTAGACCCCTCCTCCAGTCACCCCAAACTACTTGGACACTCCTAGATCCCTCCCACAGTCTTTCTGTATATAAGGTCCATCTTGTCACCATTAAAGTGCTTCTTAGATTCTTAAAATCTAGTCACTGCTTAGATTCTTATAATCTAGCCAGGAGCTCAGATTCTTATAATTTAGCCAATAGCTCACTAACATTCAAACTCCTTAAGAGTCTGACCAGTTTCACAGATGTTCTAGTAAACCTTGTCTTTGGCTGAAAGAAAGCTTGGGTTGAATTCTTTTGGACAGGACCTGCATGTTGTGATTTTGGGGGTCCCAGCACCCTCAACCCTTAAACCTCAACAGTGGGAAAATCTATGTTTAAAGTTTGGAAAGGGACAAGTGTCAATAGGATAAATGGGCAAAGGATTCAATTGTAGAGGACAGTGTAAAATGGACTGGTTAGATAAAGGATCAAGAATTTGAAAGGAAGAAATTGAGTCTATTGTCATAGAAGATGGACCGGCAAACCAGAGAGGGGTGGGGAAGGTTTTAGAGGAGGGGATGAGAGCAGCAAATAGCTTTAGGATATGTGGGATAGAGGAAGAGTTTAAAGGGTAGAGTTTTGAAACAATTGTGGATGATGATGATGAGATCAGGAGTTTCTTTTTCATTGGCTTGGAGTGAATGTGTTGGTCATGAGAATTGAAAAGATTAATGAACTTGTCAGTTGAAGTGAGGGGATTTGGAATGTATAATGAAGTTTTCAAATATTGAGGAAAGGAATGGAGAAGATTGCAAGTAGGAGGTTAAACTGCTTACATAGTAGGGAGAATGACCTGGCAGCTTTTGAAGAACTAATCCCAGTGATGGGGTGTGGCCCAAGCCAAGCTCTTCACCCCTTTCCCCAAAGGGAATCTGGCTCCCCTTTGCCTACAGGCCCCAGCCCCTCATCTCCCTTTGAAAGCCTTAGCCTACCTTTTAATCTCATTCAGATACCCTTCAGTTCCTTCATTATCTATTCCTGTTGTCTATTCAATCTCTTAGACATTCCAATAGTAATTCTCACCCAGACCATTTTCCCAGACCCTTCCCTGGTCAACCAAAGTATATAAGATCTACTCTAGTCCCCAGTCAGGCTGAGAATCTCACGCCCAAAAGGCTGAGACTTTCTCATGCCCACTCATCTTTACAGGTGTCACCTGGCCTATGTGTTTTATCACTAATATACTTCTCCTCTGGCCAAAGAAGTTTTGAGTTTAATTCTTTCAGGCAGGGCCCGGCACTGTGATCTTGGGGTGTCTCCCAGCAGCACCCCAAAGTCCTAGACCTCTTCATCAGGATCTAGATGGAAGGGGATGAACCTTGAAGGAAGAGAACAAGCTAATTCATGGTGGAGGAGAAAGGCCCAGAAGTTACACCAAGGAGCAAGAGGTATGCCTTCTCTTGGCCCCAGCTTTACTGGGCATGAGAAAAGGTCCATCCAGTAATGAAGAGAGTGGCCAAACAAAAATAGAGTGTTTTCTGGGGGAAGACCAGAATTCCAAGGAGATGAAAGGAGACAGAGGGAATGTGAAAGGAATAGGTATAATTCAGAGGTCAGTGTCCAGTCCATTAATTTTATAGTTTTAAAGAAAATGAGGCCCAGAAAGTACAGTCATTTGGTGAAGAGGTATGTGGAAAGTTCATGGAATGATGAGGATTCTAGTGTCAAGCACACTGCTTCCCCTCTTCAGTATACTTTACACTAAGCCATACCTGATTGCTTCTCTCTCTTCCCCACTTTTACCTCCAAGGCAGTATCATATTTTGTAGCCCTCAGCTATATACTGCCAGCTATGTCACTCTGGAGGCTTTCTTTTTGGTATTTTTATGTAAGCAGCTTGTTTCCTCAATTAAATTATAAAGTACTTCAGGGTAAACATACTATCTTTATATTTTAGAGCTCCCTAATTTAACCAATGCAGAATCAATCAGCTCTTTTAAAAACAAATCCTTACAACTTGTCAGTTCACTTATTAATACAGGATTTTATACTTTCAAATATTTTTCAATTTATTTACCTAGTTAATATTTATAGAAGAGATATTGTGTAAAATACCAGTATTTCATAAAGTCTTAGTACAGTTTTAAGCTACCAAAACTTAAAAGTGAACTAAAACTTTTAGGACGCTTTTGTATGGTGCAATGATACCAACCTTCAATCATTATGCTCATACAAATTGGCTTTATTCCCTCAGCACGCCTCGTGGAGAAAGCAGCATTTAGAGTCACTCGCCAATGTCCTTGCCAGGAAAGTAGAAGGAACAGTATTTCCTGTCTTCAGCATATTTTCAGTTGGGGGAATCTCAATTTTTTTTTAAACTGTCAATTGCTAAAAATCACCAGTTGTGTATACCCAGAATACACTGTGTTATGGACAGATGGATAAAAACTGACATAATGATTTGAGGTTTCTCAGGAGATTAATCTTATTTTGTTTTGTGGCAGAACTCCTTTATTTGAACATGTCACCACTTTCAGAGGAGTGAAGATCATTGCCAAAATCCTGGCAGCTGATAGTGCCACAAGGGCTGTGGCTGCTAAAAAAGTTTCCAAATCACACTTCTGGTATTCATTGAATTGTCTGGCTTCAGTTCCTGGTTTTCCTCTTGGGTCTAGTTACCACAGGAGAAAGTGAGAATAATTCCGAATGTCTGTCCTATTATTCTCTCTCTTTTTTTTTTCAAACACCCGAACTGAAAAACTATAAATGTTTGAATTCAAAATAAAAGACATTTGCAAACAAAACAAAAAAAAAATCAGTATCATATAATTAATATTTTTAACCTTGTGGATATAGAAATCAATATACTCTTGCCCCTCTGTCAAATAGCTGAGAAAGAAAGGTGGGTGGTGCAGTGGATAGAGTACTCTACCAGCACCCAGGAAGACCTGTATTTAAATTTGGTGTCAGATTCTTACTAGCTGAGTGACCCTGAATGAGTCACTTACCTTCTGTTGTGTCAGTTTCCTCATCTGTAAAATGGTGATAATAGCGCTTATATCCCTGGGTTGTGAGGACCTAATGAGAAAATACTTGTAAAGTGCTTAGTAAGTGCTATATAACTGTTAGCAATTATTTTTATTAAAATCTTGCAAATGTCTTTAAAACATACATTGTTTACTCTTTTCATCACTTAGTTGGTTATATCAATTTTAAATTCTGATCTAATTTGTTCCCCTCAAAATGAGTTCCCCTCTAAATTAACTTTGAAGCTTAGCTCTAATTTCCAAAATGGATTGTTCTACATTATAATTTCCTTTCACGTCAGCAGCAAGTGGAGAGCGGGGTGAACTACAAGATAGGAATTTGAAAGTTTTCATATTTCTAAAATGAAGAAAATGAGGTCATACATGAAAAGCCAATAAATTCATGAATTCAAACCAGCTTGTTTTATCAGAGGATAGAAAGCTGATAGTATAGAGCTGGAAAAAATCTTAGAGAGCCCACTTGGGGAAGCTGGATGGCAGTGCAGAAGAGGGCCCAGGAGTCTGATTGCAGGTTGGAAGTCATTGGTTTAAATATTACCTCAGCATGTACTATCCACGTCACTATGGGCAGTTCAGCTTATCTTCCTAAGCCTCAGTTTACTCATCTGTAAAATGTAGGAAATGGTTGCTTCATAGAGTTTTTTTGAGATTCAATTGCAACATTTCTTTTTAATGTGCTTGCAAACTTTAAAGAGCTAGATAAATCATAATTAAATTTAATTGTATCTATAGCATACACACAGACACACAAACATACACATACACACACACAATCTCACAATTATAGTAGTCATGCAATCTTTGCTTGAAGACCTCTGAGAAGGGACTCACTACGTCCCAACTCATTCCACTTTTTGGAGATCTCTAATTTTTAGAAATATACCCTACCTTAACCTCCTTTATATGGAGCAGAAATTCAGCCTCCACAATTTCCATCCATTGCTCTTCTAACAAAAAGAGGGTATTAACCCAATTAAAAGGAAATGAAGTAGATTCCTTATTACCTGTTCTTGATAAAGCCACAGGATCATAGATTCAGAGCTGGAAAAAAGTTAGGGATCATTTAGTTGAACCCCTTCATTTTGCTGATGAGAAAACTGAGATCCATTACATTTCATACTTGCACATTATCTCACAGGCTCAGTAAGCGGGAGAATCAGGATTCAAACTGAGGTCTTAAGACTTTTCATTCATCATATATCTTTGCTTTTTGATCAACTTTTTCTTTTCTAGACATTCACATCCCTTTAATCATATATTACATACTTTCTCTCTCTCCGTCACACACACACACACACACACACACACACACACACACACACACACCTATTTCAGGAATTATCTTCCTTCCCTGATTTAGGAGAAGAAAGAGAAGCCCTAATACATGCACTTCTACTGTGCAAGGCCATAACTTTGGGGAAGGCAGAGGTAAACATATATTATACCAATAAAGTGAGATGTAAAGGGGCAGATTGAGCCTGACAGACAGTGATCTTATGACATTCCCTATTTTTTCCTCCTCATCTAGAACTGACCTTTACTTAGTTTGAATCTTTGATCTTGCATACAACCTGTCGCTTCTTCTTAGCCTATTAGGTTTTGTTTCCAGCCCTGGCCAGCTATTACCCTAATTATTGACATATATTAACACCACTCCTACGTCCCTAATTCAAATGAAAAGATATCACAATATATATGACCAAATCACTGGACAATGAGGAGATATTAAAAAAAATAGTTTAAGATTTGGGTTCTACATACAATGAGTATAGAGTTTTGTTGGGGGCTTAGACAGTTACACAAAAAATTCTAATTGTAACCAAAATTCACAATGTTATAGAGCAAAGGAAATGTACAGACACAATTCTATAAATGGTAAGAAGAAGGTTTCATGCCAGGGGATTTCAGGGAAGTTTTTAGGGAAGAGGAAGTACCTGAACTGGGCCTTGAAGAATAGGAAAAATTTTAAACAACTACAAAACATATATCTATTTATTCAGTGTCCAAAAAAGTGATGCTCGCTAACTAGAGTGAGAAGAAGATCGTAGATAGGGCAATATAATTGATGATGTTCCATATCTAGCATGAATCTAGAGTGCAACTTGTGAAATATGGTGGCCAGAGAAGTTATGAAAGAAAAATGGTCAATGGCACGGCAGCAATAATTGTGGAGAAATTACTGTATTTTCCTTCATCCTATTCCTTGTGAATAAGACTTTGACCATTGACATGGCCATCTGGCATGTTTTTTTTTTCCCTACGTCTCAGAATAAAATTGCCATTCTTGTTTAGGCAATTGATTTACAGTAGTTAAATATAACTATAAAATTATTATAATGGGCTAGGAAAATAAGGAACAAACAGGCTTTCACAAGAGATGTTTACCTGTGAACCATTTCTATATGAATTCCCATTTCACTGAAAGTTGGAGTAAATATAAGATCCTACTGTGCTTACCGTTTATTGGTTCAGTAGAGCAAAATGTTACCTTACTGGATTTTTTTCAACAAGGTTATTTCCACACAGACTTTGAAATCATTATGATAGTACTGAAAACAGAAGCAAAATGAGAGTTGAATAGTTTTGTTTTCTCTCTGATGTCTATTATCATCTTCCTTAAGCAATCGTCTTATACCTTCTTTAATCTCATAAACCCCTTCTTTTTTCTTCAATCAAAATCAAACAAATCCAACTAAAATAAAGAAAACGTTTTGCATTCCTTAGCATTCCTCAACAGCTTCCAATTATTCTGAGCTTTGGAGCTACTCATACCATTATGGACCATGCCATTTTTTTTTGTTGTTTTTGTTTTTCCCTATCTATCTTTCATTATTTTCATATCCCTAGCACCTATTTCAGGTTCAGGTTGAGGTGAAATGAAACATTCATGAGTCATTGGACAAAGGATGTTTGTTTTGTTCAAATGCATCAGGAACATAAAATAAGAGAACAGTGACACTTGCTTCTCTGGACCTATGCTGTCCACCCCTCTCCCTGCATACACACCCCTCCTCCATTTGGAAATGCATCTGATCAATATGTCCTCAGGGTATGGTGATTCACATAGGGGTTCAGGCTACCACCAAGTTTGAGAGGCACTGACTGGGATGATGGCTGGGAAGTTTTATGCCCTTGGGCCAGAATCTGTGTCAGGGAAGTTAGGGCCAATTAGATTGCATGAAAGGAAGAAGTCTAGAAATCAGAGAAATCAGGGAACTCAGGGATGCTGAGTCAAGAAATCACACCTATTCTTTCTTTGTTCTTCTGTGCATTCGTCAGACAGTCCTCTGTACCTCCATATCCTTTCCGGACAACTTTAACTTCTTCTCTTCATTGGAATTCTTTTCTTTGTGTATTCAAACTTCATTCCTTAAAACTTTCATCTCTCCTGAAAGATATTCCCTAGAAAATAATATTACACAGGGTTTTGCCTATCCTGTTTATAAATCTTTTGAAATATATTCTTCCCAAAATTAGAGTGCATATAAACTAATTTATCTTTCATCTCTTTTCTTGTCACAAGTACTCATAAAGTGTGGTCACTTCTCATTCCTGCTTCCTCTTCCCTAAGACACAATTTCCATTATTTTCACTTCAACAACTAATTCCTCCTTGATGACAGTCTAGTCCCTTATTGTTCTTTCCACCTTTTAAAGTATGGCTAAAGAGTTTTCTAAACTCTTTATCTATTTCTTCCTTTTTTCCAAGAGGTCTTTAATATATTCCAAGCCCCTAGCATAGTTTCACAAATATAGTAATTACCTAATGTCTTTATTTTTAAAAATGAATTAAATTGAATTGTCTGGACTTTTTTTAGGAACTGGTTATTTTATCTCTCTTTGAATATAGATGCAGTTTTGAAAATATAGCTTTTTTTCTTATTTAAGTTGAGTAATTTCTGAAGAGATGAAAATTGTGAGAGGAAAAGACTTAGCAAATTCTAGAATGACTTGCGAGGAATCAGGCAGTGTCTTAATTTGTGCAGTATAAGTTTAGGGAATTGACTAAAACCTCTTTGTTCGTATTATTGAGCCCCAAAGAACATAAAATATATATAAAACATAACAGCAACAACAAAATCTTCTGGCTGGAAACTGCCATAAGTTCCTGTTATCAGTCTGGTTAGGCAACCCAGACCAAGACTAATTCATTAGGTGTTTTGCCCTCAAGTGATTCTTTTCACTGAAAGGTGATTAAGTGGTGAAAAGAAATAGAGTTATCTGCCAAATGAGATCAGTTGCCTCTATATAGGTCTGTCAAGTGACTCATTTTCTCCCTCTTGTGAGTGAATAGATAATGGCAAAGTTCCTCAAACATACTCTGAGTCTATTGTTCCATTAATTTTATTAAGAAATTCATAATCACGATTCATGTTGTGCATCAGATTAGAAAGTTATTATATATGAGTACTTGAAGAAATACTTCTCACTTCCTTACTTTTAGTAATTGTTTCATGCTAAACATTGAACTTGTTTTCCACTATTTCTATGCTAACAACATCCTCTTCCTTTACTTGAACCCTCATCATCTATTTGTCATTATTCTTTCTCATGTAAAAACATGAGATATGATGGAAAGAACACACTTTAGAATTTAGAAAATTTTAGTCTGAATCTCAGCTCTGTTAGTTATAAACTTTTTTATTCTTAAGGAAGGAACTTTACCTTCCCCAGGCCTCAATTTACTCATTTGCAAAATCAAAACACATAACAGCTGAAATCCAGATTCTGATTTAGGATTTTATACTCTACATATTTGAGCCTTGCAACAATCTTACAGAGCTCTTATTTCCATTTTATAGATGAGGAAACTGATGCTAAGAGAATTAAAAAAAGACTGGTTGGTCTCAATGTGAGAGCAAAGGATGGACAGACCACATATTCCACAGTTCACAAAAGAAAACTTGGAAAATCTCCCCAGCATATTAGATCAACCTCTGTGGTTGATTTAGAGTTGGATATAAAACAAAAGTCATGCAGCCAGTATGTCTCAGTGGTAGGGTTTGTACCCAGATCTTTCTGTCTTCAAGGTCATGCATCCTCTCAACATTAAACCAAGGAGAGTGAAATATATTTGCAACAAAATATCTTGGTACGCTTTGCTTTTCTCCAGGTTGGACGCATACCTTTTTGAACCAGTGAATTCAGTGAAAAATAACTGAATACAGTTGTTAAGTCTTGTCATTATCCCTCAGTTACATTTTGCATATTTTGAGGGGTAGAGGGAGGACACTGATTATAAATCTAGGGAAAAGATATCTAAAATAATAAACCCCCATTAATCTAAAATACTAGGGAAAGGCTGTGGTGAATAAAACTAGATGCAAATAGAGGGAAATAATTGTTAAACCTGGGAAAAATCTATTACAATTTGTAATCATAGCAAGCCTAAGATGAGACAGTGATTGGGGTGCTGTGGGGAGGGGTGGGGAAGGGCATGGAAGGGACCTGTTATTTCAATGGCTTATGAAACTTCCAGTGAAGACATCCTTCTACCAATGCAGATCTCTATACTGTGCAATTTAGAGTACTTAGAGTGTTACAGTGTTGCCTGCTTTATAAAGGGGTTAAATAATTTGCAATGGGTGACACAGAGAGCATATGTCAAAGGAAGAGATTCTTCAAATCCAAGACTAAGTCCAAGGACAGCTTTCTTACTACTACATAAGACTACTCTGATTCTATAATAGTGGAATCACAGAACTGTAGATATAGCACTAGTAAAGGAGATAAGAAAGAAGGTCTTTCAGCCAAGCATGAGTCAGGTTTTCATGCACATCTGAAATGTCTAAAATTTTAACAGATTATTCATAATAGGACCACCAAACTCTCTGGAGGCAGGCATGGGGCTGAATGTAATTGGATAAAACATTGGAGATTACTTAGTTCAAATACCTCTTTTCATAGAAATAAAAATAGAGGCTTCGTACCCCTCAATTTCCTCTCCAAAGACGTACAGCCGCTTGTTGGCAGAGCTGGGGCCATATCTCAGGTATACAAAACACACATCTGGGGATCTCCAAATCACCATCTTCTTATCCCTCTACTCATTTCTCTCATCTATAAAACACAAGTAACACTTTCTTGCAGAATATTTAGTAAGGATGATTGTAAAGCCTCTTTCAAATATTAAGAGTTATCTGAGCCTAAGATGGATAACTTTGTCATAGCTCTTTTCTTATTGAAGTGCTGAAGTACTTGAAGGTCATCAGATAATTTCAAAGACATGACATCTTTTCATTATTAATCAGAGACATGTTTTATACTTAATCCATGCAGAAGCTAAGCAAAAAGAAATCTTTTTAGAACTATATATGAGAAGAAAAAAATTTAAATGCTAACTGTCCCTGTGATCACTGACATTTTTTCACTATTTAAAAAAGATAACATAGGCTGGGAAAATAGGGAAATCTGGCTTTATATTATGAAAATATTTAACCTTTTGAAATAAACAAAAGACAAAGGAGAAACTTTAGTACACTTTATTCCAGATGAGGAGGTTGTATGTAACAGGTGATAGAATGCTAGCCTTGGAGTGAAAAAAAAATGATTAGTTCAAATCCTGTCTCTGACACTTGCTTATTTTCAGACTGTAGAAAATTCATTTAATCTCTATGTGCCTAAGGCAACTCCTTAAGACTTATCTATTTTTTAAAATCAATCAGCAAATATTTATTAAACAGCTACTATATGAGGGAAGGAAAAGAGATGGTTATGTATACAAATTTTGGAGAATGGTGAGTAACATTAATAACTGGTACAGTGAAAAAAGTCCTCTATTAAATCACTTTAATCTCCAAATCTCAGTTTTCTTCCCTGTAAAATGAGAAATTTAGATTAGATGGCTTCTGAGCACCCTGCTAGCTCTATACGATGATTAAATGACCTTTATGATTCCTTCTAGTTGCAAAGCCTGTGATTGTAAGTTATAGATTTGTTGTGATCTGCATTGGTGGAGGGAATTCTCATACCAGAAGGTATACCTAGGAAATCATCGTTTCTTCATGTGTTAGCATTAGTAAAATTAGTTTTGCTAATTGTAATTTTAGTTCTAAAGGTATAGTGATTAACGTCATGGTCTTAGCTAAGGACTTATCTTAATTTTGGTTCGTATTTTGAAGCAAAAAGTAATTATGAGTAGCCAGAACATGAAATATTGTTCCCACAAAAGAGTCTGGAGAGACATCGTATCAGACATTGGTGAAATGCAGGAGCTTGGGCCAATGAGGCAAAATATTACGAAGAATTGTTTTATTTTTCTCATTCAGGTAACCCGCTAATAAATTGTATTTACTGTGCATAACTAACTGCTAAAGAATCAATGGGATCTATTTGCTGAACTTATATTTTAAAATAAACTTCAAGGAGGCTATGCTTGGAAATCATTAATTTCTTATCAGCATCAAGGTCATTTGTCAATGTTGAAGTATTGCTAAGCTCAGAAAAAAAAGACATTTGACTGAATTTACAACTACACAAAACCTAGGAAGATTAAAAGTTCCAATTATTCTAGAAGTGTTTACACATACAATTAGAAATGATGTTTTATTTTGTGCAGAGACTTCCACAGTCTTAGCCTTTCAGGTAGCTTCTCAAATGTTTTGTTAGCTATTGCTTTCAAAGACTGTGTGAGATGATGGGTACAAAGACATGAAGCATTGTAAATTACCTACACAAATATTGGGTGAAGGAAGCTCATTGTCTTGAGACAATGGAATGCTGGCCATGACCCCTGATGCAGATCTTCAGGAAAATTATATTGGAAATTTTTGACTTCTGCTTCACAACAACAAAATCAAATGAACAGCAATAAGTTAAGTTATGATGCAGATAATGCTTCATTTTTGTCTTTACGGCTTTAGTGCCTAGCATAGTCCCTGGCACACAAAAAGAGTTTCCTAAGTACTGATTGGTTGATTTTATGGATCATTACATTGAAACTGTAAGGCACCGGAAAGGTCTACTCTACTCTAACCATCTTGCTTTATAGAAGGGGAAACTAAGGCCCAAAGAGGTTAGTTGATTTGGCCAAAGTCAAATAGGTTTTAAGTGGCAGAGTGCAGTTTTGGCTGCGTATCCTTTTATTTGGCTTCATATCCTTTTATTTCTATCAAAGTTTTTGCCTGTACACTGTTATAAATGAGACCATTTATTAACATCTGAATTTTACATTTTAGGGTCAACTCCATAACAAATATGGTCTAAGAGAGCCATTTTGTTGTTAAAAGAATTATTCAGTCCTAATTTCTATAAGTAGGTATTAAATTTAGAACTATACTTCAAACTATAGTCAGAAGGACTACTTCAGAAACTATGAGGTATGCCATTGCCACACAGTGTGAGGAAGGCAGAGGAAGGACTTGAAATCAATTGTTTCTAATTCTAAGGCAAACTCTATCTGCTACATCAGTTGACTCTGGAATTTTACAGACTGAAAATTAATGAGACAGAGAGGAAAATTTGTTTTCCCCAGTAGAATCATAGAATCTCAGTACTGGAGGTACCTTAGACAGAAATTATCTAGACTATTTCATAGGTGGGAAGGAATTCTTTTAATTACGTTTTGGGAAGTGGTCATCTAGCTTTAAAGATATTCTGAAGTAGCCCATTTCACTCTTGCACATCTCTAATCATTAATATTCTTCACTAAAATGCTTGGAAGATGCTATCTGCATCCAAAAAAAGAATTGATAAATAGAAATACATATAGAATGATTACACATGCACACACACACACACACACACACACACATTTACATCTAATGGAGCTATCTTGGGGGGTGAAGTGAAGGGAAAAAAGGAAAGGAAAAAAATAAAGTTATGTGATAACTTTACCATATATTTAAAAGGAATAACAATAATAGATTTGCAGTTTTATGTGCAGTTATCTTTTCAAAAATTCTATTATGTTATGGAAATGTTTGTTTTATTTCATAAATTAAAAATAAAATTCATATTATAAAACAAAACAAAAAAATACTCCCCTCTGTAATGTTTATACATTACTTCTAGCTGTGCCCCATTTTATTCAGACCCCAAAAAGTCAGGAATCTATGAAGAAACAGATAAAAGAAAATGAAAAACCTCTTGCTACATCCTGTGCAAGAATTCATAGTCACATAGCCTAAACTCAAATAGCCCCACACGCTCTAATTCATTTTTCTTAGCCTAAGTGATCATCGTTTGCATTTGATAAATGCATTTGGTTCTAGGCAAAAAAGAGATCTTTTGTCTTCATAATTGCTTTACTAAGTATGGGGACAATATTAAGTGTAGATATTCCCATTCTCCAGTTCTGGAACCACAATCACATCAATGCTTCCATTGCTACTTGAAATGGTGTTGCCATCACCTATAGCTCCATTTGCCATCTCTCTATTCCTGCAGCTTTCTAAACCAATGACATAAACTGCTTGAATAAAGGAGTTTTCTTCTTTTTATTTTTGTATTTTTATACTTGGACCTTAGCATAGAGCTTGTCATATACAAAGAACTTAATGAATGTTTTCTGAGTCATCCAACTATTAATTCTTTTTCTTTCTTTCTTTCTTTCTTTCTTTCTTTCTTTCTTTCTTTCTTTCTTTCTTTCTTTCTTTCAATTAGTTATTCTTCAGGCACATTCTATAAGAATTATCATTTTAAAAAATCATGCTAATTTCTTTTCTTTTTTGCTATTAAATATTTCACAACAAATTCCCTTCAAATCTGCCTGCAGCTTTAACATTTAATTCTATCGCATACACAATCCTACACACATTCCACTGATTTGCAGATAGCTGTATGGTGTAACTTGGGCCATCTTTCCCAAAAGAGCATACTCAGATAGTTCCTGGCAGAAAGTCCCAGGAGATGATTAATGAAAGGACTTACTACTTTGGTATGACATTATAATCACTCTAGCTATCGCCCTTCCCTATGACATTCAGATAAGCCTGCTGAGACAGGTAACACAAGAGGCAATTTCCATGTGGCATAACCTTGGTTGCTACTTTCCAGGTGGCATTGTGTGACTCCAGGGAGAAATGGAGACATATGGTCCTCTACTCCAACAACTTTGTAACCTGGCTCATATGACTGCAAGCGTACAGCAGGGCTGCCTTGGCCCTTTTGGTGTTTGATCTTTCCTAATATTCAGGGAGCAAGGACCCAGAGGTGGACCTTGGCCAATCATTTATACTTATAGAATCTCATTTTCATAGACACAAGCCTTAAGCTAAGTTTAATCAATTTTCTCCAGGGACCTTGGGAGTGGGACTTTATGAGCCAAAGAGTGTGAGTAAGGAACCTCAACGTTCTCATTAGCAGCAGATTCCCCCAGGACAAAACTCCATCCAATCGTATCTGAAGAGAAAATAGGGATTGGCAAAGTTCCCCAGGTTCTGTGGGTCCATCCATTAGAAATTTCTCAATGCTAGACCAGTAACACATTTTTCCCCTTTAAATCAGGAGCTACTGAAAATCTAGGTAATATAGGGGTAGGGGAGTTAGAATTATTTCCATATGTCTAATTTATTGGTATTCACTGACATACTTTCAATCTATCCATCAATCAACAAGTATATTTTAAACTTTTAGATGTCCCAGGTACTTTGTTAGGTGTTGGAGATATAAAGGCAAAAAGCAAAACAGTCCCTACATGTAAGCATCTTACAAATATTCTTTGATCATTCAAAGATGCAACTTCAATATCTTTCCACCTCTTCCCCACCTGTTCCACCATCTCCCACAACACGCGCGCGCACACACACACACACACACACACACACACACACACACACCCCACAATAAATTGTTTTTATTTTATCATATCACCAGTAATATAGCAAACATTTGAATGTTCAGGGAAGGAATTGTGGAGAAGATTGTACTTCTTTGAGGCAATCAATAGTGATTATTTTGTTTCATCTTAACAATTATACTTGTTTTCAGTATCATGCTAAATACAGTAGGCTAAGAAGGGAGAAAAAATTCAAATTTTCAAAAATTTCAAAAAATTAAAAAATCAAAACCAATGTCATTTAAGAGCTCTCAAACCCTTTCAGATTCTTCCATACTTTTACTATAAGATACAGAATCCTTACCCTACTATTTAAGGTCCACTATAGTCTAGCTCACTGTATCCTGGGCCATCTCCAGTCATCCTGACTGATATCACTGGACCCAGATGACTCTGGAGGAGAAAGTGAGGCTGGTGATTTTGTTCAGCCCTCCCTCACTCAAATCAAATTCAGTTACATGCCGTGTCATCATCTCCCTGATGTCATTTTTGAGAACAAAGGATAAACCACACAACCACAAGCACACACAACCATAGTCTAGCTCTAGTTGACCTTGCCAGTCTTAGATTATTTCATTTCATGAACTCTTTGTTCCAGTCAAGCTGAAACTTCTAATTTCTCCCTCTCCCAGAATCTGTGCTTTCATCCAAAATACCAGCCATGAGTGCCTTGTACTCCCTCTTCATGTGTCTTGAAATCCTCTTCCTTCAAACACAACTCAAGTTGGGACTCCTCTGTAGTTCTCCAAATCAACAAGGATTAATACCTCCTCATATGCTTGTAACACTTTTTCGACTACTTTGCCCTTATCATGTTATCCTCGAATCCTCTTCAGTTAGCTTAGCTTGTTGGCTTTGATGCTGGAATGATGCTGGATGGCCAGTTTCCATCTTCCTGATTAGGTGGCATTACCTGCTTTAAAACAATGATCAAAGTAGTAATTTATTCATTTGAGTAATTGACTAGATTTGATAGCTATCTGTATAAGCAGAGAGTGAGGAGTCAAGAATCATGGGATACTGGAAAGATGGTGGTGGATCGAATAGAAATAGTGAAGTTTGGAAGAAGGCAGGGTATAGGGGAAATAAAGAATACACTTTTGATAAGTGGTAAGTCACTAAACCTGCAGTGCAAATACAGAGATGCTCTCCTCAATGAATAGAAAATGGCATGGTTTCTGCTATATCCCTTTAATTCCACATAGAAACATATCATGGAAATCATTGTCCTATAGCCCATTTCCAAAGGAAAGACAGACATAAGATTGTGCTGTGCTTCCTAAGCCTCCTAAATTATTTGTGGAAATTCATATGATTAGGGTTAGAAACTGGAAATCTCTGATACTTCCACAATTATTTGAGCTGGTGCTTTATAAGACCACTTTGAATTCTTGCTATATCAACAAAATAGTAGTTGGTCAATCTGAAAATTATCAGTGATCTCAAACTACTGGAATCCATGCTATTTATTTCTGTACTTCTGGTAGCCATCTGCAAATGCTAGTTAGGGACTCTGAGTTCTTGGACAGAGAAATCTGGGAGAGCTCCTTCTGCAGTTTGGAAGTGGATGACCTGCCAAGATGATGAACATAAATATTTTCGAACTGAAATTAATCAGGAAGATTCCATATGTACCAGAGAGTTTGCACAGCTGGATTAACAGCAGTTTGGATGGAAGAGTTACAATCAATGACAAATCCTGGAATCCTAATGGCTACAAGTAAGCCAATTGAATTAAGTGTAAGTGAACCATCTCCTACGAGTTCTAACTATGTGGGGCAAAAAAGGGACGGGGGTCATTCAATTGGTCTTTTATAGAAAAAATCAAATCCATAAAAATCAGAAGAGAAAAAAGTTGCCAAAACTTCAAAAAGTTATAGAGAGGGAATAATATAGGCTTGATGGTGCCACTATTGATGTATAAGTATATTACAGAAATTGAAAAAAGAGGCTGTCAGGAAGTAGACCTGCAAGTCTGTTGTTCTATGTGAAAACTGGTATATAGATATAAATGTGATATCAAGGGTCCTTAAGGATTACTTAAGTGAACTTCCATCTTTTTTGATATGAAGAAGACTCTATGAGGCAATGTAAGAGGCCATAGTCAAAAGGTCTTTGAACATGACTGGAGATAGTTGTCAGCATGAAGAAGGGGACTCCAGGGATGTAGTGCAACTTCAAGTTTGTTTGTCAGATGTTGAAAAGGCACCTTGGTGGGGCAGTTAGGTGGTAAAGTGGATAGAGCACTGGCCCTGAAGTCAGGAGGACCTGAGTTCAAATCTGATTTCAGACCAGAAACTTGATACTTACTGGCTGTGTGACCCTGGGTAAGTCACTTAACCCCAATTGCCTCATATAATAAAAAAAAACACAAAACAAAACAAAAAAGAAAACATCCCTTGGAAGATGGGATCTCACATCTATAGCTTCCCATCAAGAAATAAATAAGATGACCTGCTATAATTTAGCAAGTTGTTTCTTCCCTGTGTTGATGAGACAAGGGCAAGAGACTAATCCCAATAAAAACATGAGCTCCACAGACTGGAAAGAACTTATAAGTGCTCTGGATTTAACAAAACACATAGAGCTTCTCCATTACTTGCTTCAGTTGTGGCCAGTGCCAACTTTAAATCCAAAAGAATCATCAGACAATCTGTTCTTAGAGCAGGAATTTCAGAATTATTTGAAGCAGTAACCTCATATGGAGAATAGAATAGACAGGCCCCTGAGGAATTGCCATGCAGAAGACTTAAGAAGTTGTGAGGGGAAACAACTGTATTAATGCAAATGGAAATACAATTTATTCTGATCAAGGCTATTCTGATAAAATGATTGAGCAGCTAAAGCCCTTCTTTAAAAAGGTTAAATTTCAAACTTATTTGACATTGCAGATAAGAGATTCTACAGTACATCATGAAAGGCTAATGTCAGAGATTTACAAAAAAGTACTGATACTTTAATTGGAAAATGAGCTTGAGCCCCGCCCCCACACATACACACATACACACACAAAGTTCTAAATGAGCATTAGATTTAAGAGATTTTTTGCTGTGTTATCCCTATACTTCCTTCTCATATTCTCCTGATGATTACTCTATTTTAAATTTGCAATGCAAAGGGTTTTTTATAAGTAAAAATTATATTGCCAAAATATTAATGTATTCCTAATTAGTTAAATGTGAAAATATGAAAATTTTTCTAACCCAAAAAGTTTATTTACATCCTTATAAGTACCTACATTATATACTATATGTGTGTATATATGCATATGTACATATAACATGTATATGCATATATATTAGAAAGTGGACTCACACAGAGTCAGTTGTATCATAAAACATTTATTTCTTGAGGCCAAAATTAAAATTCACTCTAAGATATTCCCCAATTTCAAGAGAATTATAAAGTGTAGGCTAAAAGATTTTTGAATTTATATAAAAACCTGTGCCCAAAATGACATGGAATGAAAATTCTCTTTAACTTACCTAAATACATATTTCTCTCCTAGTCTTTCATGCAGAAATCAATCATGACAATATAAAAACAGATTTTCATTGAATTATAGATAACTTATCCTTGAAATTTCTTGGCAATTAAAAAAATTGATTATTTACGTGTCAGTGTTGGTCCTTTTCTTCTTCATTTCTTTCATCTTGATACTAAGAATTCAATTATTAACCCTAAGGGTTAAGACTGCTTACCTGAGTAATTCTTAACAATTCTCATCAACACACAGTTTGGCCTTTAAGTTGTTGATTTACAATATTAGTGTATGTACACATTGACAGTATTATTAGTACATGTGTAGAGTAACCTACTATCTTTTTGCCTTATGGAATCTCTTAGACATTATATACTTTTCATTAACTTAATTTTACTTTATAAATAAAGAAAACTGTCACCACACTGATTACAACGATAATTTAAAATGTGAATGTAGTTTGAAACCTTTTATCAGTAAGTCAAAATATATTTCAAAAAAATTTTGAATAAGGATGTCCATTATTACCACTATTATTTAACATGGTACTAGAAACCTTCACTTTAACAATAAAATAAGAAAAAAGGAATTGAAGGTGTTAGAATAGGCAAAAAGAAACAAAGGTATCATTCTTTGCAGATGATACGATGATAAACTTAGAGAATTCTAGAGAATCAAGTAAAAAACTACTTGAAATAATAAACAACTTTAGCAAAGTTGCAGGACATAAAATATACCCAACTAAATCATCAACATTTCCACATATTACTAACAAATCCCAAGAGCAAGAAATAGAAAGAGAAATTCTGTTTAAAGTTATTATAGACATTATAAAATATTTAGGAATCTACCTACCGAAACAAACCCAGGAACTATATGAACACAATTACAAAACACTTTTCTCATAAATAAAGTCATATCTAAATAAATGGAAAAACATCAATTGCTCATGGGTAGGTTGAGCTAATATAATAAAAATGATAATTCTATCTAAATTAATTTACTCATTCGGTACCATACTAACTACCAAACTACCAAAAAATATTTTATAGACCTAAAAAAAAAATGACAAGATTCATCTGGAAGAACATAAGGTGCATAATATCAAGGGAACTAATGAAAAGAAATGCTAGGGAGGATGGCCTAGTCATTCCAGATCTTACATTGTATTATAAAGCAGCAATCATCAGAACTACTTGATACTAAGAAGTAGAGTGGTGGATCAGTGGTTAGGTATGCAAGATACAATAGTCAATGACTATAGTAATCTACTGTTTGTTGAGCCAAAAGACCCCAGCTTCTGGGATAAGAACTCACTATTTGACAAAAACTGCTGGGAAAACTAGAAAACAGTACAGCAGAAACTAGGCAGAGATCAAAATCTTATACCATATGCCAAAATAAATCAAAATGGGTTCATGATTTAGATATAAAGACTCACACTACAAGCAAACCGGGAGAGCAAGGAATAGTTTACTTGTCAGACTTATGGAGAACAGAAGAATTTATGACCAAACAAGAGAAAGAGAACATTATGAAATGCAAAATGGATAATTTTGATTACATTAAATTGAAAAGTTTTTACACAAACAAAGACAATGCAAACAAGATTAGGAGGGAAGCAGAAAACTGAGAAGGAATTTTTACAACCAGTGTCTGTGAATAAAGGCCTCATTTCTAAAACATATAGAGAACTAAGTCAGATTTATAGTCATTGCCCAATTGATAAATGATCAAATGATATGAGCAGGCAGTTTTCAGATGAAGAAATTAAAGCTATCTATAGTCATATGACAAAATGCTCTAAATCAGTATTGATTAGAGAAATGCAAATCAAAACAGCTCTGAGGTACCACATCACACCTATCAGATTTGCCAACATGACAAAACAGGAAAATGAGAAATGTTTAAGATGTGGGAAAATTGGAACATTCATGCATTGTTGGTGGAGTTGTGAACTGATTCTACCATTTTGGAGAGCAATTTGGAACTATGTCTGAAGGGCTATAAAAATGTGCATAACCTTTGACCCAGCAATAGCACTTCTAGTACTTTATGCCAAAGAAATAATGCAAGTAATACAAATACAAGAATCCAAATGTACAAAAATATTTATAGCAACTCTTTTTGTGGTGGCAAAGAACTGGAAATTGAAGGGATGCTCATCAATTGGGGAATGGCAGAAAGACTTATGGTATATGAATGTAGTGGAATAGTATTGTGCTATAGGAAATGATGAGCAGGCAGACTTCAGAAAAACCTGGAAAGACTTGTATGAACTGATGCTGAATGAAGTAAGCAGAACCAGGAAAATGTTGTACACAGTAACAGCTATGTTGCACAACGACTAACTTTGATAGACTTAGCTCTCCTCAGCAATGCAAGGATCTAAGACATCTCCAAAAGTCTCATAATGGAAAATGCTATCTACATCCAGAGAGTCTGAATGCAGATCAAAGCATACTATTTGCTCTTTTTTTTCTTCTGTTTTTTTTTCTTCTTTCTGAAGTTTCCTCCCGTGGTTTCCAATTCTTCTTTACAGCATGACTAATGTGGCAATATGTTTAATAGGAATGTATATGTAGATCCTATATTAGATTGCATACTTTCTTGGGGAGGGAGGTACGGAGGGAGGGGGAGAAAAAGTAAAACTCAAAAGCTTATGGAAGTGAATGTTGAAAACTAAAAGTAAATTAATTAATTAAAGCCCCCCCAAAAAAATTTGTACTTAGAGATTATGTAATTTTTAAATGAGGGAATTAAGTTTGAGTTACTAATGAAACTTTAAGGTCTTATAAATTAAAAATCTTCCTGTAATTTCAATGTTAAAATAATTGACCATATGTTCTTATGAGATATGCCTTTGTAATAATAACTCCTTGCTATTTATTTGGGAGTCATCAACTTTTCAAATTCAGATAAACTCATCTCTTTTTGTAACCAATTCATCATTTTTAATACATTATCAAGAAATTACTAGATTTATTTTCTGAACAAGTTAAATACTCAAGAAAATATTCTGTTAAATGATGAGAAGAAGCAGAGACAAAAAGGGGAGGGAAGATTATTGGCGCAAGGTCCTGTAGAAAGCATTAAAAGAAAAAGATTGGATCAGACCTCTTTATCTAATCCTAAAATTATGAATCATTTTTTTAATGTGAATTTGGGAAGTCGGAAAAAGATATTTTGCTTTCCAAACAAGCAAAAACTTGTTGGCTTCAATGCTAGAGTGCTACTGAACTACCAATTTCCTTCTTCCTGACTAAATGACATTAGCTTTACTCCAATGATGAAAGCAGCAGTTTCCTCCTTTGATTGGTTAATTTAGTAAAGAAGTCTGGGCCTTCTGTATTTAATTATGGTGATAGGTTCTTGCAGTTTTCCACTAAGAAATCAATCTCATCAGTTGAGAAGGTAGGAAGAGTGGGGCAGGGGCATAACTGTGATGCCTGTGTAGAAGTTATGAGTCGGAATATCTTTCCATAGGACTTTGGGAGTCAAAGGCAGATCTCCGTAGGGTAATGTTTGTCCAAAAAGTGAACTTTCAGTTAGGAGATATTAAGAGAACGGAGGATTGGACAATGCCTAAAAGTGGATGCTAAAAGCTTTTGCAGCTGAGCAATAGGATTAAAAACATTGGACTTAATACCCTCCCACAGAGTGATTCTGTTAACCTGGGGAGAGAGATGAAAAAGCCATGTGATCACCATTTGCTAATGCATTCCATTCCTACAATACTTTGTATTAATTTTGTATATAAAGTTATTCCTTTCACATTGGGGAGATTAGGGGTGCAAGATGACTCCTATCTGGAAGAGTCATGTAAAAATTTTTGGCACTCCCTTTGTACCAGAGAAGTCTGAATTATTATGGTTTTAAAAGATAACTCAGGCTTTTGAGGATAGTCACAAGAGGTGTTGGGAGCAAAGGATGGAGTCTCTTTTCTAGTATGTTCTTCCCAATATCAATTACTGGTGATTACTACCCCAATATCATTTATCTCTCTGGTATCTTTAAATCATTAATTTCTCAGTATAGATTAACCAATTAATATCAATTAGCTTTTGCAAATGGGATAGCAAAAACCAAAAGTACAAAAATGTCCTCTACTCAGGGCAAACTCCTTTATACTTTGATTACTGGGGACAATGGGATCAAACTTAGAAAAGTAGCTCTGAAACTCCTTGCCATGACTTAATTAACTTCCTGTTTCGGCTTAGCATGACTCAGCATAAGTTACTCCCTTGCTTTTTAGCACATGGTATCTGGGCTTCTATGATCATCCAAAGTACAGCTGGATAAAGCACATAGCTCCTCAGAGCTGCTTTCTTCCAGCTTCTATGCTTGCAAGTCTAGTGGCTACACTGACCTTTCAAAACTTAGCAGGTCACAGATTGGGCCATTACATCTCTATCCTTTGTCCTTCAAGATCTGGAAAGTACACACACAAAGAGTCAAAGAAACAGAGGGGTATCATCAGCCGAATGGCCTTAGTTTGGGAGTGTATGCCAGCCATATGCCAAAATGGCCCATCCTCCACCCACAGGGAGGCTTATAAGCAATTCTCCTTTGACAACTGGGATCTCAATCTGGGCCTTTTGTAAAAGCATTTTTGGTTATGACTCAACAGTTACTTAAAAGATTTTTCTTTACTACATGTTAAGCAGACAGAGAATATCTGCATGCTTTGAATTAGAACAAGGTCCCTCCACCACATGTCATCATTACTACCAGAAACAGGCTCAGCAATCTTCAGACTTGGATTGGTATCAGGCAATATGCACACTCTGATTATTGGGCTCCCACTGGACAGTCCTGCTTTGCCACTTGTATATATTTGCATGTAAGTCTTTGTCTCCATCATTAGATTGCAATTCCTTGAGGGTGGGAGCTGTTTTACTTTTGTCATTGTCTTCCAGTTTGGAGAGGTTGAACAATAGCAGCCCGTAACCCACTCCATTTGTATTACATTTAAATGGCACAGGTGCAAGTCCCACATATAGGCAAAGTCAGGGAGTAGAGATTGTAAAGAAGCTGCGCTGGCTTTGAAGTTTGGAAAATGATTGGAGAACATTTGTAAGTCAGGTCCCTTAAGTTAACATTTGAAAATTAGCTTGACTATCAGGAGGATAGAGGAAAAACCTTCCCCCAGAAAACAAAATGTCATCTGTTGTAATGCAAAGGCAGCATTAGTATTGGGATGACATTGAAATCTTTGTCTCCAAGGTTGTGGAAAGAAACTCTGGGAATAGGAGCAGGAAGCTAAGGGTTTTTTTTCCCTTTTGAGGGGGAGGATTACTGAATACTTTTAATATGCACATAAACACCACTAAGGATCTGTACCCCAGGAGTACGCACATTAAGATGGGTGTGCAGGGGAGTGAGAACAGGTTATTCTAGCCCAGTCACAAGATCGTAAAGCCAAGTCTTCCAACAAAGTGTCAGGTGATCTGTGTAATCTCCAATGGGAGTTCTAATAAAGCAATGAAAACATCAAAGAAAGGTGGAGGTGAGAGGAGAGTTAAGCAGCAGAGGCCCCTAACAAAGTAGTAGTAGTAGTAATAGTATTATTATTATTATTATTATTATTATTATTATAAGTAGTAGTAGTAGTAGTAGTAGTAGTAGTAGTAGTAGTAGCAGCAGCAGCAGTAGTAGCCATAGTAATAGTAGTAGTGGTGGTGGTGGTGGTGGTGGTGGTAGTAGTAGTAGTAATCTGGAACAAAAATTGGAGCTTCCCATTCTTAGTACAAGAGCAGATTTTTACTCAGGTGACTGGTGCCTGCTAGTTCTGGGGCCCATGTAGCCACTGAGTTTACCTGGTCTGAGAATTTCTGAAGTTCCTTCCAGTGCATTTAGCCCTGCTGAAGAGCTTTTCCTCAATTCTGAGAATACGATTATACTTTTCCAGATGCTCAAACTGGCAGGGGCCACCTACCTGTTTTGATCGGCTCAGTGCAGAGACCATTAGGTCTGCAATGAAGGTTTCTTCAGTCTCCTCAGAATGATGGGAAACTATTACACTTACTGGCTGTATAATCCTAGGCCAGTTGCTTCAACTCAGCAACTCTCTAAACCTAGACAGCTAGGTAGCATAGCCAATAGATCACCAGAATTAAAATCAAGAAGACCTGTTCAAATTTTACCCCAAATATTTAGCTATGAAACATTGGTAAGTTCCTTACCTTCTCTGTGCCTTAGTTTCCTCATCTATAAAATAAGGATAATAATAGTACCTACCTCACAAGGTAATTGTGAAGTTCAAATAAGATAACATTTTTAATGTGTTTTCTAGTCATAAAGGGATACAAATGTGTGCTATTGTTATTATTACCACTGCAAATTGTACAACTATTTAGGATCTTCATTGGTGGATATGATTTTGCCACTAGGAACTTCCTATACTGACAAACTTGTAGGTTTGGGCCAAAAACAAACAAAAAAGCAAAACAAAACCCCTCACAGTAATATTATATTCATATAATGTTTTAACATTTGCAATGTATTTTCTTCCCAATAACCTTTTTATTCATGTGTTATTGCCATGTCTGTCAGATGTCCTAGGGACTTTGTTTATACATAGAAACGTAAAGCTTCTTCAGCACTGTTAGAGTCATGAGCCTCTATAGGCTTGGCTTACTGCAGAGACCTGTCTTCACTTATCAGTGCATGGCAATATTGATAGTCATGCATATTCTCACCAATATCAATCAATCGTGTATATGTATTAATTATGCTCCTGTTATGTGTCCAGATCTCTTCTAAGTCAGATGATGCATATGCTTTTATTCCAATGTCACTCACTATTGAACAGAAAGCTGTCTTGTTCTTCTGAAGAAAATTCCATCTTTGCACGTAACTCTCTGAACAGGTAAACAAATCCCAAGGACCAGAGTTCATGTCCTAACGTTGTCAGACCCTCATCAAGACCCTCCAAGTTAAGATCAACCCATTTTTATGCCTTCTCACAAAGATGAACAAATGGAGTAGAAGGAAAGCTTACTTAGACTATGTCTTTACCAATTAGCACAATAAAAGGATGATAGTATGGATATAATTTGCCCACATTTTGACATTGCAAATGCAATTCTTTGGCTATTATAGATACTAATCCAGTACAGTTTAATTTACAGGGAAGAAAACTGACTATGGAGGGCAGACAACACTGAATTGAGTCCTGAGAGAACATAGGGAAAAAAAAACCACTTCTCTGAGTTTCTTCAACTGTAAAATGAGTTGAATGATATTCTTAATATATATCCCATGGAGTTTATGTGTATATGAAAGTATATTGCAACCATGAAACAGTATGAAAGTATAAACTACTATTGCCATCATCATTTCTCTTTTTGTTCAGTCTATTGAATTCCATTGAGGACAATCTTGTGATCTTTAGGGTCTTCTAATCAGGCCCAATTGGGTGAAAAAGATGAATAATAGAAGACACCAAAAGATCATAGATTTAGGGCTGGAAGAAACTTTAGATACCACTTAGTTCATAGCTCTCATTTTATAATTCAAGGAACTGAAAGTGAGAGTAGGAACCCCAATTAGTTGAAACCACAGGGTCAAGATAAGCAGAAATAGGGTTGAAGCAGGTTGACTCCAAATTCAATCCTCATTCTACCACAACACTGCTAGTTGGTATTCAGGTGTTGTTTTCTACCAATAAGAATGACACTTGGAAAAATATTAGTAAACTATTTTAAGGACTTTTTGGATTTAAACAAATGATCAATCCCTTCTCCAGACCACATAAATTAAAAAGCTACATTCCTACCCTAGGCTGTCACCCCAAATGGCTATGGGCTTCTATTCAAAATGTGAAATCTGAATTTCCACATTTACTGATGTGTCTCTAGTACCTGGTGGATTAGAAGGGCTGATTTTTTAAGGACTAGTCTTGGAAAAACTCAAGGGCAGGCCTATACAATATGCAGCCAGCCCAAGGATTTCAAGTAGCCAGAGAAAAATGTAGAGTTGACACTCTACACACACACTCTCCTGTTTGTCATGTGACCAACCATCATCAGTCTGTCTGTAGTCTAAACTATCTGGGGCCTGAAGAAGTTTAGCCTATTTTAATTTTGGTTCCTATCGCCAAGATGTGCAGGTCTGCTCAAGGGTATATTAGCACTCTTCCACTGCTCAGCTTTGCTATCTAAACCTGCAGGATATCAATTCTGGCCTTGGGCAGTAAGGTGATTGTCCTGTTACCTTGAGAATATGTTCTGAGGTTGAGGCAAATTGAAGAATGGTTAAATTTAACTTCATTAACATTCTGCCTATACACAAACACACATGCATTTTCCTTCTTTCTTTTTTTAAGTTAAATTCTGCCAAATCAACACATTTATTTGGGTCCAGCAATGGTGAGAGGTTGAGTAATTCCAAATAACTTGTTCGATCGCATTTTATTTTTCTTTCATCTAGATGGGATACAACAATGTATGTATGGCCTAATTTCTTTGGAACTCATGTAATGAATTCCATAATGATCAAGTACACCTTTTTCTTATAAAAGGTCAAAACTCCTACCACTATTTAATATTCCATTCAAGGGTAGGAGAAATATTAGTTTTAATATGTAGAGCAAAGGCAAGTTCATTAATTTGCAATACTGTGAGTCTCAGAAGAAATTGACCAAATTTATTTATGAGTTTAAAAACTGCCACCTTGCCTTAGTTCAGAAACAAATTTGGGATTTATTTTAAGGAAGGTTGTCAGAAATGTCTTAAGTAATTTCTACTGGAGTGTAAGATAATTTTTAGAGCATATGAATATTTGAACTCAATAGTTTTGTTGAATACTATGAGATGTAAGTAAATTCTGATCGAGTAGCACAAGAAGGGAGAAGTCATTTTCTAAGGTTTTCTTAAGGTAAATGGCATGCTGTTTTAAAATGTTGCAATAAACATCAGCCATTTCATTTTATTTTTTTTTCTAAATATAGTATATGATTCAAACTAAAGCGGATATTTGAATTTTATGAAAATGTACACACAGTCATCATGGTTTATTGGCTAGAGATTTGATCTCAGAATGAAACACCTGCATTCAGTGTCTGCCTCTGTCACATATTAGTTGTGTGAACACTTGAAAATTTCTTAACTTATTTGTGACCCAGATATTGACTTAAAACTGTATATTGCAAATGAATTGCTGATCAGCAGTGGAAGAGTTTTCCCCTTTAATGAATTCATATTTCTAATTCCTTCCCAAACTACATGCCTTCTAAAAATGTATACTGGAAATTATTATAGAGGTATTTGAATCACTTTTATCACTAAAAATAGAATTTGCTGAATCTCAGAATCAATTGCATGCTCAATGATGTGACTATTGCATTAAATTTATCATTATGAACTTTGGAATATTTATATCTTTATATGGGAACATTTACCACCATCTATAAAAGCAAGAACTAATAGGTCTTTTCCACAGAGGACTTCCTTATAGATATTTGAAAGATACACTTTCAAACTTTATTTTTATCATATTTCACTATTTCCATCTTTATTTCCTGCTTACAATTAAGCAGTAACTAGATTTAAGTAATGAGCTGTAATTTCTTCAATGAATGTGAAGCAGAATTATAATCTCTTGCCACTACCTTCTCAAAAGTTAAGTATGACACTGCTAATTATTGGTAATAATCAATAGACAGAAGACTTTCCTTTCTGGCAACAAATGTACTAGAGAATCAGTAGTGGGTCAGGAGGATAGGAAAAGGTAATAAGGACACCAGCTTCAAATAAATTATTAAACTCACTTAAAAGATAAAAAATATCAAATTTTCCATATAGAAAATATTGGCAACAATTAATTTAGCTCTTTAAGCCTTGAGAAAATTTTATAAAAATATCTACTGAATATGAAATACCTAAATCTCAATGATCAATGAAACTTTGTGTAAATTGACACATTGTCAATCAACTGAATCTTTTGTTCAAACTGATTTCCTTGAAAATTATCCATCTCTTTATTTAGAAGAGGCTAAGGATAGAGTACTGGGCCTGGAGTCAGGAAGGCCTACATTTAAATTCAACCTCAGACACTTCCTAATTGTGTGACCCTGAGCAAGTCACTTAACCTCTGTTTGCCTCAGTTTCCTCAACTGTAAAATGGGGATAACAGCAGCACTTATGTTGCAGGATTGTTTGAGGATCAAATGAATTATGTTTGTTAAGTACTTAGTACAGTGCCTGGCACCTACTAGGCCATACAAATGCTTGTTGTGAGAGAGGGAAAAAACAAAAACAAAAACCACTTTCTAAAAGTAAATGATGGGGCAGCTAGGTAACGCAGCATCTGTAACACGGTCCCTGAAGTCAAGAGGACCTGAGTTCAAATCTGGCCTCAGACATGTGTCTCTGGGCAAGTCACTTAACCCCAATTGCCTCACCCAAAAACAAAACAATAAAAATAAAAGGCATCCCAAAGTGGAATGGGCTTCCATAATGAATAACCCTGAAATAAGAGCCTTGAATTGTTGCCCAGAAGAGAATTTGTTAGGGTTTGGAAAGATAAATAACATGGATTAATAGAAAGTCAATGGATTTCATAGCAGATCACTTGGGTTTGAGCCTTGATGCTGCCACTTAATAACGGTATGACCTTGGGGAAGTCCCTGAGCCTCTATTTCTTCTTCTCAAATAGAGGTAATTATTATACATTTGTTATCTACTTTACTGTGTTTTTAAGAGCATCAAATGTGGCAATCTATGTTAAGTTCTCTATAAATGAGTCCTTATTGTAAAGCGTATTGCTGCTGATGTATTATTTGGATAAGATAATTCTAAGATCACTTCCACACTATATTGCCTTCATTCCAGTCACCAATCTTATTTCACTTCCACTGTAGTCTTGAATCCTGTCCCTGGGAGGTTGGCATTTCATGGCTGAACTTTTACCTCATTTTGCCATTGACCACCCTTCTACACCATTTCCCACCTATCTTTTACCCCTTCCAGTCTCTAGCACCCTTTTATATATTGACTTCCCTCATTCATATCTAAGGTGCTTGAGGGCAAGAACCTGTCTTGCTTTTGTTTGTATCGCCACTGTTTAGGATAATGCCTGATAACTAATAAGTACTTAATAAATGCTCTATCTAGCTATCATGTATCTTTCCATCTCTGAGATTTCTATATATACATATCTATATCTATATCTATATCTATATCTATATCTATATCTATATCTATATCTATATCTATATCTATATCTATATCTATATCTATATCTATATCTATATCTATATCTATATCTATATCTATATCTATATCTATATCTATATGTAGATATAAATATATATATCTATATCTATATGTAGATATAGATATAGATATAGATATAGATATATCTATATCTATATCTATATGTAGATATAGATATATATATATATATATATATGTATACATATGATATATATATGTATGTATATATACACATATATATTTTAACCAATTCTCCAAATTTTTTTATAATGCGAGAGAGTGAAATAGTAATGGTAACGATGATACAACAATAAATTTTTTGTTCTTTTTGACCTTTTGTACATTTCCACAATTGGGAAGCTACTAGATACAAAGCAGCCCAAGAATTTGGAATCCTGACTAACTTCGATTCAGACAAACTTAAAAGTTTCACTTAAAAGGCTTCACATACAACCAAAATATATGAATATTTTGTCCCGCTACTCAGCATCTTCCAATGTTATTAACATTCAATGATCTTCAATAAATATTTATAGTAATTCAGGATGACACATGTCAGATCATACCCATATTTATCATTTAGAATGCTTTAAGATTCAACTTAGCGAGTATTTATTAATTGTCTTCTATGCATCAGACAATGTAATTGATCCTGGAGATATAAATTTTTTAAAAATATTGACCCTCAACAAAACAAAACAAAAAAATCCGTCCTCAGACACTTGACACTTACTAGCTGTGTGACCCTAGGCAAGTCACTTAACCCCAATTGCCTCACCAAAAATAAACAAAAACAAAACAAAAATATTGACCGTTTTGTCAAGTAGGTTATTTTCTATGTAGATGAAATAAAATAGACTTATCTGGGTATAAGGGGGAATTGCATCTAATTTGTTCATGTGATCACAGAATGTAAAGGGTCACTACTTGAAGAGCAAACTAACTTTATCAATATGCTAAGAAGGTGCATATTAAAAAGGGGACAGCTAGGAGGCACAGTGGATAGAGTGCTGGGTCTGAAGACTCATCATGCTGAGTTGAAATATGGTCTCAGACACCTTCTAGCTGAGTGACCCTGGGTAAGTCACTTAACCTTGTTTGCCTCAGTTTCCTCATTTGTAAAATGGGCTGGAGAAGGAAATGGCAAACCACTCCAGCATCTTTGCCAAGAAAATCTTGAAAATGAGGTTACAAAGAGTGGGACACAACTGAAATAACTGAACAACAACAATGATAACAAAGTGCAGACAGTTTTGCACTGTATATCCCATTATGAAGTGTGAAAAAGCTTTCTGAACTAGAAGAGCAGCTTTGCCACTGGCAAGGGAAAGATTAGCTACATTTCTGACAATTTAAAAGAAAAAAAAGCCATCTAGAGAAGAGAATAGCTCAAGTTTGAAACATGGCAGCCAGGGAGCAGGGCTTTTAAGGGTCATCCCTTTACAGGGATCACAGAAGGTGATCACAGAGGACAGAGGGTAGGGTGTTTTTCTCATCTTTACACCCTACCTCCCATACATAGTATCAATCACGGCATTTCAACTATTCACCCAGTAGCAAACACTGCATCCAGTAGGAAAAAGATCAAGGTGTATAACACAAACATTCTTCAGTCAGACATAGATACAGACAGGCAGCATTCTTTCCATTACATATTTTGTTCTACAAAACTGAGCGATTTTTCCATTTTCCAAATTTAGGCTTACAGCTGTGGAAGGACTGCTCCACCAATCATAGCCACAGTCTCACCTTTGAGACTCCCTCAGAGTTTTGGTCCTCCACACCTTGGAACATCCATCATCTGCTGCGGTCTTTTCACCCTGGGACATACTTTACACTGTCTCTCTTCTCCCATTGATGAGTTCCTTCTAAAGGCTCCATTTGGGGAGGGTTCTCAGGCTGGACAACTTTCTTTCCTCTCCTGGCTGTGCTTCTGACTTGCTGGACTTTAACACCACACTCCTACAGTGGGTACTTTCACCCCCTAAACCAGGGGTGGAGAACCTGTGGCCTCGAGGCCACATGTTGCCCTCTAGGTCCTCAAGTGCAGCTCTTTGACTGACTGAATCCAAACTTCAAAGTGAAGGATTCAAAGTGATTCAATCAAAGGGCCACACTCAAGGACCTAGAGGGCCACATGTGGCCTCGAGGCCATGGCTTCCCCACACCTGCTAACTTCTCACTGTTTTCCAGCTCCTTCTCATATGTTCTCTTCCCCTGTTAGATTATAAGCTCCTTGAGAGTAGGGACCCTGTTTCTTTACACATTTATCCAGAGTACTCATAAATGCTTGTCATCTACCTGCCTATTTGTGTTTTCCTATTTTTGTACTTTTGCTTACAGTACAATACTTGGGATGTCCTCTCCTTTATCTCCTCTGCTTAGTGAATCTGACACATCTTTCAAGGAAAGTTCTTATTGTTTAGTCATGTCCGACTCTTTGTGATCCTGTGTGATACTGTTCATAGGGTATTACTTGGCAAAGATACTAAAATGGTTTGCCATTTCCCATTCCATTTTTTAATAATTTCGAAAATAATTTTTATTTTCAGGATTCTCTACTTCAATTCTCCTTATTCTGTATAGTCTTGGTGCCCTGGAGTTATCCAGTATGATGTGCAGCTATGAGATTGAACTTTTGCTGGAACATCTCTTTGAATGAGAGATGGTTTTCCAATATGCTGGTGATAACCTCCTCTGAAGGGATCCTCCACAGGATTCATGGCAACAGCCCAGACTTTTTGCCTTGTTTCTCTTGGCCTTGTATTTGTGATAAGTACAATCTGCCTTAAGGATGGGTTTATCAATATGACTTGTCTAGCAACAACATCAACCACAGCTCTGTTTGCAGAGGAGATCACTTTCTTAGAGTCTGAAGGTAGCTTCACCAGTGTTTTCTTGGTTTCAGGATTGTGTGAAATCACTGTGGCATCATTTCCAGATGCACAGGACTTTTTTCAAGACAGCATACTGTGGTCCCTTTAGGCATAGTGCCAACTGGGGGGACATTGCCAATGTTGAGCTGAGCTTTCTTACTACAGTATGCAACCTGGCCAGCATGGATACATTCAGCAACAATAAACAACTCTGTCCTCTTTTTAAATTGGTAAAGATCCTTGAAGCTACTTTTGTAAAAAGAGCCCTTCGGCCTGGATCATGCATTGTCCTAAACGGTGGTGATACCCTTAATGTAATCATGCCTCTTGGTGAAGTCCACAGCCCAGAGCTTGGCGGCCTCTTTCCTGAGCTGCACATGAGCATGGAAGATGGAGCCCACACCCTTCCTGTGACCACAGATCACTCAGTGATCTGGCTCTGGACTTGCTAGAAAGAGGTTTCTCCAATGTTTTAAGACAAACAGAAGTTAAATGACTTGCCCAGGCTTACACAACTGGTAAGTGTCTGACTTGACTTGAATTCAGGTCTTCCTGACCCCAGACCCAGCACTCTATCCACTGAGCCACCTAGCTTCCTCCTTCAGTGATAAAGTGAAAAGTGTCTTCTCCACGAATCCTTCTGTGATTCCTTCTACTCCCATAAGAAGTTTCTACTTATTTGACAGTTTATATTGTACTATATTCTATAATATTCTACATGATATTTAGCTGTGCTTGTTCTATCTCTACCATCTAAGCTATAGACATGTTGAAGATTCGGGCCACATTTCATTTATCTTTTTTTTTTGATCTTCACAATTACTGATAAAGTATTCTACATAGAATAAGTGATTGGCAAGTACTTATTGAATAAAGAAGTGAAGGAAGGTCTGGTGCCAGCAAATTTTCCAATTAGGGTAGCTAAACCTCAAATACATAAATTTAATTTTAGATTATGTCTATACTAAGAAAATTAGCAAATCAACTTGTTCAAACATCTGATAAGAGCCTTCTCAAATAGTTTATCTGTATTTTTAAGTTTTCTGGTGAATTATAATAGCTTTATAAAAGAAACTGCTTTGGAATACTTGAGATAACCCAAGTACATGGGCATCCTAAACTCTTGGAGTTTAGAGTTGATGGAAATCTCAGACATGCTCCATTCCATCCTCTTTATTTGACAGATGGTCAGACAGAGTCCCCGTGATGGGAAGTGACTTGTTTTAGATTCCAGAATTTGTCCTTAGGGGAGCATCTGTCCAACTCAGGTGTGAACACACACGCGCGCGCACACACACACACACACACACACACACACACAGATATTCTAATGTTAGTTGCTATTGGCAATATTAACAACTCGTTTTTGTAGCTCTTCAATTAATCAATTAATAAGGCACTGGGCTGTGTGATAGGGAAGCAAATACAAAGAAAGAAAAAAAATCCCTACTTTTAACAAACTTACATTCTGAGTGCGACAACAAGTAGATATAAATCTATACAAAGCATAAATATAAACTTAATATATACAAATATGTACAAAGTATTTAAATGCCAGGTAAGTAGGGAAGAGATAGTACCTGCAGTTGGTAAGATCAGGGAAGATTTAATGCAGAGTTGCATTTTAAAGGAAGTGAAGATTCTGTTAGGCAAAGTAAAGAAGAAATTTGTGCTAGGTATAATGGATGGCTAGTATAAATGCATGTGATGAGATATGACATTTCAAGAGTGAAGACCAAAGCCAAAGCCGATGGGGAATAAAAGGTTTAAAAACGAAATAGAAGAATATACATGCTATCCTAGAAGAAAGAGGAAGTGACTGGTTGTGGTTTAATAAGGGGAATCCCATGGTCAGATCTGTGCTTAAAGAAAACTGTGTTGATAGCAGTATATAGGAGGGGCTGGAGTGATGAGAGACATGAGGCAGAGAGAACAATTAGGACGCTGTTACAAAAATCTAGGAAAAAGATAGCGGTTGCATGAATGAAGAAAAGGAGTTAGACATGTGAGACATGAAAGCAGAAATGACAAGATTTGGCAAATCTTTGAACATCTGGCATAACAGAGAGTGAGGAATCCATGATAGTACTCATGGCTAGGAAACTGCAAGACTGAAAGGACAGTAGTGCCTTTGACAGAATTCAGGCAGTCTGGATGAGTTTTCCTAGTTCTGAGGCCAGCTCTCTAACCACTCTTCACATTCCGTTTTTATGTATAGGTATACATATGCATATACATGTATACAGTGCATGTGTACACCTACACAAACATATCTTTGCAACATACATATGCATGCACACACATGGCAACATGTGCAGTAAATATTCATATATATATGTACATACTTATACACATGCATACACATACATGTATTCCCATCCATTTTCATATCTATATATACACATCTATTCACACATCTTTGTTTATATACATATGCATATATATATATATATATATACACATGCAAATATATATATATATATATATATATGTGGATGAATGTGTATAAATATATGTCAATGCTTATAGGCACATATTTACATTTATAGTAATTTTACAGCAAACTAAGCTTAGCCCAGAGTGTTTAAGTGATGTTCCCAAGTTCACCCAGCTAATAAATATCAAGGTTTGAATTTGAGCCCATGTTTTTTGATTCAAAATCCACTACTCTTTCCACTGGGCTATGGGGATTACATACACACACACACACACACACACACACACACACACATGCACTCACTTGCCCCCCCATATATGTACAAAGCTCCACAGATGAGGATGAGCAATTTGTTTCTTTCTTATCATCCTAAATAGCTACCTTGGATATCAGAATTTAAGTGCCTTGCCCATAATCACATAGCTAATAAGTCTGAGAAGCAAAACTTAATCCAAAGTCATTTAGATTTTAAAGCCATCTCATTATTCACTACGTCATAATGTTTTTCTGTTTGCTTGTTTCTGATTTGTGTGGTATTGATAAAAATTATAGACTATAAAAAAGGGATGTTACAATCTGAATTGATGAAAGAAATATTGATATAAATGAAATTACACATAATTAAAGAGTTGAAGTAGAGATCAAGATGCAGCAATTTGAAACAAAATCAGAATTTCCCTCTACAGATTTCATCATTTGGGTGATTAAATAAAGAGCGATGAATTATACATTATTTATATTGACTAGTTTTTTAAAAATTATCTTACAATTCCCAGCACATTTTTCCCTGTACAGTTACTGATGCTCACTTGTCAATGACTCTGTATCGTCAGACACTTTACAAGCAGCATAGCTCTCCTAAAAGGTTTCGATTTTTCACTTCTTTATTCCATGATCCTGATCTAGCACATCAGAGTTTGGTACTCTATGGGATGCATGTTAAAAATAGTAAGCAGGCAAATTTCTGCCACTACATGCCAGTCTTTGCTACTGGGCACAAGGTCACATACAATCTCCTGCCACCACCCTCTCTCCAATGGTACAGAGTTTTGGCATCCCATTTTTAGAAGGTCAGCAATGCTCTAAGTTATGGGGTAGAAGATTTAACAGCCATTGTAAAAATCCTAAATATAAATGACAACAGCTAATTTGTATGGAGGCCATCATTCTACATTCATTTGGAAAGTTGTGGGTGATGGGAGTAGAATGTTCTGGAGACAATAGAGTTTGAAATTTAGGGGCCAAACAGATTACATAAGTACAAGCTAGATAGAGACGGAATTTCCTATTTATTTATTTATAGTTTTCAACATGGGACTTCCACAGGATTCTGAGTTCCAAATTTTCTCCCCATCTCTCCCCTCCCTCCCACTCCATGACAGTGTGCATTCTGATTATCCTTCCCCCAATCTGCTTTCCCTTCTGTCACCCCCTCACCCTTCATTTCCCCTTCCCTTTCTAGGGTAAGATAGATTTCTATGCCCCATTACTTGTGCATCTTATTTACCAATTGCATGTAAAAAAAATAACGTTTGTTTTTTTAAAACTTTGAGTTCCAAATTCTCTATCTTCCTGCCTCCCCACCCATTCTCATTGTGATGGCAGGCAATTTGATATAGTTTATACATGTGTAGCCATGCAAAACACTTCCATAATAGTCACATTGTGAAAGACTAAATATATTTCCCTCCATCCTATACTGCACCCTGTTTATTGTATTCTCTCCTTTGACCCTGTTCCTCTTCAAAAGTGTTTGCTTCTGATTGCCCCCTCTCTCAATCTGCGCCCCCTTCTACCACTCTCCACTCTATTAACTCCTCCCCCATTACTTTCCTATAGGGTAAGACAGATTTCCATACCCCGTTGAGTGTGTATGTTATTCCTTCCTTAAGCCAAATCTGATGAGATAAGGTTTACTAATTCTCTCTCACTTCCCCGCTACTGTAAAAGCTTTTTCTTGTCTTTTTTATGTGAGGTAATTTACCCCATTCTACCTCTCTTTTTCCTTCTCCCAGTACATTCCTCTCTCAACCTTTAATTTTATATTTTAGATATCATCCCTTCATATTCTGCTCACCCTGTGACTCTCTCTGTCTGTATTTCCTGCTGTGTAATAATGAGAAAGGTCTCATGAGTTACAAATGTCATCTCTCCATGTAGGAAAGTAAACAGCTCCACTTTAACAAGTGCTTTATGATTTTTCTTTGCTGTTTACTTTTTCATAATCCTCTTAAATCTTGCATTTGAAAGTCAATATTCTATTTGTCTCTGGCTTCTTAAGTATGCTTTAAATTCCTCTACTTCATTGAATGTCAATTCCCCCCCATTAATTACACTCAGTTTTGCTAGATAGATGATTATTGGTTTTAATCCTAGCTCCTTTACTAGATCTTATGCTATCCTGATTGTGTTTCCACAAAACTTGAATTGTTCCTTTCTGGCTCCTTGCCAAACCTGGGAGCTCTGGAATTTGGCTGCAATATTCCTAGGAGTTTTCCTTTTGTGATCTCTTTTAGGAGGAGGTCAGTGGTTTCTTTCAATTTCTATTTCACCCTCTGGTTCTAGAATATCAGGGCAGTTTTCCTTGATAATTTCTTGAAAGATAATGTCTAGGCTCTTATTTTGATCATGGCTTTCAGGTAATACAACAATTTTTAATATATCTCTCTTGGATCTATATTCTAGGTCAGTTGTTTTTCCAATGAGATATTTCACATTGTCTTTATTTTTTTTCATTCTTTTGTTTCTGTTGTTGTTGTTGTTTTTTATAATTTATTGATTTCTCATGGAGTCATTAGCTTACATTTGCTCCATTCTAATTTTTAAGGAATTCTTTTCTTCAATGAGCTTTTGGACATCCTTTTCCTTTTGGCCAATTCTACTTTTCAAAGCATTCTTCTCATTGGCTTTTTGGACCCCTTTTGCCATTTGGTCTACTCTATTTTTTAAGTTGTTATTTTCTTCAGTATTTTTTGTATCTCCTTTACCCAACTGCTGACTCATTTTTCATGATTTTCTTGCATCACTCTGATTTCTTTTCCCAATTTTCCCCTCTACTTCTTGTACTTTATTTTCAGAATCCTTTTTGAATCCTTCCATGGCCTGAGACCAATTCATATTTTGGGGGGAGACTTTTGGTGCAGGAGCTTTGACTTTGTTGTCTTCTTCTGATTGTATGTTTTGATCTTCCTTGTCACTGAAGTAAGATTCTATAGTTTGAGTTTTTTTCCATTGTTTGCTCATTTCCCCAGCCAATTACTTGACTTTTTGACTCTTTTTTAAAGTAGAGCTCTGTTTCCACTGTGGAGGGTGTACTGTCCCAAGCATCAAGGGTTTTTGTAGCTGTTTGCAGAGATACTTCTAGGGACTTGTAAGTTTTCAGTTCTTGAAAGGTAGTATGATATAAGGAGAGGTATTTACTCCTCCCCTGGCCTGTGCTCTGGTCTGTGAGTGACTACAAGCACTCCTTTCTCCCCTGGAATTGTGAGGAGGGTTCTCTCTTCACTGCTACCACAAGCTCTGCTATGCCAGTGCTTCTCCTTGCCCCAAGACTGCCACCCAGGAATGCAACACAGATGCAATTACGGGCAAAGCAACAGAATCCTGCCTAATTGCCAACAAAAAGATTTCTGTAATCTCTTACTGTCTGTGGGCTGAGATTTCTGGAAACAGTCACTGCAGCTGCCACTGCTCCAGTGTTGTTTTGGGGACAGGGTGGCCTGAGCTCCTCTCTCATTTAGCTCTGACAGACCTTTCCTCCTGACATTCAAAGTTGTCATTGGCATTTGTGAATTGAAAAGTCTGGAAACTGCCACAACTCCCAATGATTCAGTCCCCTGAGGCCTGCTTCACATTCCCTGGTGGCCGTTCTGTCCCTGCACAGCCTGTGCTAGACTGCACTTATCTCCAAGACCTTTCCCATCAACTATCCTGGTTGTCTTGGGCTGGCAATTTGTTTCACTCTGTCTTTTTGTGGGTTCTGCTGCTCTAGAAGTTGTTTAGAGTAATTTTACAGGTATTTGGAGGGATTTGAGGGACATTTCAAGAGAGTCCCTGTTTTTACTCTGCCATCTTGTCTCCACCTCAAGGATTTTCTACTGAGCATAGGTAATGTAGAATTCTTTACCACTTTCTACAATATACTAAAAATTAAAATATATAATTATAAGTAGAAGCAACTGAACAATTACTTCTTAGTAATTTCAGATGAATCTATTTCTAGTGCCTTCTTCATTCAAGTATTCTTTCATGACCCCAGGCTATGGGAATTTGGTCACCTGGAACCTGCTTGTTATATTAGTAATATAGAAGGAAGTTCTTCAAATATCTTTTGGCAATATGCTTTAAAGTAGGAAAAGTAGTACTCAGGACAAAAGTAGATTTCTTCCAAGGTCATGCACTTCCACTCAGAGTTTTTGGTAGAAAGATGGTTCATGGCAATAAAAGAGTAAGGTGGTGGTTCAGATTCAGAAACCAGCCAGACTCTGATGCTCTTAGGGACTCTTCAACCATAATTTGACTTTGCTCCAGATACTGCTTCTCCTTTTCCTTGATATTATAGGAGCTTGTCCATCAGAACTCATCATTCCTAGCCACTGAATAGTGGTCAACTTATCATTCAGAATGCAATCTTACACCATCTACTGATGTTACCCCAGGGATAGGACTCTGTCAGCTTCCCCAGCTTACTGGAGATAGTGGCAACAAGCCAAAGTTCTAGAGAAGAATCTGAATCATTGGGGCTCATGGTCAGTCAAATGCCTAGAAATTGGTGGAAGGGTTTAGACTGTTGAAGGGGAAAAGGGGAGAGGCAGAAGAAGATTCCAGTTTGGGGAGGAAGAGTTAGTGGCTTTTAGTTTGTTCCATGGTTTAAAATTCGTGCTGTTGTTAAATAAGAAAAAGAAAAAGGAAATTAAGATGGCAGTTTAAAATGAAGATCTATGAACTTTGCCTTCTTTTCCAAGTCACTCATTCCCCACATTTACTTTCATCCTTTTTAAGACTTATCCAGTATCTTTTAAAATGCATCCTACAGTTCCTTTGTTTCTCTCAATTGTATTGGTTGATATCTTTATTAACATCAGTATATTACTTTCTTAGGCATAAGAAGCTTCAGTATCTTTGTCTATCTTGGTAACAGATAGTACATACTTAGGTCTTTTAGGTGAAATCAGGATATTTTTTAAACTACCATCATTATGGTTCATTGCAAAGCTGTTCAAAAAAATTGGAGGTGGGGAGGGTAAAACCAGTTTAACTTATTATTTGTAGCAACTAAGAAAACTTTTGTTGTTGTTCAGTCATGCTTGATTCTTTATGTTCGAATTTGGGATTTTCTTGGAAAAAGATACCAGAGTGGCTTGCCATTTTATTATACAGCTCATTTTACAAATGAGGAACTAACTCAAACAGGGTTAAGTGACTTTCCCAGGGTCACACTGCTAGTAGAATCTGAGGACAGATTTGAACTCAGGAAAATGACTCTTCCTGACTCCAAGCCTGGCATTCTATGCACTGATCCACCTAGCTATCCTGCCCTGACAAAACTAGAGCTATCTGAACAAACACAATCTTTTTTCATTAAATCGATATTGCTTATATTTGGTTATGTTAATCATATGTAAATCATATTCTATGTGGTAATCTGTTCGTCCACTGACATTCATTGTAAAATTGGGGCTTCCTGCCTTCCTCATATTATGCTTGTTCCTGTGATTGAATTGAAAATATCAGGGAAGAAGAAAAAAAGATTTGGTGTTCTACAATTTGTGGCCAAATGTTAGGTACCATATAATTCCAAATCCTATCAAAGATTTATTCTAGAGAGCTACTGTCATGGTGGGATGTAAATATCATAAGACTGAGAATCAGGACACAAATCTATTCCAAGTATTCTATTACACCACGATAAGTATCTAAACAAATAGCCATGCCCATGTAACTCAGTAAGACTTTGAAATACAAATTGCTGATCTGAATTTGTGTGGTCAAGTTCACATTGGTGTATTACGTGAAGGTTTTGAATCAATTGCTTTGTAAAGTCCCTGTTAGATTTTAAATAAGATAATATGTAAAATACTTTACAAATATTCAGGTGCAGAATTTTAAGATTTTTTAAAAATCATGATTGGTATTTTTAAAAATTCTGTTATTGTGTTATTTTTTATTTGTATTTTTTATTTTAAACTTAAATACAAAATAAAAAAGAAAAAAGAAATAAACTTAAATGCTAAAACTAAAATAATACAAAATAAGAAAAGAAAAAAAAGCATTGCTATGTTCAAAGCAGAATGTGAGTGAGGATTAAAAATATACAACAATAAATTTCCTTTTCAAGAAAGCCTATGTAACAAATCCTACATCTTTTCTTTGCTTCCTTGTAAGTTTTCTTTTGTTCTCTGTTGTGCACTTTTTACTTTTGTCTTCCCTCCCCCAAGGCTACAATTAAGTATAGATACATACTCATGTACACATACACAAACATATATACATACATATACAGACATATGCTTAAATATATACATAAACACACATAAACCCATACATACACACACTTATGCATATGTATATACTTAGAAATTGATAATCATAGTCATATATAGACATACACATTCTTATGCATCTATTTAAGACTGTACTATATTTATTTATCCTCTGTTTCTCTAAGGGTGAGTAACCTCTTCCTTCATAAGTTTGAGTGTTTCCATATTTTTTTTCAAGTCCAACAACTCATCATTTCCTACACCAGAACAATATTCCCACCTTATCGTGTCTAGTTGTTTTAAATAGTCCAAAACAGCATTGATAAATATGGCTGACACATAGTGTAGTTTCCTTTTTTTCTCTTTTGATTAAATCTCTTTTAGCCTTAACTTTGTCCAAAATCATGATTACCACCCCGATCCTTTTCCCTAACAAATTCAACTCCTCATCTTTATTTTATATTTGTGCATGTCTCTTATTTTCTATCCCTCCTGACCCTTCTACTTTACTTCTACCCGCTACCTTGCCCTCCTATTATTTAATCTACCCCCAGACCCAAGGATCCCTCCCTTGTCCTCCCTTTCCCATTAATCTAAACACTCTTCTATATCTATATCTGTATCTTCTATATCTATTATCTCACCCTCTCCTCTAATGATCCCTCCATTATCCTCTCCCTATCCCCTTAGAGTTTTAATTCTTTCTGAATTAAGAAGACTTTTATACATATATACATATTTATGTATGTATATACATATGTATATGTGTGTATTGTTCTCTCTAGAAAACATTCCTAGTAAAAGTAGGTTTCCAGAACTACCAGCCCTCCTCCCAAATCTAAGTCCTCTGTGTAGGTTCTTCCTCTTGCACCTAATTTGTATAAGATAATTACTCTTTTTAGCTGTTCTTAAATGATTTTACTTTTTAAAATCACATCACACTAAGGTCTATCCCAATCTTTCTTAATGATCTACCCAATTATTAATAACAATCTTAGACATACATTTTACATATATAAAAGGTAAACAGTCTGTCCTTATTGAGTCCCTTGTAATTAGTCTTTGGTATTTCCCTTAATTTTCTCTTGGCTCTTGTATGTCAAATCTTCTATTAAGTTCAGTTTTTTTTTTTAAAAAACAAAATCCTGAAAGTCTGACAATTCACTAAACGTCTTTTTTTTTTTTCCATTCAGGATTATGCTTAGCTCGCTGGGTATGATATTTCTGGATGGAACCTCAGATCTTTTGTTCTTCAAAATATGATGTTCTAAGACCTGCAGTCTTTAGGTCTTGTGTAATTCTAACTGTGGCACCAGCATATTTAAATTATTTTTTTCTTGTTGCTCATAATATTTTATCTTTGAGCTGGGGCTTTTGGAACTTGACTATAATATTTATGGGAATTTTCCTCATAGGATCTCTTTCAAGTAGTGAACAGTAGATTGTTTTTTTTTTAATTATTATTTCTACTTTCCCTTCTTGTTCTAATATTCAGGAAGATTTTCTGTAATTATTTCTTGTATTATTGTATAATTTTTTTTGAGCATAGCTTTCAGGTGGTCTGATTATTTTTATGTTTTCTCTTCTTGATCTGTTCTCCAGATCAATTGTTTTTCTTATGAGATGTTTCACACTCTTTTATTTTTTTTTCATTCTTTATATTTTATTTTATTATTTCTTGATCTCTTAGAACTTTGCTATTATCTCCTTGCCCAATTCCAATTTTCAAGGTATCATTTTCTTCCTTAAGATTCTGGATCTCCTTTTCTAATTGGTTGACTCTTTTCATAATCTTATTTTTCTTGGATTGTTCTTATTTTTAATTGTTTTTTCTGAATCTCTTATTTGATTTTTAAAGTCTTTTTAAAAAGTTTTTCTATGAAGTCTTTTAAGGAAGATGAGCATATTGTATTACTCTGTGGGTTTCTTTGCTTCAGTATCCTCCTCTGAAGATGAACCCCAGTCTTCTCTGCATTCTTTTTTTCTTTTTAAAATACTAGCAGTTTATTTTTTTTTGTAATCACCTCTACCCTTGGGATATGGGGGATGGTTTCTCTGGTCTCAGATCCTCCTTCAGTTCTCCTCTGTGGCCTGTGACCAAAACCAAAACCTCTAGCTTCTTGTAAGTGCCCACAGCTTCTGCACCAACCAGGCTTGCTCCTCCTGCATCTCCACAGCATAGCTGGATCTGGAGTTCCTTGTCAGTAGAGGTTCCTTTAATCTTCCTGGACTCAGATCCCCAACTCCCATCACTGTCCCATGTGGCTATGCCTGAAGCAGCTTTCCTCCCACCCCCACTAATCCTGGGGCTTACCACTTATTTAAGTGGAACTAGCCTAGATATGTTTATTCTTCACAGGGACCAAACCTCAGCCTGAGATTTTTCTTCAGATCTCTGATTGCAGGAAAACCACTGTTCTGCCCCTACTCTATTTTTCAAACTGCTTTGTGTGTGGCCTGAGTTGCTATTATTATCTCATTTGTTCAGGAAATCTGGAGAGCTTGGAGTTTTCTGACCTACTCCACCATCCTCCCAGAATCCTCTATTCTACTATTTTAAGGTAATTCTATAAGGTGCCAATCCAGGGCTTACATATGATTTTTGATACTTCAGTGGAACACTTTCATTAATGTAGGCACATCACAGTCTATCAATAGCTCAGTCTGTAAAGTTTTTGCCCACATTCTCTCATAATTTCATCATAATAATCTATTCAAGAAACCCCAAGGTTTCTTTGAGGAACCTTCTGCAAGTACATGTGAGACATTCGGACTGTCTATTTATTATCCTTATATCTCTGTACTTGACTGATAAACTTTTCTATTTTTTTTCATTCTGAAGGATATATTTCCTGGATAAAGTCACTTAATTAAACCTTTTGGATAATAATAACTATTTCTAATGTTGGGGTCTACTTACACCTATGCTATACCTTTCTATTGCCCTTTAACTTACCTGTGGTTTTGATTTTTCAAAGAGTATCGCATTTCGTGATTTATAACAGTATAACATCACATTTAGATCATTGTTTTAAAATTATGGATTCTTTTAGGAACTCTTATCATGTGTAATGCTGCCTACCTCCCCAAATTCAGTAGATCCTGCTCTCTTCCTCCTATTCAATGAGACTTAGTTCTTTTATTGCAACATATTAGAAAAAGGTACTGATGAACTAACAGGATGAGAGAAATTTCCCACTAAATACACGCATGGAAAAGAATCATTTTCCCCCCATACATTTTGTATTTGGTGTGTGGATTATTAAGCTAATTCATTGTGAACATCTGTGAACATTAATGGGGAAGTTCCTGGTTATTTTGAGATTTGATAAAGGCAACATCATAGCATATGCCAAATGAATAAATAAAAAGACCTCCTAAAAAACCTTCAAATCTACAGAAAATTCAACTTCCATTTGTGCTGTACAAAAGACATGCTCTATGAGATTAGCAAAAAATTATGGCAAGTACATATCTCACTTATTTTATGCCTAATTTGATATTGATCATGAAAAGATAATTGGACAAATTTATCTTTGTGTTGCATTTTTCACAATTTTAATGTGGGAATGATAGATACTTTATTTGAAGAATATATTTAATTGTGGCTTTTGCTCTCAAGTCAATTAAAAAATAAAAATAAATTAATGCTAATTGGTCTTATATCCTCTACAACAGTGGTGTCAAACCCATATGGCCAATAAACCATATATAAGGATCTCTGTGGGCCACATATTGACTTAGAAAACCACATATTAACATTATATATGTTTTATTATATTTTTTTAATTTTGTAATTTTCACAATTTAATTTTAAGCTGTGCAGTCAGTTATAACTGTGAGGTTATGTTCCTTTGTAAAGAATCATCTGCAAAAGTTTGACTCATATTTTCATTAAGACTCATAAAAATGTTAGCGATGAGAGAGAATACATCTAGGTATGAAGATGCTGATTCCTTATTTGCTTCTTTTTTATTGTTAACAGTCATATCTTTTATTTTTCCCCATCATTTTACTATCTGTTTCTGCTTAAGATAATATGAATATTGACTTCTGGACACTTTTCAAATTGTCTTGCTTATGATATTGATTTCATAGTAGCAAACTAATTTAGGGTTAGAAGCTCTACTCAATTTTATGCCGTTAAATGCTAGTTTTACTTCTTCATTTAAAAACTCAGATACTGGGAGTTATAACTGTCTTCTTTTTCTCAGAATTTTATCATCTATGATCTTTTCTGATTATTCACTGTGTTCTTTTCTGTAATTTATGTTGTGAATCAACCCCTCGATAATTACTTTCAGCATAGACGTGTGTTTTTGTATATGTGTATACATGTGCTTAGCTTGGTCCAGCTGTTCTTCTCATCTTTATCTTCCTTGGTGCCATTCTTACTTCCTTATATGACATATCTGGGACTGAGAGGGCAGGATCCAAATGTAGCACTTGCAATGCTGCTGACAGAGAAATTGTTATAAAAATGCTAGCGAATCTGTTCATGGGCTGCTCAGTTGAATTTCTTACTCAGCTTTATAAGAACTTGGTTTCTTTTACATTGCTTTTTACTATACTGTAGGATAATACTATCCATAACCTCTGTCATTTTCTTCAGGATATTTTTCTAATGGCCTTGTATATTGCCTTTTAAAGCTTTATGTCTCCACCCTGCAAAGAAAAAAAGACGCACACAGTATAGCTATCTTGGGGTTCATTTAGCTCTCTCAACGTAATGAGAAATTTACATCTGATTCAGTTTCTTTGAGAAATTTATTTTGTGTCATTTTCTTCACTGATATCTATTTCCCATTTATCAACATTAACAGTTACACAAAATCATATCTGTTGAGAGAGAATTGCATAACCTGCATTACCAAGTTGTGGAATTGGTTCTATGAGGGTCTTGTAACAGAATATAAATACGAGGGCAAATCAAGTCAGCAAGCATTTATTAAGCACTTACAATGTGCCCGACACTATGCTAAGTACTAAGGATAGAAAGAAAGCTCTCCCTTTATCTCCCTAAAATAGAAGCTCTTTCTCTTAAGAGACTCACAGTCTGGTGCAGGAGATAGCATTCAAACAATTATGTATAAATACTTGACAAAATGTAGGTATTCTCAAAGAGAAGAAATGATTGGAAAGACTTGTGAAAGGCTTTTTGGAGAAGTTGAGGCTTTAGATGAGATTAGAGGAGACAGAGAAGCCAGGATGCAGGGAGGAGATGGGAAAGAGTTCCAGGCAAGCAGAACAACAAATGAAAATGGCCCAAGTCAGGGAATGAGGGTCATGTGTCTGAAACTATAAGGAAACTAGTCTTACTAGCTCACAGAGTACACGTGTGTGTTTGTGTGTGTGAAGGGTGTAAGGTGTAAGAAGACCAAAAATTCAGGAAAGGGGTAGATTATGGGGAGCTTTAAAAGAAAATAAAAGTTAAGAACTCTCAGTCCCAGGTTGGGACATGTTGGACATGAGATAGGGTGATACAGGTTAAGCTAGAACATGTAACTAGGAGTTATTCTGTGACTGCTTTCATTTAGTTTAACTAGGGACTGGTTGAATAACTACATCTTTAGGATCTTTAGTAGAGCTGATGTTGCTTTGGAGAGGTCTCTTATAGCATACCCTAAGGACACCACTCTCCCACAGTCATCGTGGAAATAAAGGCTGCTACACAAAACAGAGTACTGTTCCATAATTTTCTTTGTTTTTTGTGGGTTACTATGATCCAAAGATTGATCATATTGTGCACAAACAAGTGGTGTTAAGCCTCAGCATACTTCCTTCAATTTGTTCTTGTTGGGACCATATCCAAAGCCTTTCTAGCATAAGACAATCTCTCAGAGTTTGAATTCTCCTGGAATAAACTTTGAATGATCAGAATCACCTCTTCATCACAATAAAGCACAAGAGTATAGTATTATAACTCAGGCAGAATGATACCACTGGCAGAGAAAAGCTCCTGATTCACAATTTTGGGAATAATTAGAATATATCTCAAGCTCACTATCTACTTCATAAATTTAATTACAGCAAATAATTATATTTAGTTAACTAATAATAAGCAATATCTATAGATTCAATATAGATTCAACAACACTTTTATGTGATGTTTCAATCTGTTTATTCACTCAATGATGAATCTACTAACAATAAATTAAATTTGACTTATTTCACCTCAGATGTCCGTTGTGTAAATTAGGACATTTGAAACCATAGAATAATTGACCTAGAAGAAGGTCCATTTGGAAGAACAGGATTTGGAGCCAGAAGGTCTGAGTTCAAATCTTTCCTCTGGCATTTACTGCCTTTGACCAAAGATAAACTTTATATTATGTCCTAGGTGCTTGTATTTCACTGTATAAGCTTTCATGACTAGCTGAGACAAGCCCTTTCCATACTTGGTTGCACCAAAATGACTTAAAAACGAATATTCCCAGGAACTTTCCCAAATTGTCAATGGTTCCAGAGAATGGAATATGAATGGCAGATTCCATGTCAATTGTTCAGTATCTAAATGTGGCTTCTTCTGTATTTAAAACTCTTTCTGCCTGACAATGAACAAGGCAGATACTCTCCCAGCACTGTCAGTGTACTGAACCACTGTCTTACTGATATATACTTGGGAAACAGTTATTAGAAGCTAGAACAACTTTCAGAGTTCAGATTAGGTCAAAGCAGTTTCCCCTGTTCTAATTATTATTTTCCCAAGACAAATTTCCTGTTAAAGTAAGGGTCATTCATACCTGTTTTAGGTTAAAATTAAATTTTACAATTATTTTCCCTGAAGTTCAACAGAAATCCTCTGATGTCCCTTTGGTGTCCTTGAAGAGCTATTCCTGTGAGACAAAATTTCCAAGAGATCCTACCAAGGTCTCAGTGTATGTTCAAAGAAAGAAAACATTTCCATCAGAAAGGGTCACCCTAATTAAGCTTGGGCAATTATCCCATTAGAATAGCTTCAAACATTTCAAAGAAATCTTATTCTGTGATCTGATTCTTTTTATTTTCCAATAAATTTCAGAAGACTTTGCAAAAATTGGTGATCTTGGATGAATTAAAAAGACAACCAAGTCATTATCCCATTGTATGTATTTCTGGGTATGTTCTTGCATCTTGTATTTGTGCTGGGTTTTTTTTAATACAAGTTCAAGTCTTTTCATTTTTCCATATCAAAATGTATTTTATTAAAATTGCCCCACTGTCCTCTTCTATTACAATATTTCAGGCTTCCAATTCTATCTTCCAAAATATTAGACATCTCTCCCGACTTTTGTTATCTAAACTTTTGATAAGCTTAACTTCCATGCCTTCATCCCAGTCACTGACAAAATATTGAAATGAATAGAAAAGCAAAAATCCTGTGATACAACCTCCCTCTTCATTAACATTAGTCAATCCTGTCTTTGAGCCTAGTCATTTAACCTGTTTAAACTAGTCTATGTATATTTATACGTGTATATATTTCATCTTGTTCAAAAGGGCATCAGAAAATTTATAAAATGCTTTGCTGAAATAAAGCTAGGCTGAGTCCACAGAATTTCCCTCACCTATGTCTAGTTACATTGTAAAACAAGAAAACAAAACTAGCCTACTCTTACTTGGTTTTAATGAAACCATGTTTATTCTTAGCGACTGTGTTTTTCCTAAGTGCTTGCAAAACACTCTGTTATTAATTCATTCTAGATTCCAAACTTCCCCCCGCCACACACAACTCGTCTTCAATCAACATAAGGCTCAATAACCCATATACTGAAGCATTTTTCTTCCCTTTTTTGGAAAAAAACAAGGTATTTGCTTTTCTTCAGTCCAGTAGCACATCTCTTATTTCCCATAGTTTCTTTTTTTTAAACTTTTTTATTTTTATTTTTTGTAATTTTTTAAATACAAATTTATTTTTAGTTTTCAACATTTACTTCCATAAGATTTTGAGCACCAAATTTTCACCCCATCTCACCCCTCCCCCTACCCCAAGATGCATTCTGAAGACCGCTTTCCCTAGTCTTCCCTCTCTTCTATCTCTCCCCCCACCTTCTCTTATCCATTTCCCCTTCTATTTTCCTGTAGGGCAGGATAGACTCCTGTACCCCATTTCCTGTATGTCTTATTTCCCAGTTGCATGTGAAAACATTTTGTTTAAACACATGTTTTTAAAACTTTGGGTTCCAAATTTTCTCCCTTACTCCCTCCCCATCCACCCTCATTGAAGAGGGAAGCAACTCTATATAGGTTATACATGTGCAGTTATGCAAAACACTTCCATAGTAGACATGTTGTGAAAAACTAACTCTATTTCCCTTAATCCTATCCTGCTCCCATTTATTATCTTTCTTTTGACCTGTCCTCCTCAGAAGTATTTGCTTCTGATTACCCCTTTCCCAATCTGCCCTCCTCTCTATCATCCCCCTGCTCTCTTTCCCTTCTCCCCTATTTTCCTGTAGGGTAAGACAGATTTAAATCAATTGAATGTATATGTTATTCCCTCCTTAAGCCAAATCCTATGAGAATTAGATTCACTCATTCCCTCTCACCTTCCACTGTTTCCCCTCTACTGTAAAAGCCTTTTCTTTTTTTTGTGACATAATTTACCCCATTCTACCTCTCCCTTTCTTCTTCATCTAGTATAATCCTCTCTCATCCCTTAACTTTATTCTCCAGATATTACCCCTTAATGCTCAACTCACCTGTGCCATCTATCTATCTATCTATCTATCTATCTATCTATCTATCTATCTACATACATATAATTTTCCCCCCTCCAACTACCCTAATACTGACAAAGGTCTCATGAGTTATAAATATCATCTTTCCATGCAGGAATGTAAACAGTTCAACCTTAATAAGTCTCTTATGATTTCTCTTTCCTGTTTACCTCTTCATGTTCCACTGAGTCTGTATTTGAAAGTCAAATTTTCTATTCAGCTCTGGTCTTTTCATCAAGAATGCTTGAAAGTCCTCTATTTCACTGAATGACCATTTTTTCCCCTGAAGGATTATACTCAGTTTTGCTGGGTAGGTGATTCTTGGTTGTAATCCTATCTCCTTTGCCCTCCAGAATATTATATTCCATGCCCTGTGGTCCTTTAATGTAGAAGCTGCTAAATCTTGTGTTATCCTGATTATGTTTCCACAGTACTTGAATTGTTTCTTTCTGGCAGCTTGTAATATTTTCTCCTTGACCTGGGAACTCTGGAATTTGGCTAAATATTCCTAGGAGTTTTCCTTTGGGGATCTCTTTCAGGAGGAGATCAGTGGATTCTTTCAATTTCTATTTTGCCCTCTGGTTCTAAAATATCAGGGCAGTTTTCCTTGATAATTTCTTGAAAGATGATGTCTAGGCTCTTTTTTGATCATGGCTTTCAGATAGTCCAATAATTTTTAAATTTCTCTCCTGGATCTATTTTCCAGGTTGTTTTTCCAATGAGATATTTCACATTGTTTCTTTTTTCATTCTTTTGGATTTGTTTTACAGTGTCTTGATTTCTCATAAAGTCACTAGCTCCAATTGCTCTATTCTAATTTTTAAGGAAGTATTTTCTTCAGTAATCTTTTGGACTTCCTTTTCCATTTGGCCAATTTTCTTTTTAGGGCATTCTTCTCTTACTGGCTTTTTGTGCCTCTTTTGCCATTTGGGTTACGTTATTTTTTAAGTGTTATTTTCTTCAGTATTTTTTGGGGTCTCTTTTAGCAAGCTGTTGACTTGTTTTTCATGATTTTCTTGCTTCACTCTATTCTCTTCCCAGTTTTTCCTCTACTTCTCTTACTTGCTTCTCAAAATCCCTCTTGAGCTCTTCCAAGGCCTGGGACTGATTCATATTTTTTTGGAGGCTTTGGATGTAGGAGCTTTGACTTTATTTTCTTCTTCTGGTTGTACATTTTGATCTTGTTTGTCACCAAAGTAAGATAATATAGTCTGACTCTTTTTGCACTGCTTGCTCATGATCCCAGCCAATTACTTGAGTTTTAAACTCTTTGTTAAGGTAAGAGTTTGCTTCCAATGTGGAGAATGTACTCTCCCAAGCTTCGGGGGTTTATACAGCTGTTTTCAGAAATACTCGTGGGGACTTGTAAATTTTAAGTTATTGCAAGGTGGTATGATAAGAGGAGAGGTGTTTACTTCTTTCCTGGCCCATGCTCTGGTCTATTAGTGACAACAAGCACTCCTTTCTGTCCTGAAACTGTGAGGAAGGTTTCCTGTCCACTGCCACTACAAGCTCCACCATGCCAACACTCCTCCTTGCCCCAGGACTACCACCCAGAACTATGATCCAGATCTAAGCATGGGCAAAGCAAGAGATTCCTTCCTCAGCACTGGCAAAGAGATCCCTGCAAACCCCCTCTCATCAGCCATTCTATTTCCCCTCAGTCTGTGGGCCAGAAGCTCAGGATGCAGCCACTGCCCTGGCGCCCATGCTCTGCGCTCTGTGCTCTGAAACTGGCTCTGAGACTTAGCTCCTCTCTCACCACAGAAACAGACTTTTCCCACTGAACTTCTAAGTAGTCTTTGGTATTTGTGGGTTGAAAGGTCTGGGAGCCACCACAGCTGCCCAAGATTCAGTCCTCTGAGTCCTGCATGCCCGTGTCAAACTGCGCTCCTCTACCTGCCTCGTGCGACATACATTTCTGATCAATTATCCAGATTGTCTTGGGCTGGAAATTTGGTTCACTCTGTCTTTCTGTAGGTTCTGCTGCTTTAGAATTTGTTTAGGGCCATTTTTTTTTATAGGTTTTTGGAGGGATTTTGGGGGAGAGCTCAAGCAAGTCACTGCTTTCACTCTGCGATCTTGGCTCTGCCTTATTTCCCATAGTTTCTTAAGCATCATCAAAACCACTTCTTCAATCACATCCACAAGCTTATTCTGTACCCTGTTAGATAGCTGATATCTCCTAGGTAACTTAAACTCATTGACACCATTAGTTATCTTAGATTTCAATTCCCTGTCAACTATTTCTTTTGTTCTCTTCTTTCCAGGCTTAAGCTCAATTTCTTTGGAAAGGAAAATAAAAGCAAACTAGAAAGTGAATAGGTCTCACTGACCTCAATTTCCAGTATTATCTCCTCATCAACCCCAAACAAAAAATTTAGACTTGGGGGCAGCCAGGTGACCTAGTGGATAGAGCACCAGCCCTGAAGTGACAAGGACCTGAGTTCAAATCCAGCCTCAGACCTGACACTTACTAGCTGCGTGACCCTGGACAAGTCACTTAACCTCAATTGCCTAAAAAAAATCTAGAATCTTCCTTTTCTTCCAAATTACCTTCTTTTTTAAAAAAAGGTAAAACATTTTACTTTATGTTAACTGTGAGCCTTACTTAGTTCATAATAAATTCTAGCTTCCGTCTCATTATACCCTTTCTTAAGCATTTGAGATTATAGATGTTTTCAAATTTTCTTCTTCTCCACAAATACTACTCAAGTGCATCCAGGGCCATCTCCAGTCATCCTGATCTACATCTTGCCACTGGACCCAGATGACTCTGGAGCAGAGAAAGTGAGGGTGGAGATTTTCACAGCACTCCCTCACCTAAATCAAATTGCATGTCATGGCATCATATTCCTGATATCGTGATCCTCTTTGAGAATGAAAAACAAACAATAACCTCTGTGAATAGTAGTAGAAGCTGCCCCACTGGGGACCCAACCGAAACTGGCTAATTGGCCAATATAGCTCCTTCCTTCCTTCCTTCCTTCCTTCCTTCCTTCCTTCCTTCCTTCCTTCCTTCCTTCCTTCCTTCCTTCTTTCTTTCCCTTCCCTCTGTCCACATAGGGTATCATACCCTCACCTGCAGGTGCTCTGCCCAAAAGAATGTAAATTTTGATCACTGAAACCCCACAAGATATCTTCAGGTTTACAGGCTATATTTTTTTTCTTAAGGACCGTGCCTTAAACCCAATTCACTTTGGATCTCATTGATTGACCAACAATAGGTCCCAGGCCAAGACCCACTTGGTCACTGTTTGGGCTTTGATTGGCTCAGAGTGAATGTAAGTAGAAATTGCTTCTATTTTGGCAAGAAACCTGGGGGTCTTCAACTCCCCGATTGATTGTTTTTTTCACTAGTTAAAAGAGGCCATTCTCTACTTAATTTCTTACCTAGCCTTAATCACTGAATGACCATTGCTTCAGCTAAACTGAGACCTGTTAAAGACCTTAGCTTAGAAAAGGCAAGGTCTCCCACTACATCCAGGACAATATTCAGTCCTCCTGATCTATATCATGCCACTGGAGCCACATGGCTCTGGAGGAGAAAGTGAAGCTGGTGACCTTGTACAGCCCTCCCTCACTTTAAATCCAATTCATATGCATGTCATGGCATTACCTCCCTGATGTCATGGTTCTCTTTGAGAACAAAGAATAGACAACAACAACTGAAATATAGTCTCCAAAATCAGAAATACACATTTTATTTTTTTCTGAAAACAATTGATTACATCAACCTCTTTATCTTCCTAAACTCAACATCAGTATATGCTATAGTTGTTTTTTTTTCCTTAGTTGTTACAACTGAGCCATGGTTATCCTCCCCATCCAAATACAGAGCAAAGTTTTTGGGAAAGGGTACTCAGAGGGTTAAAAGAATTATTTCTACTTCACAGTAGAAGCTAAGTTGTTACTTAGCCTTTCTGAAAAAAACAAGTTCTGAAGATCTCGTATAAGGAGATCAATGTATTACATAGAATAGAATTCAAAATTATTCCAAATGTGCTTATATATACATATCCATACATGTCCATAAACACATATCTGCATATGTTATGTATATCCATTCCGAACAAGCTTAATTATATTTTAAATGTATTTTAAGAGTGACAGGTATAAACAAGGGGATATTGGATGATCATTTGAAAACCACATTTTTCTCCTTCTATTTTAAGGGGAAGAGTTGTATTGGATATGGTTGCTAAACCATAACTAAATGTCTATTGAACAAATCCTAGGAAAATAAAACATCTGAAAATTGAAAACAAAATTATTACCGACAGCATATCACCTATTTTTATAGTGTACTAATGCTGCTGAGGTACATTCTGAAATTTTAGGGCAAATGATTTAGAAATAGATAGCAAAATTGATTTCCTCCATGATGTTTACACTTAAGATCTATTAACATTTGTGAAAATGAGCCTAAAGTTGGTCACATGCTTAGCTTAGGAAAAAGAAAAGAAAAGGAAACAGCATAGAATAAGTGTCAAATCTTACTCAAGTTTGAGCAAGTAACAATGTCACAGCATTATAGTATATATGTTTCAGGAAAATGGGAATAATTTGCTTGCTGTTTTTTTTTTCTCCCTGCCATATTTCTCCTCATTCTGTGGCAACCTCCACTCAGCTACAAAACTGATCTTTCTAAAGTGTATTCCCACATCATTCCCCTCAACACACTCATTCAACACATTCCAGTGGCTCCCTGTCACTTTCTGGATCAAATATAAAATCTTCTGTTTTATATTTAAAGCCTTTCATAATCTAAGTCTCATTTCCCCACACATATTTTCAGCCTTCTTACACATATGTTCCTTCACTTACTCTGTGATTGAATGACACCACTCTCCCTGCTAAACTTTGAGCAAGAAACTCCATCTCTTGATTCTAGTCATTTTCATTGGGTATCCTACATGAAATGCTCTCCCTTCTAATTTACAACTTTTGGCTCCTTTGGTTTCCTCCAAGACCTGTATAAAATCCCAACTTCTACAGCAAGACTTTCTTGATCTCCTTTAATTCTGGTACCTCCCCTCAGTTCATTTTTTCCCAAAATTTTTCATATATGCCATGTGTGTGTATGTACATACACACATGTAGCTGTTTGCATGTTGTGCACATAGTATGCAGCTAGTTGACACAGTGTATAGAGCTCTAGGCCTGGAGACAAGAAGACTTAAGTTCAAATCTGGTCTCAGATACTAACTATCTGTGTGACCCTGGATAAGTCATGCAACCCTGTTTTCCTTAGTTTCTTCATCTGTAAAATGAACTAGAATAGAAAATGGCAAATCACTCTAGTATTTTTGCCAAGAAAACCCTAGAGAGGGTCACAAAGAGTCTAAAACTCCTGAAAACCAACAATGAAAATACATTTTTATTTCCTGACTGATAACGTAATGATGACTCACCAACTGGAGGCTCTAATTTGAAAAACTGATATAAGAAAACAGAGCTGGAAATAGAAGAAACCAAAGAAAACTCTTTAAAAAGAAGCTATAGAAAAAGAGGAATTGAAGATAGGAGAGTAAGCTACATAGAGGAGGAATGACAAAAAGCTGGAGACAGATGGCAGAGTACTTCCACTTGTGACATATGACTCTTCAGATGAGAACTTGCTGATTGGAAAAGACACTGCTTTGCTGACTGTCTAGAGAAAGGCTAAACAGCTGCTGTAAGCTTATTAGAAGACAGCTAAATCCTGCTTCTTGTGAGAGGGGGGAAACCTTTTAGGGATGGTATTATTCTCTATTGACCTTGCTGCTTTCAGAGGGGAAAGAATAGAAGGGGCAAAAGAGGCATTGCCTCTCTTTTGCTATGACCTGTACTAGCTGTGAGAATAAACTTGGAGACTGGGCAAAGCAGAATCCCCTGTTATTTGAAGATCCAATGACCTTGGCAGTTCTCCAGATTAAGGTAACTGCTTGTGGCTATAATATCATAATACTTCCTCAGTGCTCTGTTAAAAGTTCCTATGAACTGAATAGAAAGCTTTGCACTGCTTCATTGGCTCTCTAGCTAATGAGCTTGTCATTGCTTCATTGGCTCAAGAGCAGAATAACGACTTTGCCCAAAAGGAGAACAGTGAGGACCAGAAGGAGAGAAGGTAGCCAAGAAATGGCTTCATGTGGGGAAGATTATTTCTGAAGTTACCAAATATATCAAGACCTACATCCAAAGATTTTATTGTCTTTGAGCACATAGTTTTCCATACTCATATGCCTCTTTTCTAGGTTTTAGCAAGGGTGTGTTCAGTCTTGGCCACAGATGCTTTATGCAGTGGTGAAAGAGTGTTACTCAAAGTTTATGGGCAGATTGTTATATTATGGTTATTCCTGTAACAGTCTTCTTTAGAATAAATGTGTTGATCATTCCTGATTTTGCCTTCTTTTGAGTCATGATTATTATTAATTTTGTCTTATGGTTTAATAAATATTTTGTTTATGATTTGATACTGTCGGGGGGGACTGATTTAATATACATGGGAAATATAACCCCAGTGGAGACTCTGAAGATACAATGTTGAATGATAGGAGTCACACACACACACACACACACCCTCAGCACGAACATCATTGCTACTCCTAGGATCTTAGAAGAAAGTAGTGAGTAGTAGGTAAATGGTTATGGCCCCTACTTTGGGGAAAGACAAACAAATAGGACAGCCTTTTTTGAGGGCAAGTTGGTGTGAGTGAGCTCAGCAAGAAAAAAGATGTTCATGTATCACATCTTTGTGATATATGGATAGATGTACACATCATTCTTGGCCTATAAAAAAGATTTCAGAGGGTTTACCAGAGGAAAAGCTGGTCACTTTCACCTCAACATTCTTAGCAGAGTTTAGAAACTTTCAGGGAACCTAATTCAATAAAATAATAATTTTGCTCTTAAAATCCTAGGAGAAAAGCACCATGGAGCTATAATGGATAAGGATAAAATGATCCCTTGGAGTTAACGTGGCAGATGTTGTTGGAGGTGAAGTAATAGATTGGAAGTTTTTTCAAGCACTGACAAGTCTTGCTGTTATTTTATAATTAATGCCCAATTTAAGACAATTATACAAGTGAAACAATGTGTAATAGGTATATCTTTAGAGAATGGACACCTAGAATCACCTTGCCTAGTATGACTTCCACAATTGTTCAATACAGAAAAAAATGAAGATCACTAATTTGACTATTAAAAGGTAAGAGAAAAATGGAGAAGAGCTATTCATATTTTCAGCAAGCCATGCTAATCATTTGCTGATTCTTTTCCAAGTAATGAGTCTATAAATTCCAGAGGCTGGTATAGGAGGTAAAATAACTATACCAATATGTGGCAACATTTATCATTAAGGCTTCCATTCATTCATGCCGCAAAAACCCAGTAAAATCCTAATTTGTCACATTAAAACTATATTTTCCAACGCAGTGAGCACAGCATCATGAGGATACTGAAAAAGCAACAACAATAACAATTTATTAGCCATTTTTCAACTGGTTATAAGAGGCAAAGACATTGAATTTACTCCTGATGTTAGTTCTGTTGGGTATGGGAGGGTGTCCAGAGAGATTAATGTTTGTTCAGGACTTACTCTAGTGAATTAAAACTTTTAATAAGTAAAATATGTCAATTTTTAGTTTGTTTTTTTTTCCCTCTAGCCAGACCTTGTTTCATGTTGCTAACGATTAGAAATAGATTAGAGTGGAAAAAAAAATCATTGTAACTGAACAACAAATTCTATTAGATATCTCAAGGTATCAACTCTAAGATCTGTCAAGAATATAAACATATTTGCTCTATTAAATGTTCATTGATGGCACTAAATTTAATAGAATTCAATAATCATTTGTTAACCATCTCATGTGTGGAAGGTATTGTTAGCATTGGAGAATCTGTAATCCCAGTTCCTGAAGCAAAACAGGTCCTAGCCTCAATGAATTTATGTTAGGTTAATATAGTATGTCTGCAAGCATATAAATAACATTTTTGCCATGTATTAGGTAATGTCATACATATATACAGATAAATAAATACCACATAATTCGAAGTTTAATGACTGGGCTGTGTATCAAGGAAAGCTTTGCACAGGAGGTGAGGCAATGTTTAGATGGAATGTTTAATGAGTATTTTAAGAGGTAGATACAAAGACTGAAAGCATTTGAAGGAAAAAGGCAAGGTGGTAGAAGGACTGTTGAATGTAGGCTAGAATATAAACTGTATAAAATTGAGCTGTATATGGTCAGGGTGAAAAGTTAGGGAGGAATCAGATCACTGACAACATAAAAGTTAGGCTCAGGACTGTGGTACTTTATCCTCAAAGCAACAGGGGGCCATTAAACACTTTTGGGCCTGTGAGCAATATAAATTGAGTTGTAGTTCAGGAAGTTTATGTATTGAAAATGGATAAGAAGGAAGAGAAGCTGGAAGGAGGGCCACAAATTTTAGAACTATTATAATACTTCTGATTACTTTATGTCAGTAAAGAGAATGCAGAGATAAGAAGTCATTACTAATATTATATGTCAAAAGTCATATCAATCCTACTCAAAACTTTGAAGAGAATTTGCATTGTTTGTAATAAAAAAAATGAAGTCATAGAATCTGAGTAAGAAACTTGAAATAAGAAATTGGAGATCACCCAGTACAATTCATTCCTGTTGAAAAACCCACTCTACAACATAACCTACTACTTGTCACCCTGCCTTTTCTAGAAGACCTCCAATGATGTACAAGTTTATTAGTTAGAGCAACATTCAAGGCACTGTAAATGACTAAGCATGTCATTGTTGGCCCTCCATACTCCAAGACTCCTCCATTTTTTAAACCCTTTTTTCTTCTCTATTGCATATAGATATCTAAACCTCAAATTAATGTTGCCATCCCTCACCCTCTCACATAATTCATCAGAAGTAGCATGATGTCATTTCTTAAATAATTATTTGCGATGATATGGAAACTGACAGATTCAACATACTGCTACAATTAAATTAAATTTAAGACTGGCAATTTTTTGGAGAGAGGCCAATGATAACATGACAAACATCATGACACAATGGGTAGAAAGCCAGTCTTGGAGTCAGGAACTTAACTGAATTGAATTTCTTCCTTAAATGGAGTGCTCCTTGAGGGAAGACTATTTTATTTTTATTTCATGGTAAATAGAAATAATAAATGCTTGTTAGTTGACTTGACTTCCTCTGACCCCCAAGAGCTATGTATGAGAGACTACACAGATAGATGGAGAGCCCCTGTATTATTCTGACACTCAGAAAATATTTAAAAAAATAAAATCAAAACAAAAACGAAAACTGAAAGATCTTCAGCTCTTTGAAAGGATCCTTTGTGAAAGATTTAAATAAGGATGTGTTGAAATATTACACAAGATCTGTGTAATATAGAGTGGATTTAGAGTTAGAAATCATTTTTCAAATCTTGGTTCTGCATGCTTGTGATCTATTTGATCACTTGTGGCCTAAGTGACATTCTACTTAAACTTTCTGGGCCTCATTTATAAAATGAGGGAGGTCTGGCCATGATTGCGAAAACCTTAATTCCTGTTAATGAGGAGGCTGAGGCTGGTGGATTGCTTGAACTCAGGATTTCTGAGCTGAAATGGGCTAAAGCAAGTGGATGTCCACATTGTCTGGTACCATATGGTGAGCCCCTGAGAGTGAGGGGCTGCCGCAGAAAGTCAAACTAACCCATGTCAGAAATGGGGCAGATCAAAGCTCTTGTGTGATAAGCAGAGGGTTCAGAACTGTGAATGTCTGTTTCACTTTTAGTCTGGTAGAGATATGGAAACTCATTCCCATGGAAAAAAAAAGGTTGTGTTAAATACTATCTATGCTCCCCTCTATTTCCAAAGCTATAAAAATCTGACCCAAAGGTGAGGTAGAACAGACTGATTGCCATTTGTACCTATAGAGGGAGCACCAGCTTCAATGTAAACATGGATTCTCTGAAGCACTGACTAAAAAATTGCAAAAATCAATGGAATTAGTTGACTCTTTGTAGAAATAGTAAATTAAGATTTTGGGATAATAGAAGGGCTCCATATAGTATTTCTTTGAGGATGAATGGACCTATGAATTAATTGGTATAGAGAATTGTCAGTGAAGGGACGTGCATTACCAAAACATATCTCCACCTTCTGTGAAACTTAGAGTCTTAGAGTACTACCTGGGCCACTGAGAGTTTAAGTGACTTATACTTGATCATAGGCAGAAAGTACCTGTGGCAAGACTTGACCCCAGATCTTCAGGACTCCAAGATTATCTCACTAGCTTATCTCAGTAGTTCTCATTTGCTGTTGCTGTTCATGAGTAGCAAGCTTAAAAAAAAAAACAATTATTGTGATTTCCGTGGTGGTCCATGATGTTAAACACATGTAAGTTAACCTTTCTTGGGGTGGTAAGGAAGTCAATATTTTTATATCTGTAATACATAAAAATTAATTAAACAACACCAACACCAACGATCCTATTACACACACACATATGTTATTATTATATATATATATATAGATATATATATACACACACATATATACATACATATACATATGCATACATACATACACACACACACACACATATGTTTTCCTCAACAGTGCTGCTTCTATAGGTGGTTTGGATGGTGAGTATAGAGAAGTTTATGCTTTTCCCATCTAGGGATAAAAGCCATCTTGCCAATGATATTCAGATATTTCGTTCTTTACCTTTCTTAATCTGGCTACCCACCTAGTTTGTAATCACCACTGTGATTGTCTATAGGAAAGTGGTGACATTATTTTTTAAACGCCCATTTAAAACTTGCATTTGTAGTTCTGCTCTTTTTGATAGAATTTAGATGTTAAATATTTTTAGAAGATAAATAGAGAAACAGCTTGCTCATAAACACAAGAAGGAATGGTAGGCCTTGAGATTATGCCCAGTAGATAGTTAGATATCTCTAGGCATTGTCAATTTTTTGTAGATAGATAGAAAAGAAAATATTCTTTTAAAAACATTTAGTATTTTCCTGAGCTACATGTAAAACAATGGGTTCCCAATTCTCTCCCTTCCTCCCTCCCCAACCCCCATTCATTGAGAAGGCAAGCTATTTGATATAGTTTGTACATGTGTAATCATCCAAAACATTCCATATTATTCATGTTGTGAAAGAAAACAGTCAAAAACAAGAGAAGAAAAATAAGGAAAGTTAAAAAAAACCCTGTTTTTCAATTTGCATTCAAACACCATCACTTCTTTCTTTGGGGATGGATAGCAGTTCTCATCATAAATCCTTCAGAATTGCCTTGGATCATTGTATTTCTGAGAACAGCATAGTCACTCACAGCTGATCATCTTATGATATTGTTGTTACTTTGTACACAGTACATTTCACTTTGCATCAGCTCATGTATGTCTTTCTGGGTTTTTCTGAGAGCATCCTCCTCGTCCTTTCTTAGAGCATGATAATATTCCATCATAGGCACATACCACAATTTATTCAGCTGTTCATCAATTGATGGACATACCCTCAATTTCCAATTCTTTGCCCCCAGAAAAGAGCTAGTATAAATATTTTTGCATGTGCAAGTGTTTTACCTTTTTTTAAATCTCTTTTTGGATACAGACCTAGGAATGATATGACTAGCTAGGTCAAAAGATATGTATGGTTTTATAGCCCTTTGGGTGTAGTTCAAAATTGCTGTACAGAATGGTTGAATCAGTTTGCAACTCCACCAACAGTACATTGAAGTCTCGTATTTCCCACATCCTCTCCAACACTTGTCATTTTCTTTTTCTGTGCTATGATCCAATCTAAAAGGTATAAGATAGTATCTCAGAATTGTTTTGATTTGCTTTTCTCCAATCAATAGTGATTTAGAACATTTTTTCATATGCTTTGGATAGCTTTGATTACTTCATCTGAAAATGTTCATATTATTTGATCCTTTACAAATTGTGGAATTTTTATGCATTTGACTCAGTTCTCTATATGTTGGAGACATGAGGCCTTTATTAGAGAAATTTGCTTCAGAAATTTTTTTTTACAATGACTATTGCTAACTGTTTTTCCCTCCATCCTATTTCCCTCGTTTATTCTGTTCTCTCTTTCCCTTTACTCTGTTCCTTCTCAAAAGTTTTACTTCTGACTATCCCCTCCCTCAATCTTCCCTTACCTCTTCTCTAATTCTCTCTCACTTCTACTTTCCTGTAGGTTAAGACAGATTTCTATATCCAATTGAGTGTGTATGTTATTCCCTCTTTGAACCAATTTTTATAAGTAATGTTCACTCACTCCTTCTCACCTCCTTATTCTTCTCCACCGTATGAGCATTTTCTTATCTTTTTATGTGAGATAACTTATCTCATTCTACTTTTCATTTTCCCGTTCTCCCAGTACATTACTTTCTCAATTCATATTTTTATTCATATTCAACTTACACCTGTGCCCTCTGTCTATATATATACTCCCAACAGCCCTAATAATGAGAAACTTCTTATGAATTACAAAAATCATCTTCCTGTGTAGGAACATAAATAGTTTAACCTAATTAAGTCCATTATGATTTCTCTTTCCTATTTACCTTTTTATGCTTCTCTTGTGTCTTGTATGTGAAGTAAAATTTTTTATTCAGCTCTGGTCTTTTCATCAGGAATGTTTGAAAGTCCTCTATTTCATTGAACATCCCTTTTCCTCCCTGAAGGATCATGCTCACTTTTGCTGGGTAGGTGATTCTTGATCATAAAACTAGCTTCTTTATCCTCTGGAATATCATAATCTAAGACCTCCAATTCTTTTATGTAGAAGCTGCTAAATCCTGTGTTATCTTGATTGTGTTTCTACAATACTTGAAATGTTTCTTTCTGACTGCTTGCAATATTTTCTTCTTGACCTGGGAAATCTGGAATTTGATTATGATATTCCTTGGAATTTTCATTTTGGGATCTCTTTCATGAGGTGCTTAGTGCATTCTTTCAATTTCTATTTTACTGTCTGGTTCTAGAATATCAAGGCAGTTTTCCTTGATAATTTCTTGAAAAAATTTTGTCCAGGCTTTTTTTTTTAAATTTTTAATTCATGGCTTTCAGGTGCTCCAATAAGTTTTAAGTTATCTCACATGGATTTATTTTCCAATTCAGTTATTTTTCCAGTGAGATATTTCATATTGTCTTCTATTTTTTCATTCCTTTGGTTTTGTTTTATTGTTTCTTGATTTTTCACAAAGTCATTAGCTTCCATTTGCTCCATTCTATTTTTTTTCTTTTCTTATTTTGGCAACTGGGGTTAAGTGACTTGCCCAAGGTCACAAAGCTAGCAAGTGTCAAGTGTTTGGTCTGAGGCGAGATTTGAACTCAGGTCCTCCTGACTTCAGGGCCAGTGCTCTATCCACTTCACCACCATGCCCCTCCATTTTAATTTTTAAGTAAATATTTTCTTCTGTGAGCTTTTTTACTTCCTTTTCCATTTGGCCAATTCTATTTTTAAGGAGTTTTTTTTTCCTTCATTCAATTTTTGTGCCTTGTTTTCCATCTGGTCAATTCTGCTTTTTTAAAGTGTTCTTTCCCCACTGTCCTTTTGTACTTCTTTTACCACTTGTTCTAGTCTGTTTTTTGAGGTATAACTTTCTTTGGTATTTATGTGTGTCTCCTTTACCAAGCTCTTTACTCTTGTTTCATGATTTTATTGTATCACTTTCGTTTCTCTTCCCAATATTTCTTCTACCTCTCTTACTTGATTTTAAAAATCCTTTTTGAGCTCTTCCATAGCCTGAGACCAATTCATATTTTTATTGGAAGTTTTAGATACAGGAGTTTTGACTGTGTTATCTTCTTCTGAGTGTGTGTTTTGATCTTCCGTGTCATCATAGTAACTTTCCATGGTCAGAATTTTCTTTTGTTCTCTGCTCATTTTCCCAGCCTATAACTTAACTTTTAACTCTTTGTTAAAGTAGGGCTCTGCTTCCAGGGTGGAAGAAGCACTATCCCAAGCTTCAGGGGTTTTGTGCAGTAGTTTTCAGAGATACTTCTAAGCACCACTATGATTTTATTTCTTCTCAGGTGATATGATCTGAGGAGAGGTGTTCTCTATTCTCCTGGCCTGTTCTGTGGTCTGTGAGTGACCACAAGCACTCTTTTCTACCCTGCAACTGTGCCAAGGGTACTGTGGCCATAAGTTCTGGTGTGCTATTGCTGTTCCTGGCCCTGTGACTTCCATCCAGGACAGTGACCCAGATCAACTATTTCTTCAGTGCTATCAAAGAAACCTGTATAATCTTCTGATCAGTTGTTCGATCCCTTTACTATCTGTGGGCTGATAGCTCCAGAAGCAGCTGCTGCTGCTGCTGCTGCTGCTGCTGCTACTGCTGCTGATTCAATGGCTGCCAAGTCTGCTGCTGGTTTGCTGGGATTGGGTCTATGTCTGTGTGACCTTCTCTGGACTGTGTTCCACTCTCACCCAGGTGTGACAAACCTTTTCTGACAACCTTCTAAGTTGTTTTTGCCTAAAAAATTATTTCACCCTCTCCTTTATGGGTTCTGCTGCTCCAAGGATTGCTTTATGTCATTATTTAAAGGTATTTGGAGGACTTTGGGGAAGTTCAGTGATGTTGCTGTTTCTCTTTGCCCACATGGCTCTCCCTCCAAAAGAAAATATTCTTAAGAGTCCCTACTGCACAAATGGGGGAATTCATCTGGTCCTATTTCAGCATAACTGAGATGAAGTCTCCTCATTTTCGATTCTGGAAGTTATATTATTTCACTTGACTTATCTAGAAGATCAAAAATTGACCAACTGACTAATAGGATTAAAAGAATAAAAGAAATTTCCATTGCCCTTCTGGGCAGGCTTTACTTAGTCAATCTATCCTGATATTATATATTTACTGAGGCAGTGCTCTCAGTAATTCCTTTGGTAATAATTTCAATAAATAACTTGGCTTTTGCAAACTGAAGCTGAAACTCTAGAGAGTATAATTTTCTCCTTTTATTGGACACTGTTACATGAGAGAAAGTTTTAGGAGAAAATGGAATGTTTATATTCCATTTTTGCAAGATGGAGGTGGTGGTGATGCAGAGCAAAGTGCATTCTGGATAGACAGAAGATTGTGACAAGACAGAATAGAGGAAGAAAAAAGTGAAGAGGCTAAAATAGGATCAATGGACTTTTACAGATCAAGAGGTCCAAAGAGCATATCTACTCCATCTTTCTCACATCACAAATAGGAATACTTATTTTGATTCAAGTGAGTTGTCCAAGGTCATGTAGCTAGTAAGATAGACAAAAGACAAGATTTGACCCAACTCAATAATAATAGCTAATATTTATATGGCATTTTAAATTTGCAAATGACAGGAGATTTCACAGAGATTTCTTATTGCCATTTCTCAATATCTATGTTGAGAAATGGATGGAATTATAAAGAGATTAATTCATTTGATAATATAATAACCCTGTGAAGAATGTGATATTGTTATTAACTCCATTTTGTAGACAAATAAGCTGAAGCTGGTAGAGGTTAAATAACTTGCCTGAGATTACATAGCTAATTAATGTGTCACATTGGATTTGACTCTTTTCTTTTCTGCCCATGTATTAAAATGTAACATTTTCTCAATTACACCACTTAGTTGCCTCAATAAGATTTATTAAATAGCTACTACACTGTAGGCACTAAGTATCTAGTGGCTGAAAAAATTAAGAAACTTAAATTCCACAACAGCTATGTAGTTATACTACAAGTTGGAATATAAGGACAAAGAAGACATTTAGACAAAGGACTCTGGGAAAATTTGAGGAAGAAAAGATGCCTTAACTGGAAAGGGTTGAGAAGGCTTTATAAGTGAGGTGACATCTAAACTGACCTATGAAAAAAAATAAGGATTTTTAAAGGTGGAGATCAAGAAGGAGCACCTTCCAGGCATGGAGGATAGATAACCTATGTAAGACATGGAAGTGAGAGATAGCATTGAAAGTTTGAGAACAACTATTAGTTCATTTTGACTGGAACAGAGTTTGTGAGGGTGAGTAATGTGATATAGCAGAGTAAGATTCTCGAAGATCTTGGATGGCCACTGTCATTTATGAACTTAGGAAAGCCAGACTTTGATGGGCAATAATTCACCGAGAAAGATTATAACTGATTATAGTCAAGTTCTCTTCTGCCAAGAAATAGATCTAGTCAGTGTCCTAGAAGAGAAAATAGATGTAAAAAATCATATATTTCATTGGGCAATAACATGGTTATTTCTTTTTGATTTATAGTGGGCCAGGAAAATGACAGTTATTCTTTATTTTACAGGTTATACTTGTGTAGTCATGCAAAACACTTCCATAGTAGTCATGCTGTGGAAAACTAACTATATTTTCCTTCATCCTATACCACCCCCATTTATTTTATCCTCTCTTTTGACCCTGTCCCTCATCAGAAGTGCTTGCCTCTGATTACCCCCTTTCCCAATCTGGCCTCCTCTCTATCATCTTATCCCCTTCCCCCTATTTTCCTGTAGTGTAAGATAGCTTTCCATACTCAGCTGAGTATTATGTCATTCCCTCCTTAAGCCAAATCTGATGAGAATAAGATTCACTCATTCCTTCTCACCTTCCCTCATTTCCTCTCCACTGTAAAAGCCTTTTCTTGTCTGTTTTATATGAGATAATTTACCCCATTCTACCTCTCCCTTTCTCTTTCTTCCAGTATAATCCCCTCTCAACCCTTAAATTTATTCTCTAGATGTCATCCATTCATCTTCAACTCGCCCTGTGCCCTTAATCTATCAGTGTATCCATACATAGTATTTTTTTTCCCTCCAACTACCCTAATACTGACAAAGGCCTTATGAGTTATAAATATCATCCTTCCATGCAGCAATGTAAACTGTTCAACCTTAATAAGTCCCTTAAGATTTCTCTTTCCTGTTTACTTCTTCATGTTTCTCTTGAGTCTGGTATTTGAAAGTCAAATTTTCTATTCAGCTGTGGCCTTTTCATCAAGAATGATGGAAAGTCCTCTATTTCACTGAATGTCCATTTTTTCCCATGAAGGATTATATTCAGTTTTGCTGGGTAGGTGATTCTTGGTTGTAATCCTATCTCCTTTGCCCTCTGGAATATCATATTCCAAGACCTCTGGTCCCTTAATGTAGAAGCTGCTAAATCTTGTATTATCTTGATTGTGTTTCCACATACTGGCATTGTTTCTTTCTGGCTGCTTGCAATATTTTCTCCTTGACCTGGGAACTCTGCAATTTGGCTACAACATTCCTAGCAGTTTTCCTTTGGGGATCTCTTTCAGGAGGTGATCAGTGGATTCTTTCCATTTCTATTTTGCCCCCTGGTTCTAGAATATCAGGGCAATTTTCCTTGATAATTTCTTGAAAGATAATGTCTAGGCTCTTTTTTTGAGTATGGCTTTCAGATAGTCCAATAATTTTAAAATTATTTCTCCTGGATCTATTTTCCAGGTCAGTTGTTTTTCCAATGAGATATTTCACATTGTTTTCTATTTTTTCGTTCTTTTGGATTTTTTTTTATAGTGTCTTGATTTTACAGAAAATCACTAGATTCCAACTGCTCCATTCTAATTTTTAAGGAAGTATTTTCTTCAGTGAGCTTCTGGACTTCCTTTCCCATTTGGCCAATTCTGATTTTGGGGGCATTCTTCTCCTCATTGGCTTTTTGTACCTCTTTTGCCATTTGGGTTAGCCTATTTTTTAAGGTATTATTTTATTCAGTATTTTTTTGGGTCTCCTTTAGCAAGCTACTGACTAGTTTTTCATGATTTTCTTACATCACTCTCATTTCTCTTCCCAGTTCTTCTTCTGCCTCTCTTACTTGCTTCTCAAAATCCTTTTTGATTTCTTTCATGGCCTGCGACTGATTTATATTATTCTTGGAGGCATTGGATGCAGAAGCTTTGACATTGCTGTCTTATTCTGGTTGTATGTTTTGATCTTCTTTCTCACCAAGGAAAGTATTTTTTTTTTTGCACTGTTTGCTCATGATCCCAGCCAATTACTTGAGTGTTAAACTCTGTTAAGGTAGGAGTCTGCTTCTAGTGGGATAAGATGATAGAGAGGAGGCCAGATTGGGAAAGGGGGTAATCAGAGGCAAACACTTCTCATGAGGGACAGGGTCAAAAGAGAGAATAAAATAAATGGGGGTGGTATAGGATGAAGGAAAATATAGTTAGTTTTCCACAGCATGACTACTATGGAAGTGTTTTGCATGACTACACAAGTACAACCTGTAAAATAAAGAATACCTGTCATTTTCCTAGCCCACTATAAATCAAAAATGATATGGTAGTTTTGTGTAGCTGTTTTCAGAGATACTACTAGGGACCTGTAAATTTTCAGTTCTTCCAAGATGGTATGATCAAGGGTGAGGTGTTTACTTCTTTCCTGGCCTGTGCTCTGGTCTATGAGTGACCACAAGCACTCTTTTCTGCCTCAGAACTGTGAGGAGGCTTCTCTCTACACTGCCACCAGAGTCTGTACCACATCAGCATTCCTCCCCCAAGATAGCCACCCAGAACTGTGACCCAGATCCAAGCACAGGCAAAGCAAGGGAATCCTGCCTCAGCACCCATAGAGATCCCTATGGTCCCCCTCAGATCAACCACTTGATTCCCCCTCAGTTTGTGGGCTAGAAGCTCCAGAATTCACCACTACCCCAGGGCTGCAGCCAGGACTGGGGCTGGAACTGATCTTCTCTCTCACTATGGTCATAGACTTTTCCTACTGACCTTCTAAGTTGTCTTTGGTGTTTGTGGGTAGAGAAACCTGGAAACTGCCACAACTGCCCATGATTCTTCGGTCCTCTGTGGCCTGCTCTAGGTTCACTGAGGCTTGTTTTGCCTTCACGCCCACACTAAACTGTGTTACTTTCTGAGCCTGGCACAATAAACCTTTCTACTCAACCATCCAGGTTGTCTTGGGCTGGAAATTTGTTTCATTCTGTCTTTTTGCATGTTCTGCTGCTCTAGAATTTGTTTAGAGCCATTTTAAAAACTATTTTTATATACATTTATTTATTTTTAATTATCAACATTTACTTCCACAAGATTTTGAGTTCCAAATTTTCACCCCACCTCACCCCTCCCCCACCCCAAGATGGCACGCATTCTGATTAGACCTTCCCCAGTCTGCCCTCTCTTCTACCTCTCCCCCACTTCTCTTATTCAATCCTCCTTATATTTTCCTGTAGGGCAAGATTGATTTCTGTACTCCATTTCCTGCATTTCTTATTCCCCAGTTGCATGTGAAAACATTTTTTTTAAACATGCATTTTTAAAACTTTGGTTCAAATTTTCTCCCTTCCTCCCTCCCCACCACCCTCATTGAAAAGGCAAGCAACTCAATATAGGTCATACAAGTACAGTTATGCAAAACACTTCCATAGTAGACATATTGTGAAATACTAACTCTATTTCCCTTATTCCTATCCTGCCCCCCCAATTTTTCTATTCTTTCTTTTGACCCTGTCCCTCCTCAGAAGTATTTGCTTCTGATTACTCCCTTTCCCAATCTGCCCTCCTCTCTATCATCCCCTGCTTTCTTGTCCCCTTCTACCCCTATTTTCCTGTAGGGTAAGACAGATTTCCATACCCAATTGAATGTGTGTGTTATTCCCTTCTTAAGCCAAATCCTATGAGAATAAGATTCACTCATTCCCTCTCACCTTCCCCTTTCCCTCCACTGTAAGACTTTTCTTTTCTGTTTTTTTTGAGATAATTTACCCCATTCTACCTCTCCCTTTCTTCTTCTCCAGTAAAATCCTCTCACATCCCTTAATTTATTCTCCAGATATGATCCCTTCATCTTCGACTCAACCTGTGCCCTCTATCTATGTATCTATGTATCTATCTATCCACTCATATAATTTTTTCTTTCCAACTATCCTAATACTGACAAAGATCTCATGAGTTATAAATATCATCTTTCCATGCAGGAATGCAAACAGTTCAACCTTAATAAGTCTCTTATGATTTCTCTTTCCTGTTTACCTCTTCATGTTCCACTTGAGTCCTGTATTTGAAAGTCAAATTTTCTTTTCAGCTCTGGTCTTTTCATCAAGAATGCTTGAAAGTCCTCTATTTCACTGAATGACTGTTTTTTCCCCTGAAGGATTATACTCAGTTTTGCTGGGTAGGTGATTCTTGTTTATATTCCTATCTCCTTTGCCCCCTGGAATACTATAGTCCATGCCCTGTGGTCCTTTAATGTAGAAGCTGCTAAATCTTGTGTTATCCTGATTGTGTTTCCACAGTACTTGAATTGTTTCTTTCTGGCAGCTTGTAATATTTTCTCCTTGACCTGGGAACTCTGGAATTTGGCTACAATATTCCTAGGAGTTTTCCTTTGGGGATCTCTTTCAGGAGGAGATCAGTGGATTCTTTCAATTTCTATTTTGCCCTCTGGTTCTAAAATATCAGGGCAGTTTTTTGATAATTTCTTGAAAGATGATGTCTAGGCTCTTTTTTTGATCATGGCTTTCAGATAGTCCAATAATTTTTAAATTCTCTCTCCTGGATCTATTTTCCAGGTCAGTTGTTTTTCCAATGAGATATTTCACATTGTTTTCTAATTTTTCATTCTTTTGGATTTGTTTTACAGTGTCTTGATTTCTCATAAAGTCACTAGCTTCCAATTGCTCTATTCTAATTTTTAAGGAAGTATTTTCTTCAGTAATCTTTTGGACTTCCTTTTCCATTTGGCCAATTTTTCTTTTTAGGGCATTTTCTCCTCATTGGCTTTTTGGACCTCTTTTGCCATTTGGGTTAGGCTATTTTTTAAGGTGTTATTTTCTTCAGTATTTTTTTGGGGTCTCCTTTAGCAAGCTGTTGACTTGTTTTTCATGATTTTCTTGCATCACTCTCATTTCTCTTCCCAGTTTTTCCTCTACTTCTCTTACTTGCTTCTCAAAATCCCTTTGAGCTCTTCCAAGGCCTGGGACTGATTCATATTTTTCTTGGAGGCTTTGGATGTAGGAGCTTTGACTTTGTTGTCTTCTTCTGGTTGTGTTTTGATCTTCTTTGTCACCAAAGTAAGATAATATAGTCTGTTTTTGCACTGCTTGCTCATGATCCTGGCCAATTACCTGAGTTATAAACTCTTTGTTAAGGTAGGAGTCTGTTTCCTGTGTGGAGAATGTACTGTCTCAAGCTTTGGAGATTTGTACAGCTGTTTTCAGAGGTACTTGTAGGGACTGTAAATTTTCAGTTCTTCCAAGGTGGTATGATAAGGGTCTAGGTGTTTACTCCATTCCTGGCCTGTGCTGTGGTCTATGAGTGAGTACAGCCAGTATTTTCTGTCTTGGAACTGTGAGGAGAATTTCCTCTCCCCAGACACTACAAAGTCCACCATGCCAGAGCTCTTCCTTGCCTGAGAACCACCCCTCAGAGCTGCGACCCAGATCCAAGCCCAGGCAAAGCAAGAGATTCCTGCCTCAGCACTGGCAAAGAGATCCCAGCAATCCCCATGTGATCAGCCACCCTATTCCCCTTCCGCCTGTGGGCCAGAAGCTGAGGAGGCAGCCACTGGGGCTGTGCTTGCTCAGGAACTTAGGCTGAGACCTAGATCCTCTCTCACCATAGAAACAGAGTTTTCCCATTGACCTCCTAAGTCGTCTTGGTGTTCATGAGTTGAGAAGTCTGGAATCCACCACAGCTACCTGTGATTTAGTCCTCTGGGACCTGCTCCAGGTTTGCTGTGGCTTGTGCTCCCACGCCAAACTGAGCTCCACTTCCAGCTGGCGGGATATGCCTTTCAGGTCAACAATCTAGGCTGCCTTGGGCTGGAAATTTGTTTCACTGTGTCTTTTTGTGGGTTCTGCTGCTTCAGAATTTGTTTAAAGCCATTTTTTATAGGTATTTTCAGGGGTTTAGGGGAGAGCTCATGCAAGTCACTGCTTTCATTCCACCATCTTGGCTCTGCCCCAACATCTTCTAGAGCCATTTGTTACAGTTATTTGGAAGTGTTTGTAGGAGAACTGAAGCAAGTCACTGTCCTTACTCTGCCATCTTGGATCACTTTCTTGACTTAAAAATATTCATTTTCAAAGAAGTTTTTTAAATTGGGTTGAAAATGTTAGCCCAATTGGAAACAATGGAAACAGTCACTAAAACATTATGAAAGGTAGCATAATGCAGTAGATGGAAGACAGAATTTGGAGTCAGGAAGACTTGAATTCAAATCTTACCTCAGACTATTATAGCAGTGTGACCCTGGGTGAGTCATTTAATTGTTCTGTGCTCAGTTTCCTAATTTCTAAAAGAAGAGGGTTAGCCTCAACATTCTCTTAAGGTCACTTCCAGCTCTAAACTTATAATCCTATGACCCATATTATAACATATTATATGTGTTAACATAAACACTTAACTTCTTAGTGCCCAAGGAAACTTCATAATATTAAAAATTTGCTGAGGGACTACTGATCAGCAAAGGGAAAGTGTTTCCACATGCAAGAAATCACAAGTCTAGAAATTAGAGGAATGAGAGAGAGAGAGAGAGAGAGAGAGAGAGAGAGAGAGAGAGAGAGAAACAGAGAGAGAGAGAGAGAGGGAGAGAGAGAGAAAGCATTGACATAGAGGAATTGGAATCAAAAGAACTGTATCTGAGCCCCATTTCAAAGTATTATTAACAATGCCACCTTAGGAAAGACATTTAAAACTTTTCTTGCTACTTTTACTTTCTCCTCACCACAAACACTAGTAAGATTAAAAAAAAATTTTATCTATCCTTTATCCTACAACATTGTAGAGGGTATAGAAAGAATCTTGACTTTCTTTGTAATCCTAGTAAGGCAGGTCATTATGAGATTTATATATATATATATATGGAGATATGTGTGTGTGTGTGTTGTGTGTGTGTGTGTGTGTGTGTGTGTATGTGTGTGTATGAATGTATGTATTAACCGACGGTCCAAGCGAGAAGCTTTGAGTTTACATGTGCCAGCATCAAGCTTAGGGACATCTCATTCTTACCTAATGATCCACACAGAGTTTGTCCTAGAAATGTTGGAATTTGGATTCCACAAAAGAACTTTAGCTCTCAATGAAAAATTAAGTGAATGAAAACTTGATGATAGGGTAGACTTTATTTCACCCAATAGAAAAGGACAAGTGACTAACACATGAGCCCCAAAGACAAATCAATTCTTTTTGCCCCTTTTTAGGGTATCTACCTCATAAGACTGTGATCTCTTATTAGCCAGTGAGCTTCTTGAGAACAGAGAGTGGCTTTTGTCTTTCTTTTTACTCTCCAGTGCTTAGCAGAGTTCCTGGTACATAGCAGACACTTAATAAATGTTTATTGACTATTTCTGACTCTAGTTCCTGGAGCTTCTGGCTTGGTCCAGGAAGTTCTTTCAAATATCTGCCTTGATGTGGTATGCTCACTAACTGCATCATCCTGATTTACCTATTTCTTGGATGCAGAGCAAATTGGAATGGAATGGTGGTGTTGTCTTCTGGTATATGACCAAATTCTCTCATTCTAAACTCTGGTACTATCTGTGCATCTGTCTGTCTCCCTAAACAACAGTTCTTCTTTCAAAGGCTATGTCCAAGATTGTAGTTCATGCATATGACTAGCCAAGAATAAATTACTCTTCATGTGATGTTAAAAGGATAAGAAAAGAACACACCTTATCTAGGAAACAGCAATAAGAGGAAAGAAAAAAAGTCTCATTTTTGTTAAATTTGTTAAAAAGGAATTAACCTTGATAAGGAGTTTAACCTTGTGATGGGATTATACTCTGCTTAAGGAGACACAAAAGGCATTCAGGAGGCCTTGACAAGCATCCTCCTGGGCACAACCTCTATACATAGGGAATGAAATGTAATGGAGTGAAGTAGAATGGATGAGAATAGATCTAAATGGGGTGAAGTGCCCTCAAGTGGTCTGAAGGGGTGAGTAGCCTGATCTGAGAGAAGTGAAGGGTTAGCAGTTTAACTGCAATGCCATAATGCTATCTTTTAACCTCTTTCATGCCCGATAGGTTGATAATATTTGCTTTATCTATCTTTATGTATCCTGCAGTTGCATTTCATTACTTTCCTTGACATTTCTATTAAAGTATGCATTAAACCTCCCTATGAAGGTATTCTTTTTTTTTTTAGCTAAATAGAATTTCTTCTTATCCATGTCCTTGTGAGAGCATAGTATCATTCTCTTTATCAAACAGTTTGTTTTCTATGAGCTAGAAGAAATAGGAATAAAAGCAGTTATTTGCTTAAATGACTTGTCATTCTTTAGGGTGCTTAAACATTGATGGGTGCATTTGAGGCCCAGAGTAAATAACTGTCCTGTTGTGAAGGAGAAAAAAAAATGCAATAATAACAATTGAGCAAAGAATATAAAAGGTTTCCAGTCCTCTTTAATTCCCCCTCAACAAGATGACATACATTAGTTCTTGGCACATAGAAATCCCTTATTAAATGCTTGAGGATTGGTTGATTTATTGATAAGTGTTTTATTTGTAATGTAGTTCTGGCAGGAATTAATTTTCTGGAAGGGTAAACAAATATTTTGTGATAATAGAAGTCTTAATCCTTTCTACTTTTCCTTAAAAATATTATCCCAAAAAGACAGAAATAATGAGGTGCTTGGGAAGACATACTGCATGGGCCTAATGTACCTAGTTGTTCAACATGACAGCCCATCCTTTGGGCAAGTCTATGATGAGGTTAAGATGAGAAAAAAACAGGGTGTTATGTATAAAATTCTTTATCGTGTATGAAATAATGCAAGAAAATTAGCAATGAAGAGATTCAATTGTACAGAAAGGTTAAAAAAGGAATTGCAAAGTACAAAAGTGTAATTAGTGGTATAAAGGAAGAAATATAAAGTTACAAAAGAATGGGATGATAATTTAAAGTCGTTTGGAAATATATATGAAAAAATGATAAATATCCATCCAGAGAGACCATTTATGAAGAATATAAGACAGAAAATTTGAAAAAGGGAAAGATGAACAAAATAAAAATTCAGAGGCAGTTTGTAAAAAAATTCTAATGAAGAAAAAAATCGCATTTTTTCTAAATATGAATCTTGAGAAAAGATGATGAACAATGTTTGTGGAATGTTCTGTGGCATTTGTCCTAAATTTTAAGTAGGAAAACATAACCAAATTCAAAAAGTCATAAAAGCAAACAAATAAAGGAGAAAACTGATTCTGGGATATACATTATAAGAACAGAAATAAATAGAATGGCATATATGATAGGACAATAAAAGACCTGTTCTTTACTTTGCAAGAACAAATGAGGGTGGAAAAAGTTCTTATTCATCCTGGTCCCCTCAGCCAGGCACAGAGTGTATGTTGAAAGACATGTATTACATTCTCTCATCTGCTTTCCATTCTGGATTCCTTATGATTTTATTCAAACCAGGACATGGGGGTAGGGAATGGAAACAGAGGGACTGTCTAGACAGTTCAGTGTCACCTCTTTACTCCTTCCCCACTCTCTGCCAAACTGCAGACTCATTGCCAAGAGAGAGATCCAAGAAAAATGCATTCCCTCTGTCTTGGGAATTTCATAAGAATGAGTCAATAATTGTCTCTCCTTTAATTATGAGCTTCAGAGCAGAGAACCAGAAGGCAAAAATATTGCATTTGTAAGTATCTCTCTCCTTTGTTCAGTATTGACTTATGGCCCCAGTTCTTCCTCTTTAATAAAAGGTACACTTAGATTGGCAATGGAAAGTTTAACTACATTTATGATACTTAAAAGACAAAGTAAACCACAAAAAACCAAACTTTTAAAAACAGAAAAGTTTCAGGAAGTAGGTACACTACATCCCTTCCTAGAAGAGAGAGAGGAAATGAGCAGAAGAGGAAAAAAGAGAAATCACTTACTTTTTGGGTGTTTTATCTGGAGTGTGTGTATGTGTAGGAGTATTCATTCCAATACACTTTGGATACAATAGGCCCACATAGCTCTAGTCCTAAGTTCCAATGAGGAAGATCTCTTGGATGTTGCCGTCTCCTTCCATAGCTTCTGTTCTCCTCTTCTTCAGCTAAGCTACTTGTCCTAACAGTTCTAAGCCTTTTTCCCACTGCTTTGCTTTGTCTTGATAGTAGGGAATTGCTGTTCTCTTAGATGATGGCTTTAAAAGTCCCACCAGCCCTCTTTCACAATTCTCAGTTTAGGGAAAATTTCCTGTGGCTCAAGAAGAGAAATGCTGGTATGATTTCTGCTCCAACTAGCAGAACCCAGTATGCTGAACATACTTATATTCCCTCAGCATCCCAGAAACACCTGGGCTTAGCACTGAATTAGAGCAACTAATTAAAATATGAAACATGATTCCTCCTACTTGGCTACCACAACATTTTTGAACATTCCCTCCAATCCCATGGAGTAGCTTTCTTATGTCCTGAGGTATTTATCATCTTTATCTCTCTCTAACCACTCAATAGAATTTGTCTTAAGAGTTGATTTGAAAGTACTTTCCAAGCTTCTTATATAAGAAACTTCTTCTAGGCATAAAATAATGCTAGATTGACTTCTGTTATTATTATGCATTGCTATTTCCTCAATTCATAGTTGACTCAAACACTTTATCCTAAAGAATAACTTCATTTCCTCTGTTTTCTCACAATTCTGTTCTGTTATTCTTGGTGGTTTCAAAGTCATGCATAGAAACAAAATTAACATATAAAATTGCCATAATGAATGGGAAACAATGTGGCTACTGGAAAGGGTAATGTATGCAGAGTCAGAAGACCCAGATTAAAATCCTACCAGTGTCACTCATTAACTGTGTGTCCTCAGTTATGTATACTTCTGTGAGTCTCAGTTTCCTTATCTGCAAAAAATATTAGGTCAGACTAGATGGCTTTTGAAGTCCCTCCTAGCTCTGAATCTTGATCAGGCCATCTAAGCTAGTATACAATCTATGAGCTCCTTTGAGAGCAGGGACTATATTTTACCTTTGGATCACCAGTGCACATAGTAGGCACACAACAATTATTTATTGATTGACACATAGGAATGTTTATGGGGATGCTTGCTCAATCTTGTGATGGATGAACTTTAAACCAATGCTGGGAATGCCATGTTCCACTTGCTAGTCCTCCCAGCCCTCTGGATGGATCTTTCAACTCAATTCTGCTGGGTATTGAGCTCTGTACTCTTCTATACTCTGTTTTCTCAATGAATTAGTGATGATTTCCTGTCCTCTCATCTATTCTCCAGAAAGATCTCAAGATCAGCGTTTATTTGAGTAGAAAGCATACTGGGTTCAACTTTAAACTCTGCTGTTTACTTGAGAAAGAGATGACATTTGTGTGGTGCTTTTGAAATTTATTGAGTGATTTATTTATTATTATTATTATTATTTCATTTAAACTTCCAAAAATTAGAGGTGAAGATGACAGGTATTATTGATATATTTTATAGATGAAATCACATTCAGAAAAAGTTAAATAAGAATGTGTCTATTGTCTTGTTACTTTGTACTGTGAGGTTCAAACCTGTCTTTCCTCAGTCCAAATCTTATACATAGCTAACAGAGTACTAGATGTGTAGACAAGAATATCTGAGTTCAAATTCTGACCATACCATTTACTAGTAGTTTGCAAATCAATTAATCCTTCTCAGTCTCAGTTTTCTCATCTGTAAAATGGAGATAATACTACCTATAGTACTTTCCTCTCAAAAATGTAATGAGAATCACATTAAATAATGCAGGCAAATCACTTTGGAAACTTATAGTATTAAGCAAATTTCAATTATTGTATGTTTTTTATCAAAATAATCATTGCAAAATAGTAAGTGTTTAATTAATAAATATTATTGATTGAATGATATAAGTAACATAATTTATAAAGTTATTTCTTCACAACAATTCAATGAGGAGATTAATTTTTCATTCAATTAGAATCATCCACATTTTACAGAGGTAGAAACTAAGGCTTTGCTCAATAAACTGAGGTCACTAATTAAATAAGTGTGAAAGCTAGGACTTGTATCCAGAGGCTCTTACTGCAAACACTAAACTCTTTCTAATATAGTTTCCTTGACAGGTAGGTCCTGATTATTATGAAGGATGAACCTGTGAAAGGGTAGGGTATATTTTAATTCACATTATTTCAAGATATAATTATGAAAAAAAACCCTATGATAATTGTTTCCATCCTAATGGAAATATGCAATTCAAATGTGGACTATGTGGCCATTTCATAGTATTCACTATCCACACAAATTGGGACATAACCATAGCTGTATAGCATGAGGCTATTATACCAAGTGAATGCTGAGATTACTTCTAATTCTCTATCTATTATTCTCACCACCTCCCCCCAGAAGATATAAATTTCTGACCAATTTCTAATCAACAATTCAATTGAGGACAGAACCCTGGCCTTTAAACTTGTCTCTCTCAAGAACCACTTTGCTTCATAATATGTATTTGAGAACCTTGGTAATAAAGTAGTTAAAACTAAGTAGAAACAGAACTAATGTCAATGGCTCAAATGCATTCACTCCTTATTAATATGTCTTAATATTAATATTAGAATCATCATGTAGGGTACAGAATCACACAGAGTCCCAGAGTTGGAAGGGATCTCGGAGGTCACCTGGATTTCTCTTGACCTCTCTAGTAACTAGGAGTCTCGTACCTCCCAAGATTTCCCAACTTACATCCCACCACCCCATTTTTTTCCTAGATGACTGAGATTGTTAGGGATTGTTTTTTATCTTGGTTGAGTTGTCTGCTTCTCTGTAGTTTCTGTATGTCTCTCAGAATTCTTCACTCTGGAATAAAATATAAAGAACACAGTCCCTCTTCTACATGACAACTCTTCAAAGATAGCTACTTGTTGCTTTGCCTAAGTCTTCTTTCTTCTATATTAAGTAGTATAATTTATTCATTAAGTTAGAAAGTAAAAAATAATTTATTAAGCACTTATTATGGGACAGAGACTACACTAAATACCGAATTATCAAAGAAGGGAAAAACACTCCCATTGCTGTCACATAAACTCACTTTCTAAGAAGGGAGATAACATGTAAATAATTAGCTATATAACAAAATATAAAAAAAAAGTGAATGGCAAGTAATCTGAAAGATGAGGGGGTTAGCAGCTGGGAATACCAAGAAAGGCATCTGGCATTCAGTATCACCTCAAAAGAAATTAGAGAACCAAGAGGCAGAGGTAAGGTGGCAGAACATCCCAGGTATCAGGGCAGTCATTGCAAAGGTATGAAGGGAGAAGATGATATGCTGTGCTTAAGAAATTATAAGCTGCCCAATTCAGCAGAATCATAGAGTATGTCTGAAGGGGAGATAGTGTCAGAAGATTGGAAAAGGTAGAATTGGGCCAGATTATAAAGGTATTTAAATACCAGAGAGAGGACTTGGAAGATCTTGGAGGTAATAAGGATCCACTGGAGCTCATTGAACAGAAGGGCTTTAATACAATTGCCTTGTCAGCTGATGGCCTCCATGTTTTGGTGTAGAGAGAGATTTGACAAGGGTATTCATTCAACAAATACCCATATGGCATGATCTCAAGACCCTTTACCATTTTTGTTGTTTATTACCGGTGACTCTTCATTTAGCATTTCAATGTCCATTCTAAAATGTGGCTCCAACAAATGACTTAATTAGAGCAATACACAATGGAATTATCAAGTGCTATGTTCTTGACTTATATTAAGCTGTAATCCCACTATAATACATGATTTTTAACACAAACTCTTGTCTAGCTATGCATACTCCATTGAAGAGATTCCTGATTGTGCCTCACTAAAAGTTTCCCCTATCCCATAGTTCTGTAAGGACCCAACTGCACTGGACTTAAGAAGCTATTTTTGGATGATGTAAGGCTTAATATGTTAACTCAGTAGAAGACACATAGAATCTGTTTGACAAAGCAATATTTCGTTGAAGAATTTCTAGATATGTGAGAGTAAACTAAAGGGTGAATTATATATTAGGGCACAGAAATATTTCTCAAATTTATTTTCTGCCAACATTTATAGTTAAGCCCATCCAGTCTTTTTAATTTAGATTTCTCCTTAAGTATATCACTCTATTACAACTTAAAGTAAGGCTGACATTAGCAAATAAGTCATCCAGGGAAGTTGGGTGTTCTATTTAAAGCCAAAGGACCTGTTTGAACCTTTAGTCTGCCACTTATTATATTTGTGACTTTTAGCAAAGTAGATCATTAGCTTCTTCCTATATCATTACTAGGGCAGTAGGAAAAGCCTGCAAGAAAGGTGAAGAGAGGGATGGAGAAGGAGCCATGGGTACTTGAAAGCTATTTCTGTTGGATCTTTGGGCTTATTGGTTAAGTATGTAGATGATCAAGCTAGTGGGAGGGTTAAGCAAAATTTTGGCTTTTGAGAGTTTTAAGTTATGTAAAGGCATATTTTAATGCTGGTTTTGAATTTGATCTTTAATTAAACAAAACATGAAAGAAATGGGATGTCATAATATGTTATTTTGGAAAACTTAAAACAAAGAAGGCCACAGAAAAAAACCCTCAAGAAAGGACAGTCCTGTAACATTTTTAACTCTTTCTTAACTCTTTCCATCAGTGCCATGGAACAATCACATTTTTAAAAAATCCTTTGAAAAGCACTCATGAGAAAGGGGAGTGTTAATGAGATAGTTTCCCTGTCAAGACTTCTTTATCACCAGGACTGTTAAGACTTAGAGATGTTGCTGCCATGGGCACATGCTCCTTCATCTGCTCTGAAAATCAGAAATGAAACCCCCCATTGGTAAGGATATTGTCAATAGTCTAAAATCTATATAAAGCAATATGCTTGAGTTCTGTTTGAGAATGAGGGATGAGAAGAGATAATAACTTCATTAAACAGACAATAATGGAGCAAAATTAAATTAGGATAATTTTGTAGTTTGCATGCACTTCTCTTCCCCTTTCCCCCAAGGTGCCTGTCTATAAGCTTACTTTTCAAAAGGCATGACTAGTAACAGATATACTTCTAGTAAAACTAATGACAGTATAATTTGTAAAGTGACTGCATGTATAGTCACTCCTTGCTTTCTCACTCTCTGTAAAATGAATTTCCTAAACTTCTTTTTATGTCATAATTGTTCCAATCCTTTTGGTATTCTGGTATTTGGTATTCCCTCAAGTCAGGTTTTCAAAAATCTGCTTTCAGAAAGACTTTTTCCCTAAAATTACCATATTCAGTACTGACCACATAAGCAAGGTAATAAGGCAAGGTAAGGGGGAGAAAGGATCTTGGAATTGAATTCAGAATATGTGGCCTCTACCACTGACTAGCTCTAAAACCTTTAGCAAGCCACTTGATTAGTACAACCTCCAATATATTCAGTTCCTTACAGTGAAACCACTGTGGAAAAAGCATATATAAATGTGAGGTATTATGATACGTAACTCTATGTAAAAATATGGCTACTTTATAGATTTGTTGAATCCATTGTAGTACAATGAAGTTTTCAGCTCATGGGACACATAAGGTTTTTGAAGCTGGATATCCAGAAGGACAGTGGTATCCTATACTATTGAGTAATAGGGATCTTTGGAATTAGGGATGAATTTGAGGGAAAATATAATGAGTTTTGTTTTAGACATCTTGAATTTCATATGCTTTTGGAAATTCAAATAAAAATCAAAGTCAGAAACATCAGTTATTCACAGATATCTAATAGTTGGTGATGTAAAGTGAGCTTAGGAAGAGGATTAAGGTTAGATATGTAGATCTGGGAATCATTTATTTAGAGTTGGTTAATGGAGTCATGGGAGCTGATGAGATCACCAAAAGAAAGAGTATAGAGAGAAAGTAATGAGAGAAGCAGTGACATAAATTATGAATCAGCAAAGGAGACTTAAAAGGAGGAGTTGGACAGGTAAGAGGAAAAACAGTGAAGAATAGCATTATGGAAATCTAGAGAGGAGTGCTCTGTCCAGGAGAGGGCGCTCTACAATGTCAAATGCTTCATAGAGTTCAAAGAAGATGAGTCTTGACAAAAGGCTGTTAGATTTGAAAACGGTGCAAAACATAATCATCTAATGGCAAGAGATCACAAGCAAGATTCCAAGAATTTCAGATAAATGCCCTTTAGTTGATTTATAGAAGATTATGGACAAGCATGGCACAATACAGGAAGCTAGGGATAAATCTGCAAAATTTTGCAAAGTAGACACATTCCTGAGAAACTAGACTCTTCAACAAATCAGAGGACTGAGTCTGTGCATGCATAATACACACAGAAACATGTATATGAATATATGTGTACCTACATATGTGTACATGTGTAGATATTAACATGTCAGTATATGTAATTTCACATAAGATAATTATTTAAGGTTCTCTGAGCCTTATGGAGGTAAAATGACTTCCCTCAAATAACATGACAAAAGTAGGACTTGAATACTGATCTTTCTGATGCCAACACTGTGTCTGAACAGCATGCTATCTCACATATATTTGAGTTTAAAGTCATAAAAAAATTTATGACTTCAAAGTGATATTTCAGTCTGATAAAAATAGATCAGTTCTCAATGGTTGAATAATTGCTTAGTCATTCACATAAGGAATGGTTTCCTAATTCACAGCAAGCTGCCAGGTAGACTGATGAAAATAAATATTATTTAATATAAATAATGACTTTAAAATATTCAAGAAATTTTATCATGTGGTTTTTCATTACCTTATTAGTATAGATATCAGGAATTTAAAGGATACCTTAAGTATCTAATTGTAGGTACATGGTTACTCACTATCCTTTAAACACATGCATACCTGGACTATAGTGCCTCAATGCCTTGCAAATGATCAACAAGCTACAGGTTACAAAGTAAATGATACATCTCAGAATTGAACCAGAAAAGTGGGGAAAAAAAGATGATGACTTTGGGTTCATTCATTTTGTCAGAGGAAATAAAGATGTGATTGATGACTAAAATATACATGATGTCAAAAGTTGGCAAATCATATATTAAAGCAATGCTTTCAGACTACTAAAGAATCTAGCTGGATCTTATTAAATAATGTAAAACTGTACAAGATTTGAATACATCTAAATATACATGTAGACATATAGCTAGATATAGATGTAGACAGAAGTATAGATATGCAGACGGATATGCATATTATATAAGTAAAAATCTATGAGGAGGAAACATTGTGACTGAAGGAATAGTTAGAATGTTGGAACATAAAGGATGTTTTCTTCAATATTTTGAAGCCATCTTAATTTAATGCTTTCTGTCTTTAATAACACATGAGCCATATGGTAGACATCATCAAGAGTGCATAAAAATCAAACAGGCAACCTCCAGCATCCAGACCTCCACGAGCTTCAGCATAGCCCCATGCAAAGATGTAGCCATCAACCTTACATCTCGCCCAGCATATCTCTGCAAAAACAAGAAATCAATGGCCACGTTGCCAGATTCTTCAGTGTAGCCCCTAGGAAACACAAGACCACCCCACCAGCCTCAGTACATGCCAGGCAATAGCACTGGGACCCCAGCTCAGCATCAGGTAAGCATCCAGGCAGCATCAATGAAGCACCAGGTAAACAGTCAGGGACTGCAGCATTTGGCACAAGAAGCCTGAGACAGTGCCCCTTCCACCCCAGGAGCAGAGCTCAAATGCAGAAGAAAGGAATAAGTACCCCCAAAAGATGAGCAAACAACAACAAAAAGAATCTGACCTTAGAAAGTTATTATGATGACAGTGAGGACCAAGACACAAACTCAGAAAAGGAAATAATGTCAAAATACCTGTGGCAAAACCCCAAAGAAAATTGAGAAGTGGTCTCAAGCCCAGAAAGAACTCATGGAAGAGATAAAAAAAAGTACTTTAAAAGTCATATAAGAGAGGTAGAAGAAAAATTGGGAAAACAAATGGGAGTGCTAGAAAAGAATTATGATAAAAAGAGTCAACAGCTTAGAAAAAGCAAACAACTGCTTAAAAAGTAGAATTGGCCAAATAGAAAAGAAAGTATAAAACTATCTGAGGAAAACAACTCCTTAAAACTTAGAATTGGGAAAGTAGAAGCTAATGACTCTATGAAACATCAAGAGTCAATGAAACAAATTCAAAAGAGTGAAAAAATAGAAGAAAAAGTAAAATACTCCATTGGAAAAACAATTGACTTGGAAAAATAGATACAATCTAAGAATAATCAGACTACCTGAAAGCCACAATCAAAAAGAGCATCTGGGCAGTATCTTTCAAGAAATTATCAAGGAAAACTGCCTTGATATTCTGGAACGGAGGGCTAAATAGACATTGAAAGAATCCACTGATTACCTCAGAGGAAAGAGGTCCAAAAATAAAAACACGAAGGAATATTATAGCCAAATTACAGTACTATCAGGTCAAGGAAAAAACACTGCAAGTGGCCAGAAAGAAACATTTCAAATGTTGGAAAGCCACAATTAGGATCACACAGGACTTAGCAGATGCAACATTAAAGGATCTGAGGTTGTGGAATATGATATTCTGGAAGGCAGAGGAGCTAGGACTGCAACCAAGAATCACGTATCTGGAAAAATTAAACAAAATACTTCAAGTGAAAAATGGCCATTCAATGAAAGCTTTAATAAGAAGACCAAACTGAACAAAAGAATTGCTCTCCAAATCAAGACCCAAGAGAAGCCTAAATAGGTTAAAAGAAAAGAAAAGAAAAGGATAAGGAATTCAATGGAACTAAACTGTTTACATCCCTACATGGGAAAATGATACTTGTAATTCTTAAAAATTGTACCACTAATAGTGCAGCTAGAAGGAATATAAATAGGCAGAGGATGTGGGTATAAGGTGAATTTTAGAGGATTACATTTAACAAAAACGAAAGTATGAGAAAGAGGAGTACACTGGCTGAAGAAGGTGGGGAGAGGTAGAATGGGATAAATTATTTCACATAAAGGGGCATAAAAATCCTATTATATTGGAGGGAAAGAAGAGAGGATGGGTGATCATATCACTTGAAACTTACTCTCATCAGTATTGGCTCAAAGAAGGAATAACATACACAATCAGTTGAATATAAAAATCTAAGAAAGGGGGAGATTAAGTAAAGTGAGGTAGTGTGCTGACAGAAGAGAGGGTAGATTGGTGGAGTCAGTAGACAGAAGCAAGACTCTGGTGAGGAGGGAAAAGATGAAAGAAAAGAGAGGAGAAAGGGGAAGCAAAATAGGATGGAGAGAAGTACACAGTTAATAATCATAACTGTGAAAGTGAATGGGATGAACTCTCCCATAAAACAGAAGTGGAGAGCAGAGTGGATCAAAAACCAAAATTCTACAATATGTTATATACAAGAAACACATTTGAAGCACAGAGATACAAACAGAGCAAAAATAAGGGGCTGGAGCAGAATCTATTATGTTTCAACTAAAGTAAAATAAAAAAAAGAGGTAGCAATTCTGATCTCAGACAAAGCAAAAGCAAAATTACACCTAATTAAAAGAGATAAGGAAGGAAATTATATGTTGCTAAAAGGTACCGTAGGCAATAAAGTAATATAAATATTTAAAATATTTGCATGCAAATTCTTAAAGGAGGAGTTAAGTGAGTTATAGATTCATGACCAAACAAGAGATAGGGAGCATTATGAAATGTAAAATAGATCATTTTGATTATTAAATGAAAAAGCTTTTGCACAAACAAAACTAACTCAACCAAGATTAGAAGGAAAGCAAAAAGCTGGGATACAACCTATGTAGCTAGTGTCTCTGATAAAAGCCCCAAATATATAGCAAACTGAGTCAAATTCATTAGAATACTAGACATTCCCCAGTTGATAAATGGTCAAAGGCTATGAACAGGTAATATTCAGATGAAGAAATCAAAGCCATCTCTCTATAGACATAGAAAGAAGTGATCTAAACCACTTTCATTAGAGAATGAAAATTAAAACAACTGTGAGATACCACCTCACACCTACCAGATTGGCTGATATGACAAAAAAGGAAAATGATAAATATTGGAAGGGAGATGGAAAAATTGGGACACTAATGCACTGTTATTGTTGTGAACTGATTCAACCATTCTGGAGGAGAATTTGGAACTATGCCCAAAGAACAACCAAACTGTGAATACCCTTTGATCCAGCAATACCACTACTAATTAGCATCCCAAAGGGAGCATAAAAAAGCAAAAAGGACTTGCATATGCAAAAATATTTATAGGAACCCCTTTCATGTTGGTAAATTATTGGAAATTGGGGGGATTTCCATCAATTGAGGAATGGCTGAACAAGCTTTAGTATATGAATGTAATGGAATACTATCGTGCAATAAGAAATGATGAACAGGAAGATTTCACAAACAAGAAAATAAACAAACCTGGAAAGACTCATATGAAGTGATGCAAAGTGAAATGAGAAGAACCAGGAAAACATCGTACATAAAATCAGCAACATCGTGGGATGATCAGCTATGAATAACTCAGCTCTCCTCAGTGAGAAGTAGAAAGGATGCTTGAAGGAAAATGCTATCCATATCAGAATAAAGAAATGATGGACTCTGACTGCAAATCAAAGCGTACTTTTTTCACTTACTTTATTCCTTTTCATGTTTTCCCCCCTTTTGATATGTTTCTTCTTCCATAACTATAACTAATATGGAAATGTGTTTTACATAATAGCATATCTATAACCTATATCAAATTGCCTACCCTTTTCAGAAGAGGGGAGGGGAAGAAGTGAGGGAGGGAGAAAAATTTGGAACTCCAAATCTTGTAAAAATGAATGCTAAAAATTGTTTTGACAAGTAATTGGGAAAAAAATTAAGTGTCTAAATAAAAATCTTCAGGTTTGTAGTTTACTATTAACCTTGACTCATGATTGTCACCCTTGTAATTGAATCAGCTGTTCAAATTCTCAAAGCATAAGTTCTGGTTTATTATAATGAATAAACATGTTGTTGGCTTTCTGAGCAGCAGCTATATTTCTATTTTTTTCTTTAAACAAAAATAGCAACATATTTTTTAAAACTGTTGAGGGAGTCAGACTTTCTCATCTAACACTGCAAAAATGATTCTAATTCAAATATTATATATATATATATATATATATATATATATATATATATATATATATATATATATATAAAATTTATGTTACACCTGGAATATTATGAGTATTAAGGGAATGACAGTAACCCAAAATATATCTTGATTTTTACATAAAGATTTTAAAGCATTTGTAGAAATAAGGTAGAGGTTAATAAATCATAGAGGATGGACATGAGGCACTTAAGGATGAGAGGTATGAAGTAGTGACCAACATTTTTGATTTTCCAAATAAGATTTCAACATAAATATATCCACTTATTACAGCAAAAATATAGTTCAAATCAGAGTTAATGAAATAAAGACTAACACAAACACATACACACACAATCATTAAAACTGGCAGTGAAAGCAGAGTAGCAATGATTTAATATAGCATATGTAAAGGAGGTCAAATTGCAGTGAGTGGTATTGAATCAGATGCAGTCTGCTACTTACACTGTAAGACACTATAGGCTCGTCTGTCATTTTATTGATAGCTAGATTTGAGGGGCACAACAATTTCTTTTGAGGTACTTTTACATAAAGTTTAAAATAACTAGAAAATGTAAGAAGATATGTGTGGTTCTGCAGAAATACTACTGAATCTGGGAAAATAGAATGTGAGGTTCAAATCTGGCTCTTTATTCTAAAGACCTCTTCTAATCATTTATAGTCCAAAAATATATGCTTTTATAAAGAAGTAAGTTCTTCATAACTACATGCTACTCTTCCCTCTCCTTTCCCTTTTCCTCTTTTCTCCTCTCCTGAAGGCTCCTCTCCTCCACATTACTATTCTTTTCTTCCTTCCCTCCCTGCATCTGTTTATCTGTCTTCTTCCTCCCTTCCTCCCTTCCTTCCTCCCTTCCTTCCTTCCTCCCTTCCTTCCTTCCTCCCTTCCTTCCTCCCTTCCTCCCTTCCTTCCTCCCTTCCTCCCTTCCTTCCTTCCTCCCTTCCTTCCTCCTTTCCTTCCTTCCTTCCTTCCTTCCTTCCTTCCTTCCTTCCTTCCTTCCTTCCTTCCTTCCTCCCTTCCTTCCTTCCTTCCTTTCTTGTTAAGTAGCAATTCCAAATGAGTGTTTTTATAAAGAAAATTTATTTTTCTATCTTCTAATATCTCTTTAAATCATAAAACTTTTCCCCAAAATAAATAAGTGTTTTAAATATTAGGGAGTTTTCTTGGTAGGTGATGTCTTGATGACACAAATAGAATAAAAAATCATCTTAGAAATATATTTTCAAGTAATTTTAGTTTTGCCTGTTTTCTTGTCATATTGTTTTTGGCATCTCAACTTTATTATATCTTCAAAAGCCGATCAAAGAGTAAGACATTTGCTTGAGGCCATTGATTCTATTCCATTCTCTAGCTATTGTTTAGGCGTCAGGAGGTGAGTCCAAGAACCATAAAGCATTGCTCAACTGTTGAGGTAGGTCAAATTTATGATCCAATGTAAGCCCTCAATCAATCTGGTAATACAGAAAAATATGTTCTAGACCTATAATCCTTTCCCTTAAATCTCAGGAGAAAGCAAGAGTATCATAGATCCACAAAAGACTTAGAAGAGGTCACACTTGTGCACCTACAGGTAAATAGGGATAGTTCTTTAGAAAAATATTGACAATAGACAGCTTATATTTTGTAGCTTTTATACCTGATTGTCATTTCATAGAAATGCAAAAATTATTGAAGTAGAATTTTATGTATGTTTATTTCCCTTATTGCATATTAGTCTCTTTTCTGAATGCTTTGTTGCAATCATGTCAACCTTCTTGATGCTGTTCAAACATGACACTCCATTTCCCATCTTCCTGCCTTTACGCACCAATGGCTAAAAGGTATTCCTTCCTGCTATCAATCTGCCTCTTAGAATTCCATTTTTCCTTTAAAGCTAAGTTCAAATTCTATCTCTTACATGAAGCCTTTTGTAATCTCTGTAGCTATTAGTGCTCCTCATCATTGTGTGTGTGTGTGTGTGTGTGTGTGTGTGTGTGTGTAATATAAACAATATGTACTATTTATGAGATAAGGAAGTTGTAAAGACAAAATGAAAAAAGATTTCTTGGTGTCAGGGACTACTAGAGTAGAAGGCAATACTATTCTACAGCAAATATACAATATGAAAAGATAAGTGTTGAAACAAAAAAAATGATGAAGAACACCAATAACTAAGGATCAAGAAAGGTTCCCATAAGATGTGACCCATAAGATCAGTCTTGAAGTAATCTAAGGATATTTGAGATGTGGAAGGGAGAAGGGAGGACATAACAGTTATGAAGGAAAGCCTATGTAAAGATACAGAGGTGGCACATAGACTGCATATTTCCAGAATTAGCAAGTGAGTTATTTTGGTTGGAATGTAGAACATGTACAAAAGATTAATATGTAATAAATCTAGAAAGCAGGCTGATAATAATAATAATAATAATAATAATAATAATAATAATAATAAATAGCTAATATTTATATAGCACTTATTTATATAGCACAGTACTTTTTCCACTTTTTTATAAGTGTACCAGGCACTGTGATAAGTACTTTACAGTTACTGTATCGTTTGATCCTCATAAAAACCCTAAGAGGCAAGTACTATTATTATTCTTAATTCACAGATGAGAAAACTGAGGCAAATAGGGGTTAAGTGGCTTGCCCAGTGTCACACAGCTAGTAAGTTTCTGAGGTCAAATTTTAATTCAAGTCTTTCTGATTCTGGGCCCAACATTCTATCCTCTGTGCAACCTAGCTGCCACAAGATGGAAAACGGCTTTAAATATCAAGCTGAATAATTTGCATTTTGTTTCAGAAATAATAGGGAACCTCAATTTTTTTTCTGAGTAAAGGAGGATGACAGAGTCATATTTATCATCCAGGAAAGAAATAAAATGTTAAACTAGGATGAGGCAAATGAGTAGAGAGAACAGGTGTTTGAAAAAGATATGAAGGTAGAACAGGAAAAATGACAATTGGTTAGTATTTTAATGATGCAGAGGGGGGGAAAGGCAGAAACAAAGAATAAAATTTGAGAGACAGAAATAAAAATGGACCAGAAAGAATAATATCACAGAATGATCAGAGAGCTCAGCATCATCTTGATAAGGAAGAAGGTAGTGCTTTTGTAGCCTCTTCCCCAACATTCACTTCAACTTTCAAATTCTGCAGTGGCATAGTATGCCTTATCCCCTTAGTGAAAATTACAATATATGATAATCACAGATAGAGCAATATAAAAGTTAGGAAATGTTGCTACTGTAGTTTTTGTTGTTATTGTTGTGTTTTTTTTTTAAGTGACCCTAAAAGGTGCTCTGAAGGTTGAGTTTTCTCTTATCACCACAGTCATAGGATTTAGCTTTCAGAATTTGGGGAATAATTCTATGCCATTAATCCTAAGTTTATCTTTTTACAACTTACATTCACTATTTTTAGTTTCACCCTCCAGGGCCACATGTCACTTCTCTTCTATATGGCAGTCCTTTAAGTACTTGCCCTCCATGTATTGTTTTCTCCAGGCTCATAATCTTGAGTTTCTTTAATTCATGCTCATAAGACATAGATTTAAGGCCCTTCATCATTCTAGTTGTCCTCCTCTAGATGCTGTTTACCTTAATAATTTTTTTCTCCACAGCTGGCAGCATCAGAAATGAATGTAATACTCCAGATATAATCTGAGTAGGACTTATACCTCCTTTTGCCTAAAAACTATGCTTTTCTTAATTTAGGCCAATATTACACGAGTTTTTATGGCTCTGAAAACCCACTGATGGCTCCTGCAGTGATTGCTGTGACAAAATCCCCAGACTTGGAAATGTTCTGGGAATTAATTCAATGAACACAACTATCATCTAGGAGATAAAATAGGATTAAAATAAGGATGGGACAGCTCTGCCTTCTTCCATTATAAATTATATATTTCTCATTGCTATTTTTCTTTGATCCTTCTTTTTCCCATAACTTTTAAAAAGGGAGCCTTTAAAAATAGTCCTTAGCTTTCCTTTCTAAGTATCAGTTTATTGTGACTATTAACTGTGCCATGTTTTTGTATTCACGTTCCATTACCTGCCCTTGATCAGTACTTTTTTTTAATCTTTATTGTTGAGTTCTCTATATAATGACATCATTCTCTTCCAACAGCTCACATTATGTTTTTTCTACTCAGAACAATTGTTTCCTTTTTGTCTACAGATCTCAATTCTTCATTCCTCGTAGGGTGCTTTCTCCTTTAGAATTATAGGCCATAACATCATACCCATTGTTCTGCTGAATTCGTGTAATTTGTTCTCTTTAAAATCAAGGTGCATGTTATATTATTTATAACTTTCTTCTCTTTACCTGTCACAAATTCTAGGAGGCAGTGAAGACTTCCTTCCAGGGTTCCCATTACTTCCACAGCAACCAGTTAGTTTTTATTGTTGAGGAGATTCAGAACAGCATATCCCTTTGTGGATTCTTATACCTTTTGAAGAAAAAAAATTGCCTTTAATGCAAGTCAGAATGGAAAGCATTATCAAATTTATTTTGCTTAGAATACAGGTTTTGGCAAAGGGGAGGAGACAGAGTTATTTGGTAATTTGAGAGGAATGTTAAATGTCTAATGAAATATTTTATATGTTTTATTAATAGGAGATGATTCTTCCAATCTTAACTGTGTTTTCTGATTGTTAAAGGAAAATTTCCTGAATGTGTAAATAGTTGTTAGGATGGCAGCCTGGTAAAAAGTAAGGTAGGCAGCATCATATGAAGATTAGAAAAGTGCAATTTAACTCTAGACTGATTTGAGCTTTTTGTAACTAAAAGACTTCAACAAATATGTTATCGCCACAGTAAAGTACTCTAATGTGTATTGTGACTACTAATTTATTTTTAATAATTTAGCAAATTTCTACAAATCATTTAACAAAATTCATCATGTTTATTGAGGACAGGCTAAAAACAGAAATTCAGGCTATATGGTCCTGATTGATTAGGTGATTTGAGAATTAATCTGTGATTAGGAACAAAAACAAGTCATTTATGGAGGCAGATCTCTAATGTAGTATCGCAGAAATCTGCCCTCAGCCCTGAACTATTCAAATATTTTGCCATTTATTTAAATGTAACCATTAAAAGCTTCCTTGTCTAATGTGCTAATGAAATGAAAGTATAAGCGGATGTGCTTGTTAGTAGTCAGGATCCAAAAGATCTCAATAGGTAAGAATGATTCATCAAATTAAGACAAATAAATAAATTAAATAGAGATGAATGCAAATTCCACAAATGGACTCAAAAAACCAGCTGCATAAGTATTGGATCAAGAAATATAGCTAATGGGGGACAGAGCCAAGATGGCAGAGAAAAAGGAGTGATTTGCTTGAGCTCTCCCCCAAATCCCTCCAAATACCTATAAAAAATGACTCTAAACAAATTCTAAAGCAGCAGAACCTACAAAAAGACAGAGCAAAACAAATTTCCAGCCCAAGACAACCCGGACGGTTGATCAGAAAGGTGTATCTCACCAGGCGGGGAGAGGAGTGCAGTGTGGTGTGGATACGCAGGCAAGGAAGGCCTCAGCAAACCTGGAGCAAGCCTCAGAGGACTGAATCACAGGCAGTGTGGCGGTTTCCAGACTTCTCAACTCATGAACACCAAAGACAATTTAGAAGGTCAGTAGGAAAAGTCTGTGTCTGCAGTGAGAAAGAGAAGCACAGTGGTCTCAGCTCCAGTCATAAGCCTGGCCTTGGGGAGGCAACTGCTTTCTGAGCTTCTTTGCAGAGGTTTTTGTACATTTTTGTGTATGTGTGTGTTGACCACATGGTAGGATCCTTGCCTACCTTGTTAATCAGGGCAGGGTTGGGTAAGCAGAACATTTTTAAGGCACCTTTTTAATCCTTTCCTCATACCAAGAGGCGAATGGCAACCCACCATTTTTGCTGGCTGCCCTACATTCTTTGGCTGTATGTTGTGTGGGCTTGCTCTAAGTGCTCCATAGTACCTGCTTCACTACTTTCATGGCTGTTGGAACAAATTGTTCTTATCCACCCATTCTACCAATGAAAGTCTTCATATCCTCGGGGTAGACGCCTCCTCTAATTCACTGATGGTTTGAGACCCTTCAGTTACCCTCAACCTGGTTTAGCCCATCTGCTGAAATGATTTACCAGAGTGGGGCTGTTGTACATGCTATAGTTTCTTGGAGCCACATGTGAGAATTAGGTGGAACAGCTGGACACAAAAGGAGGGAACCAGCCCTGAAAAGGGCTCAGCAGCCATCACGCCAGAGATACTAGTCTTCTCTGAACACACCCTACACTCCAGGTGTTAAGTATAGGTATAAATATGGAAGTGGCCAGTTTGTGAAAGGTTTTTAAAGCCAAAGAGAAGGTTTTATACTTTTTCCTGCAGGTAACGAGGTGCTTGTGTTTGTGTGTGTGTGTGTGTGTGTGTGTGTGTGCTATCACATACCTGCATTTTAGGATGATCACTTTAATGGCTGAGTGGAGGATGGACTGGAGTAGAAAAAGACTTGAAATAAGAAGACCAACATTTCAGATCAGACTATTTCAGTAGTCTATACATGAAGTGACAAAAGTCTTGTACAAAGTGGTAACTGTAGGTATATGCCTAGAGAAAACATGTATATGAGAGATATTGTAGTGGTAAAAATGACAAGATTTGACCACAAATTGTATATGTGGGTAAAGTGTAAGTGAAAAGTCAAAGACAATACTGAGGTTGTAAGCTTGGTTGACTATAAGAATAGTGGTGCCCTTGACTCTAATAGGGAAACTGGGAAGATGGGAGGGCTTGGGAAGAGAGATTCTCTTCTATGCATTCTTAATTTGATATGTTTATGAGACATTCACTTTGAAAATTTCAATAGGGAGTTGGCAATATGAGCTGGGGTTCCAGATGGGGGTTAGGCATGGATAGATATATATTTGGGGATTACTTACATAGGAATGGTCATTGAATCCATGGGAGCTGATGTGGTGACCAAGGAAGACAGTATATAGAGGGAGAAAAGAGGACCAAGAAAATAAGTTGGGGATGCCTACAATCAGAGATTGTAGTGGTTGGAGGAATACCCAGCAAAAAAAGGGAAAGATGGAATGATCAGATAGAGGAATCAAGGGATAGGAGGATAGGAGTGTCATGAAAACTTAGAGAAGAGAAAGAATCCCAGAGAAGAGGGTGACCAACAGTGTCAAAGGCAGTGGAATGCTTTCCTTACTTAGTTCTGTGTATTAGAATAGTCTCAGTTCATGTGTCATCTCCTACATCACTATGTCCTTTCCTGACTCCTGTAGTTGTCATGTGTTTATTCCCTCTTTTTAAAAAACATTATTTTTCTCCTACAATGTTATATTTTCTAGTAGAATATAAGTTCCTCAAAAGTAGGGGCCTTTTTGCCTATTTTCTTTCTAGTGCCCAGCACAATCTTGTGTATGGTAGGTACTTAAATTCTTATAGATATTGTTCTCCATCAATTACATATCCCACTGTTTCCTCTCATGTCATTGTGGTCATTCCACTCCTAATAATTCATTAGCCTAATAAAAACATGCATAAAAAATATGTAACCTAAGTATTTATTTTAAAAGTTATATGGTTCATTTATTTTATCATTATTTTCCTCTTAAATTGAGTTCCAAACTCTCTTCCTCCCTCTTATAGTTCCCTATGACTCTCCCATATACTGAGAAGGCAGGAAAAAAAAAGATGTCAATTATGCATGAGAAATTATGTAAAACCCATTTTCATATTAGCCATATCACAAAAAAAGCAAAAAAAAAAACCCAACCAGAAAATTATACTTCAATTTGCACTCAGATTTATCAGTTCTCTTATATATATATATATATATATATATACACACACACACACACATACACACATATACATCTATCTATCTATCTATCTATCTATCTATCTATCTATCTATCTATCTATCTGTCAATTAAATGTTGCCTGCAACCCATCAAAAAGTAAAGAGATTGAATGATGTAACCATACTAACATTTTTCCTTATTCATCGAGGACAAATTCTAACCAACTGTAAGGGACTTAATTTGTTCTGAGACTTGGCTTGGCTCCCGTGTTACATTTTAATTCAAGAAACAATCCAGAATGTGTTCATAATAAGAAACCACAAATTGGCTTATGTTAGACTACGTTGTCAGCTGTGATATTTTAGTTCCTTAGTGAATCAAGTGGAGTTACAAGAGATGGTGAGAAAGAGAAAAAATACAAAACTCCACTTCCAGATAAGATTTACTTTTGTCACTCAGTGATTAGATAACAATTCATGTAACTAATGTATTTTAATTAATTGCATATTTTGCCCCTTAAATTTTCTGGAATGTGGTGGTTTTTCTGCAACTGAACAAAATTTACCACTGAAAGGGCAATATGAACCCCCCAAAATTAGATTGAATTTTAATCATATTCACCAACTTCTAATTTCTAAATAAAATAAAATAAATTTCTAGAGCATGGATCATAACCTGGAGATGCCCTGGAGTGACATAATTTTAATATAAATGAAGGAATAGTTAAGAATTAGTGATCACATAAGACAATCTTTATCTTCTTTAAGACAGATGAAGCACAAATATATGAACAATCAGTAACAACAGAAAACGAGGCCATGGATAATTCAAAACTAAAGATAACAAGGGGTATATGTTCAAATGCCTTATAAGGTCCAAACAAGCTATAAATCTATGATCCTGAGATAATGTAATATGTTGATTTTCAAAAAAAGTCTTTGAAATATTGGTACTTATTATTGATAAAATTGGTCAGAAGGCTTTGAATCTAAAATTTCTACTGATTCTCTCTCTCTCTCTCTCTCTCTCTCTCTCTCTCTCTATATATATATATATATATATATACACACACACATTTATGTGTGTGTGTGTGTATGGGTGTGTATGTGTATGTGCATATATGTATATGTAAAACTTGGGTAATGCCATCTCCTTTAATGAGCTGTTTTTGTTGATTTTTTTAAAGAAGCCCCTAACAACAAAATGAGATATCTAGAGCTATCTATAGCTATAGCTCTCTCTCTCCCCTCTCTCTCTCACCCCTTCTCTCTCTCTCTCTCTCTCTCTCTCTCTCTCTCTCTATATATATATATATATATATATATATATATATATATATATATATATATATAAAATACACACATATATATGTGTGTATAGCTATATTTATATACATCTGTCTATCTGTCTGTCTGTCTGTCTATCTATATCCCACAATAGATAAAATACTATCCCTGGAATCAGGAGGACTCCTCTTCCTGACTTTGAAACTGGCCTCAAATACTTACTAGCTGTGTGACTCTGGGCAAGTCACTTAACCCTGTTTTCCTCAGTTTCCTCATCTGTAAAATGAGTCAGAAAAGGAAATAGCAAGCTATTCCAGTATCTTTGCCTAGAAAACCCCAAAATGGGCTATGAAGGGCAGCTAGGTAGTGCAGTAGATAGAGCACTGGCCTTGTATTCAGGAGGACTTGAGTTCAAATCTGGCCTCAGACACATGAAAACACTTAACAGCTGTGTAACCCCAGGCAAGTCACTTAGGCCCAATTGCCTTAAAAAAAATGGGGCAGTTAGGTAGCACAATGGCTAGAACACCAGCCCTGAAGTCAGGAGGACCTGAGTTCAGATCTGGCCTCAGACCAAAAACTTACTAGCTGTGTGATCCTGGGCAAGTCACTTAACTCCAATTGCCTGACAAAAAATGACACAATGAAAAATGACTGTATATGTACATGTGTGTATGCATTTATCTATATATGTAGAATAACACAGAGACTTTTTAAATATATATATATATATATATCTTTCTTTTAAGATGTCTGAAATTCATTGACATCAATAATCACCTAACAAGTATAAAAGACTTTCCTATTTTAATTTCACTTTAGCCTCATCAAACACCTCTTTATATTCTATCCATTCACTGGTTGAGAGACATTATAACTGTCAGTCTAGTTGTTTGTCACAGCTGATTATTCTAGTTCCCACTGGTTCAGATCACAAACCTACCAATTTGGCAAGCTGTCCAGCTTTTCCTCAAAAGAGCTGAGTAAAGGGATTGAAATACTGGCAGGACTGTCTGTGGGAAACTACCAGGGACACAAATATAATAGGCTTGGCTCCTAATTGTACTATGCCTCTCTCCCTTTTGTAAGCAGAAAAACAAACCCAAACAAAGAAAGCAAAGACTCTTCAAATGCTGGGAAAAGTTCTTTCAGAAATTCAAAAGCAAAGTCTTGAGGTTTAGAATATATTCGCCCCAATCTTCATTGCTAACTATTGTACCAAAACAAAAACAACAAAAGACTGGTGCAATTCTCCAAAGGCCAAAACATTCATCATTACTTTCACAATGAAAACTTGAGATTCAGATTATTAATTTATAGATATAACTGCATAATACTTAAACAGTAAAAATATAACTTGAAAGAGTTAGTTCACATCAGTACTACCAAGTATCCAAATATATGGTGTCCATATACATCAACTAGCATACTTGTTTAAAAGTTCTATGAAGTACATGATTTCCTCCAGATAATAGTGATTGCGCTCTTAAGTCTCTTGTAAATTTGAGATTCTGTGTTTCTAGAATACATTTCTAGACTGTTCATTTAAATTTGCTTATGTGTGTTTTTGGGAGTTGGATATTAGCATGTCTAATTTGAGGGGAAAACAATAACAAACAACAAAAACTCTGCTCTTTCACTATCCAGTGCTTGAAAATGGATTGAGCCCATATTTTGTTTGAATAGGAGTCTCCTTAAGCTTTTACAATATTGTAGGATTGCACAAGATTTTATTTGCTTGTAAGAATTTGAGGCATTTGGTGCTCTGCAATTTACAATCTCAGAAACTTTAGTCAAGTTGCTACAATTTTCTTGAATTCAGTTTCCTCATCAATAAACTGAGGGACTGGAATGGAAGATCTGTAAGGCCCATTCTAGCTTTAAGTCCTATGAACTATTTTGTAAGATGAGGTACAATTCTAGACCCTGACTGTGCTTTAAGTAAGCTCAAAACATTAAAATGAGTAAATGCTTCAGGGGTATTGTGAGAAAGACCTGTTGATCTGTAGCAGTCTCCAGGGAACTGCCAGATAGGTGTGTTTGTGAACATGATAAATAATTTCTGATTCTGCTCCCAAAACAGTGGAGGCTTCAGGGAGGTGAAGGATGAAGGGTGACAGAAGAAAAAGAAGAAAAAAATGAAGTTTAAATCTAAAGAGAGTTCCAGATTGTATTCAATCAGGAGGGTGAAAGCTAGTATCCCAGCCAGAGGACAATGCCAAGAACACAATGTTACCATTTTACTTCTTGTCCAATCTTATATTCTTACTCTATTCTATTCCATCTAAGCAATGTGACTATTTAGACTTATGCAGTCAGATTTTGCATCTGGGGTTACAACGTCTGTCCCCAAGAAGAGACACACACATTTTATAGTTCCTTGTTTAAACAAATAAAGAGATCATTAAGTATTTTAAAGTATCTTCATCTTTCTTTTTTTGTATGAAAATAATTTCACTCAGCAAAGAAATGGAAAGCATCAAAATAAAGTCAAGTAAGAAAGCTAATTTATTTTCTGCTGAATGTCAGTATTTTAAGTGAAATGTTTATTATTTGTCAAGTACACATTTACATATTGTGATATTCTGTATTCTACATATAAATATCTGGGTAGGTACCACCTTTCATAATACTTTGAACCTAAATATAGTTGGTTTTTTTTAATGCCAACATTATATTTGTGTTTAATTGCCAACATGGTATTTGGACTTAATACTTGTTTCAGTCAGTAAAAGGAAAAATTTATGAAACTTTGAAAAGACTCAAAGACTTTTCAGTGTGTGTGTGTGTGTGTGTGTGTGTGTGTGTGTGTGTGTGTGTGTTTTAAACAATGATTGAAGTTCTCACTCTAGTGTGCCCTGCATTGGAGACAACATCTCCATCAGAAGTTCATTTTAAAATCCAATCAGATTTTGGTTTCCATATTAGTTATTCAATAAGTCAAATCTAGAGGCAAAGCTAGACTATGAAATATTAGGGTTAAAAGTTGGAAGAGCAGCCAAAAGAAAAGATTAGAAGAATGGGCTAGGAAGGAAACTAAGGAAAGTAAAATATAATAGAAACCAAAGAAAAAAGAGCTGCAGGAAGAAAGAGGTGGTCATTGATAGAGCCAAACTTGAAAGAAAAAAAAATAAACGGTATAAACATTAAGAAAGGAAATTGAATGGGGGGGGGGAAGAGGAGATCTCACAGTAAACTGGTGAGAGAACATCATCAAAGCAGTATTAATAGAAGCCAGACTAAGAAAGGAATTAGATCAAAGGGGAGTAAGCCCAAAGATGGTTGTGGTAACTTCAAAAAGGAAAGAAGAAATATGAAGTTCAGGTTTTATTTCTAACTTAGAGGAGACCTAAACATTATCTATTAAATTTCTGCTCGGAATCTTCAGCATGGCATGGAGCTGAACAAAAACTTACGTCCTCAGAATTGTACACATCCACCAAAGGCTCCAAACTACTCATTCTTCCAAGGACTAGACTAGTGTCTACCATTGTGCTGATTCTGCAATAGTGGGAGTGAGTACATGTGAGACGGGAGTTGTCCTGGTTAATCCAGATGATCTCTCCAAGGTCTCTTCTAACTTTAAATCTATAATTCTAACTATAGGAAGACATTGCTCTAGGTTTAATTTTCACCACAAGCACCATCACTGCCACTCACAGAGTAACAAAAAAACCCAGTAAATTAAACTTTTTCCTATCCATGTTAATACTCAACAGCTCCCCTGTGTGAAATTTCTGATTCCAGAACCCCAGTCTTCATATGCCTGTACTGTACCATGCATTTAGTTACATAGGTGGTTTTGATCCATTTCTGTGTATATATTACTGTGACCTGGGGGTCTTCAGCTGAGTATTTAGCAATCTTGACTGTGAATTTTGTTTTTGTTTAAGATGGTGTCTTAAACTAAGGTCCACGGACCCTTAGGTTGCATGCATAATTTTAAGAGCTCTCATGAACTTTCTTACAAACTTAAATGGGGATATATGCTGTCAAACATAGCTAACTATGAGCTGACTAAAGCTGACTGAAGTTGATCTTGTCCCAGTTCCCAGATCCATGAATTGCATGAGACTGACCAGTCCCAGCCTCTGACTATTTCATAAATATTTAATTTTTCCCATGACAGTTGGTGGCATAGTGGATAGAGAATCAGGCTTGGAATCAGGAAGACTTACCTTTGTGGGTTCAAATCCAGCCTCAGAGGATTACTAGCTGTGTGACCCTGGGCAAGACCCTGAACCCTGTTTGCCTCTGTTTCTTTATCTATAAAATGCAGAAGGAAATGGCAAACAACTCCAGTATCCTTGCCAAGAAAACCCCAAATGGGATCACAAAGAATAGAATATGACTTAACAAAAACACCAATTCTCCCCTCTTGAGAGTCTCAAGATTTCTTAATGGACTTTCAGTTGTTATGCAAAACAGCCTACCTTGTCAAACCCTGGAATGTCCCCTCCCCCTTGCACCTGCAGCCTGGCCATTCTGAGAACTGTACCTCTAACCATGTGCCCTAGTACTTTATAATAACCCCATGTCCAGCCCCCTGCTTAGGCTCCCCAGAACTTGCTACATGGTACCCCAGTTGTAACTCTCTTCCCCAACTAAAGACCACAATTTTTGCTATACTGGCTGTCTTCTCTTTAATTCAGGTTGGGAATAGCTTTATTTCAACAGAATTGAAATATTTGTAATGCTATGTATTTTGTTTTATGCATTTAGAAACATTATACTGAGAAAGGGTCCTTGACACACAAAAAAGTTAACAACTTCTGGGTTACGACATCAGCCACCTGGACCTGTCAGTTCTAAGCCCTATATCGCTTCATAATAGCCTGTAATTGCCCATTGTAATTCTACCCACACCTCCATTTCATAGCTTGACAAAGAAGGTTTTCACCTGAAACCTCTCCTATTACAAGATAAGAAATTAATTCTGGTTAACCAGCATCCTCTTTTAAAACACAAATAGTCCCAGGCGAGCTTCTGGTCATGGACACCTTAGGATGACTTATTTTAATGACATTGCTTTTCTAAAATTCAGATTAGTTATTTAATTTTAACTTTTAACTTTCTGAGCAATTGTGAGACAAAATGAAGTAATTTCCATGTTCTATAACCAGAAAATGCTATATAAATGTAAACTTTTTTTTATTCTCTCCAGGGAAAACATAGTTCCAGTCCCTTACTTTCCTATGTTTGGTAAATAAATAAGGCATTCCCAATACCTTTTAAAAAGAAATTAAAAATTGAGAGAGTTTAGATTATACAGTTATTCAGAGAAAGGATATTACATAGTCCTATTCAGGATTCTGCAGATAGTCGCACCTTAAAATTACAGTAACTTTTCAGAGAACAGAGAGCGTTTGATAGCAGCATTACAGGTTCTTTGGTGAATTGGGTCGCTACCATGGTTTAAAAAAAAAGGATTTCATTATGGGGATTTGCCTTTCACTGCTGAATAGAATAATTTATTTTGAGTTCCAAAAAGCATAAGGTTTGGGAGAGGTTTCTTTCACTGAGTTCTAATATAATTGCTCTCCTGGTAGAGTTGTATTATATGCCAACTTCATAAAATAGGTGTTACAAATTAGCCTGACCATCAATTCTGGAGAAATTCTTACACTTGCAGGACTGTGGTGGCCAGGCATAAATTATATCCATTCAACCAAAATAACATATATGTTTTCACTTCACTTCAATTCCTTATTAAATGCCTACTCTAGACAAAGCAGTATTCTAGGCACTAGGAATACCACAATAAGAATGAAACATTACCTTTCCTCAAATAGGTTGCATTTGACTGATGGTATAGAAAATAATTTAAAGAGGCAAGAGTAATGTATTAACAACCATAGTATGATTGCTTTAAATAATTAATAATACTAATAATAAAGAGAGGCAAAGTAAAACAGCTTTAAAGTTTACTATTATATATATAAGAAATTGGTAAAGATTATGGAAAAAGAATTATTTAACATAAGCCAACATTTTAAGTGCTTACATAGGGCAGCTAGATAGTGCAGTGGTTAGAGCATTGGACTTGGAATCAGGAAGATTAATCTTCCTGAATTCAAATCACGCTCAGACACTTACTAGCTATGTGACCCTGGGCAAATCCCTTAACCCTGTTTGCCCCACTTTCCTCATCTGTAAAATGAGTTGGAGAAGAAAATAGCAAACCACTCTAGTATCTTTGCCAAGAAAACTAAAAAATTTAGTCAGAGAGTCAGTCATGACTGAAATGACTGAACAACAAGAATAATGTGGCAAGCACTGGCCTAAGTGTTGGGGAAACAAATGTAAGCAAAAAGCTTTCTTCCAAATGAAGGAAGACAACATATGAAAGGAGAGCTAAGAAAGGAAATCATGGAAGAAGGTACCAAATTGATGCATGATGGGTGGATTCTGGTAAGTGAGGGATGCCTGATTAGGGATCTCCAGCAAAAATGGAGATTCCAGGAAGAACTCATCAGTAGGATAAAAAGACCAAAGTCAAGAATGAGCTGACACATGATAGCTAAGTCTGGAGAACTGCTAGAAGATAGAAATATTTTTGGTGGAGATGACAATTGGTACCAGCATTCTGAAAAAAGAAATCATGTGAATCAACTGTTTACATCCTTTGGTTGAGAGAGCCCATTGCTGAGTATATATGCTAAGGCAGTCAAAAACAATAATAAAGATCCTGTGTCTACCAAAATATTCACAATAGCACTTTCCATGATAGCAAAAAAAAAAAAAACTGGATTGAGATGTGGGAGTGGTTGTTCATCATATAATAGTTAGACAAATTGTGTTATGTGAATGTGATGTAATATTATATCATAAGAAAAGACAGGTGAGGAATTCAAGGTGTGTCAGGGATAACACTACTATAATTTGATGCACAGTAGAATTCATGCAGGAAAACCAGGGAAATAATGCACACACACACACACACACACACACACCAATGTTTATGACAGCAATGTTGTCAAAAGACAACAATGAAATAACACTAAATGGTGTCTATTTACAATGACCATTCTTAACCATAAGAAGAGATGAGGAAATGTACTTCTTTCCTTTCACTGGTAATGGGAGGGACTCTGGGTTTGAACTATCACATATATTGTCAGATACATAGTCAATACATCCATTTTGTTTATTTGTGTGCTTTTTTTTTAAAGTGGTGGTGGTAGTGGTGTTGGCATGTGTGTTTGTGTGTGTGTGTGTAAATGTTGTGATGGAAGTGTTGTAGAGGCACATGGTGCCTCTGGAAATGACAATGTAAAAAAAAAGAAAGAAAGTAACTCTAAAACTCTGTGTCTGTTAATGTGTTTTAAGAGGGGAGAGTACTAATAATAAGAATCCTCAAGAGTCCTGGTAACAGAAATTGTGCCTGATTTGTACTAGGAAGGAAATAAATTTATGCAAAGTATAGGTGAGCAAGGATACCATTTTATGTGTGGGGAGCCATTTGTGTAGGGGTGTAGGGGGTGGGAGATGGAATGCCATGGAAAGGGAACAGCTAGCAGGTCAATTTGAATAGAATGGAGAATGCATGAAGGGGGATAATGTGAAACAAGACTGGGAACACAGGTGAATGAAAAATTGTGGAGGGCCTTAAATATCACAATAAGGATCTTATATTTTACCCTAGAGGTAGCAGGGAATCACTAAAGATTTTTTAACAGGACAGTGACACAGTCACATCTGTATTTTAAGAACATAAATTTGGCAACTGTATGTGAAGGATGGATTGTGAATTATGTGATTTTAAGAAGACAGTAGAAAAACAGCCATTGGAAAGGAGAAATCTTCAAAGAAGGTATTACTAAAACCACACCACCACCACCCTTACTACTACTGCTGCTGTTGCTGCTGCTACAACAACAACAACAGCAATTACTACTACTACTACACTTATGATTACATGTCAATTGAAGTTTCATAAAGCTGTTAATGTAATATAGATATTTGTATATCTACATGTATGGATTATGAAATTAATCATAGCAACTCTACTGTGTTAAAGAATATTATCTGTCTTTTATAGCTGAGAAAGAAGTTTAGAGACTTACTTGTGGTCATACCAATAATGTGTCAAAACTGAACTCAAACTCAAGATTTAATGCTCCGAGTTGAGTTAGTGCCTTAATCCATTGAACAGTTCTGTTAGGATTACTGAGTCTCTTCAGTTTGTGAAAATAGATAGATTCTCCTATTTTAAACATTTTTCAAATCCTGACCATTATGTAGTTCAGAGGTAATAAATGCAATCAGAAGGCAGACACTCTGGCAGGCAGGGAGGCAGATAAGGAAATAAGGAAGGAAGGAAGGAAGGAAGTAGGAAGGAAGGAAGGAAAGAGGGAATGAAGGAAGGAAGGAAGGAAGAAAATAGGGAGGCAGAGAAGGATGAATGGAACAAATGAAAGGAGAGAAACAGCAAAGAGGCTTTAGAAGAAGAATATGAAAAGCACAGGATCTAAGAAACTGAAGGAAGAATGTCAAGGAGGGGGTTGTCAAAACGGTACCAAAAGAGGTCCAGAAGGATCAGTAGTAACTGGCAATGCAATTTGTTTCAAAGGAATGAATATAGCAGTAACTGCTAAGAAAAAGGAAGAAGAAAATACAAGACTCAATAAACAACAATAGCAACTTTTATTTTCAGAGAATACCATTGCTCAATTCACTTGCTCATAGTGGGTAACAAAGTTACTTTCAGGCATTCCATATTACTGAAACAAAGAAAACAAGAAGAATAAATTTAAAAGACAGGTTGTTACTGCCATGTGGCATCAATTATTTATGCCCAAATCCTCATGTTTGCTGAAACACCTGCATGAAACAGGGAAGCATGGTATAGTGGAAAGTAGTAGCTCTGGATTAGAAAAACCTAGTTTAAATTCCCATCACTGACATTCTGTGTGACATAACAACACTCTTTCTTGCTTTATTCCATATTACCTCCACAAATGCTATGCTCCAGTCCATTTGGCATAGACAGTGCTTTCATTCTTTTGTGCCTTTATTCAAGCTGTTATCTATCCCAGGAGTACCCTCCCATTCCCTTATTCACTGCTGAATTCTTACTTACCTAAACTAAACTCTGAAGTTAGCTCCTTCAGAATGCCTTCCCTGATTCTTCTAGGTCAATGATACACATTTCACCATATCCTCCTCCTCCTCCAATTGTTTTTTCTAAGTTTTTAATGTACTTATTGTGTAACAGTATATATGGCAATCATTTTTGTTGGTTTCATAATGCCAGTTTATAATCAGAGGACCTAGTTAAAAACTCTAGCTCTGTCATTTACTGCCTTTGTGACTTGGGCAAATCACTTAAAATGTATAGCCCTCTATAAAAAGAGGAATGTTATACTAGCTAGCTTCCAAGGTCCCCTTCATTCTTGATGCAAGAAATCATTAAAAATCCTTAAAGTCATATTGTCACCATTGCCTTTTCATTATATGCTAGAAATGCTGGTAATAGCAACAAGACAAGAAAAAAATTGAGGGAATTAGTATATTCTCAGAAGAAATGAAATGATTAAGTTTTTGTACATATGATGGTATAGAGAGTTATAGAATCAACTAAAATTAATTACATTTTTAATTAAAAAAAACAACTTTGTACCAACAAATCCAATGTAGCTAAGAAATGAGTTGTTTTGGGGGAAAAAACCCCAACAATTTCATATAACATGTTTGAAATTGGCCTTATCTCTATGATATATAAGGAACATATTCAAATTTGTAAATATAAGAAGCATTCCTCAATTGAT